>NC_068339.1:27112806-27425970 GCF_014633365.1 Diospyros lotus | reverse complement strand
CAAACTAACCTCAGTGTTTTCTACCACAAGTCTTATATGGTGGGTATTAGATGTACTACTTATTGAATTAGACGCCCCCATCATCTTCTTATCACTGCCATGTCCATGAGATGAACTCGCTCCCCATGAAGCTACCTATGCTATAATAACTCGTATTACATGGTATTAAAAAAATAAATAATTTCTAATGATTTCGAAAGGATCTTGTGTGGTCCGGGAAGTCCGGAAGTCGATTTTGAGAAATTAATTAATAAAAGTGGCTGAATCGACGGTAGGGAATGCCTTGGGACTTGGATGTCCAGGGAGGAGGGCATGAGATTGGCGAGTGGCCGGCTATCGAACCACTCCAGAAATAGAGATCTATGTTTGCATCTCTTCTCTAGTTTGCAGCAAAGTGCACCCTAGGTCATCTCTCACAAGGAGCCTCACTTTCTTCTACCAACAAAGGAGAACCAACATAACCAATAACAGTTTGTTTGGGGGGGGTTTTGACAGAAAACTAATTGGTAAAACAGAAAGATGAAGATGGATGAAAAATCAATAAGAGGAGTGCAACCGGCTGTGTATTTGTCTCCTATGTGAAATCTTCCTTGTCCACTCTATATATCTTGGTTTGCTAGATGCTTTGATCTCCGGAAAACAAACTCAAAGCATCCCCAACAACCGTCCAAGGATTAGAATGATTGGAAATAACAAAATGAATGCAGAAATCTCTTGCAAACAAAATGCAACCATTCACTCTCTATTCAACCTATCCGGACCTATGCAAGAACAACCGTTCAAGCACACAATATTCATTTCCGAGATGTTATACCAACCGGCTATAACATTCTGTTCTCTTAAGCATTTAACAGAAAGTGAAACCATGCAAGTTCACACAAACCTGCCATGAACTCCATGCATTCACAAATCTGCTCAAACTAAACCAAATAGAAATGAATAAGAAACAAACAACAAACCAGATTCTTGTAGCTCATTCGGGACTCAAATTCCACATGGATTCAAGACACACAACCGGTTACAAAGTGTTCTAGCCTATCATTACAGAAAGGAAAACAAAATGGAACAAAAGATGTAAAAAAAACAGGAAAGTGCTACAACAACAAAAACGGGCAGAATCCCCTCTATTTTCTCCTCTCTATCTATATGATGATCTCTGAAAATTAATGCTAAGAGGCCTTAAATACATGGCCAAGAAAGGAAAGGCTAGGGAGGCTAGGGTTGGGCCTAGCCCAACAGAAAACAAGTGAGACCAAGTCTGCTCCTTTGATTGTAGGCCCAAGCTCCTTGAAAGTAGGCCCAAGCTCCTTTAGTAGGCCCAAGCTCCTTTAGTAGGGCCAAAGCTCTAGCCCATCCAATATTCCCTAAAGCCTGGATTCATAGAGTAGAGGTAAGATAGAAAATAGTGTAAGGACAATTTGAAGCATAATAAAATAGAAACAATGAAATATCAGCAAAAATTGCTTCAAATGGCCTAATAAGAATGAGGTGAAATGCCAAAATATGGTATAAATATGCATGCTATCAGCGAGCGTCTCGAGGTAAGGCTAATGACGCTGGAACCAATCAAACCAGGAATAATTTTTGAAATAATTTCTGTATAAGTCCGAATGGTTGCTTGAACTGATGATTGCAGAGAACCTCCAGGAAGCTGAGGGGACCCTAAGGGTGGTCCGATTTTGTGAGTGAGGCAACCTTGAAGTGTTTTCGGGTCGAATCGAGGTCCCGTGCTAGAGTAGGGATGAAATTGAAATTCCCGAACAGATGTCGGTTATTAATTTTGGAAAAATCGAGATTTTGAGTGGCTTGATGATATTTAATTTAAGGCATGGAGGGCCTAGGTGTAATTATCTAAATTTTTAATTATAATTAATAAATCCCTCAAGTGTAATTAAAGAGAATAGGGGGGTTTAATATGTAATATATATGGGTGCGCGAAATTGGGAGGAAGCTTTGTACCTTCCTCTGATATTTTCAAACGTAGAGAATGAGAGAGGCAGAGTGCTTGGGGTCGTGTATGCGAGAGAGAGATGAAGAGAGGTCGTGAGAAAGAGATGGCTAGCCGGAGGCTGCTTGAAGCGGTGGCGTAGCTGGCCAGTTACAGTGGCGACGATGGAGGTAGCAGCGGGTGGAGTTGGGCGGCCATGGCGTTGCAGAGGCCATGGAAGCCGGTTGTGATGGTTGGAGAAGCAGCCACGGTGGTAGAGGCGGCCAGTGGTGGTTGAGCTGTCTAGCGGTGGTGGGCTTAGCCGGCGAAGGCGGAGGTTGCAACAGAGGCCGGCCATGGTAGTGGCTGGTGCGCGGGGGAGGCGTGGGCCGCAATGGCAAAGGCCGATGGCCGGTGGGTGCGTGACAACGAGAAGCGGTTGACGGAGGCTGAAAGAGGCCAGGCAGTGGCCAATTGCTGGCATGCACAAGCGCTGTGTGTGCTGTGGAAGAAGAAGAAGATCAGAGGAGGAAGAAGCGCGGGAAAAAGAAAGAAGAAGTGAAGGAGAAGAAGAAAAATAAAGAAAAAAAGAAAATAGAAAAATATGAAAACAAGGAGAAAAAATGGAGAAAATGTTGAAAAATTTCAAAAAAATAGAGGAAAATTTTGAAAATTATTTTGGAGCTAGAGGAGCTTGCTGGAGGCTCAGAAATAGGGTTTTGAGAGCAAGACGGCATCCCATGGGGGAACATCGGTGTGGGCATTTGGCCGATTTTCTCCTCCATATTGGATGAGGTAAAGCAATTAATTATTTTCTAGTTATTTGCATTATGTGAGATGATGTAATGTGAAGTGATGGTTGGATTATGCTTGTGGTTGGAGTTGGTTGTAGTTGTTGATGGGTGATTTTTGCAGTGTGTGGTAAAAATATGAGCCTTGGTTTAATATTTGATGTTGATGGGTTTGTGTGGCATCTAAGTTCTACTGAGGAAGCGGTGGTCTTAGAAGAGCTCGAGGTTCAGGGTAGCATTCTCGCCCATGGCAGAGAAGAGGCTTCGAGCCAAGTAAGGGATGACCCCAAGGGTGGTGGTCTTGCATGCATTCGTAAATGTTTTTCTTTATGAGTTGCATGTAGTGGTTAACACTTGCATGATATGAGTTCTAGTGTATCTATGGCCATATGGAGGACTAGTGTTGTGGGAAGGGTTGGTTGATGCCTTAATCTATGGAGGTTATGAGGGCATGAAAGACTACTCATTTTGCATTGTATTTTTGTATTACATACTCTCTCATTCTTCATTTACTTATGCATTGCACCCTTACTGAGTCTTTATGACTCATGAGGTCTTACCTTATGTTGTAGATGTTGCAAGTCCAGAGGTAAGCAGGGATGGCGTAGGGAGGATGAGGTGGCAACTAGCATTGTTGCCCGAGATGTTTGTTGTATATTCTCTTGTAATTGTATATAGTATATTCATGTATGTAATCCTGTATTCATGTGAATGTATATGCTGTTGAGTGCTAGATGTATCTAGTTGTTGTAATCATCATAGTGTGGTAGGTGATTGTGAGATTGCTTGATGTATATGGCTTAGTTGGAGGAGCTAAGTTTCGGATCAGGTAAGGATCGAAAAGGTATGTTCCCATAAATCCCCAGTACTTAACAAACATTTGATGTGCTAGTTTTGTGCCTGGGTTACCTTTGGCTTGCTATGAGGCAAGCTAAAGAAAGGTGAAGCTCACTTGGGTTTTGGGTTTCGTTCCGTTGTGTTTCCTTGTCTGTGTTTGAGATCGATTCCTCGAGTGGAGCGAAGGGAAAGACGAAGCCTAGTGCCCACATAGGGCGTTTCATGTTGAAACGTAGTCCAACCATTTAGTTGTTGGTTTGTCGTGTGAGTAATCCGGTCGATTATTCATGAGTAGCGCTCGTAGGTGGGGGCATGTCGTTACATATGCCGTCTCAACTCATTTCTCTCCCTCTCAATTATGTAGGCCCTCCATACTACTGTAGCATAATCTGTGAGCTGAGCACTAGCCAACTGATATTTGATCTCAATACGTAATCCCCTCTAAAATTTTGTTGCATTCTTCTCATATGTGGATACTAAGTTTGGAGCAAACCTCGCCAGAGAAGTAAACTTTGCCTCATACTGTGCTACTGACCTGTTTCCTTGAGTCAACTCAATGAACTCGTAGGTCTTCTGGTCATGGATTTAGGCGGGAAAATAATTACCATTGAATGCTTCCTTGAACTCTACTCATGATGGCTCTCTACCATTGAATCTCTGCCTAGTTGTTTCCCACCACCTCTCAGCATCCCCACGTAACAGAAACATTGCCATATGATCATTTTAAGCATCGCTGCACCTTATAGTTCGGAGGTGCTTCTCTATGGACAACATCCAGTCCCCTGCAGCTAGTGCATCTCTGGAACTCTGGAGGCCTAAGAGTCATAAAGGTCCTAAGTAGCTAACTTCCTGCATTTTCATCTGTCCCTTGGACTCCATTTCCTAAGTCACTGGGTTTAAAGTCTACCCACTATTATTTTCATTCAACCCTAGTTCATTTCTTGCCCCATGAGGTACCTGACCATATCTCTCCTGGTTTGCCATAAAGGCCTCAAAATGTCTCAACATGGTGGCCATTGTTGTAACAATCTGTTAGTGGGTTCGAGCCACATACTTTGGAGTAAGATATTTATTTTATTAGAATTATGATAATTTGGTGGAATATATGTGATATTTTTAGGTAATGTGCAATGGAAGAGGAAAGGTCAAATATTTGACTTAAAAGGTGATGGGACCTGACATAAACTAAGGAATGTATTGAAATATCACTTGGGGTTTAATTGGTGTCCAACCTAACTTGGAATGGGATTATGTGATAGGGGAATTTCACTTAAGAGTTAGGGGCATTTAAGTAATTGTGTGTGGAAATGTGTGTATATATATATATATATATATAAGAGGAAGGGGTTCTTCTTTTGCATGTAAAGGAAGAGTTAAAGAGGCAAAGGAAGAGAATTGGAGGGAGACTGATCAGGAGAGAGGAAACAAGAGGTAGAGTTTCCTTCTGTTCTCTTTCCCTTACTTGTTTATGATTCAAAAGGGGTTGTGGGAGTTAGTTATCTTCATCTTCTTCCCCTCTTTCTTTTTTTGCTAGTTTTCTTGTTGAGTGTGTAAAGTAAAAGGGTTTGGAAGCTTGTTGGCTCAAGAAGGATCATCAAGAGGGGTTTCTAAGGTAAGTTCTACTCCTCTCTTCTTCTTTTTGATCATTTGGTTTTGGTGCATGGTGAAAACTCCTAAGTTTTCAAGAAAAGTTTTTGTTGGAGGCTATGTAGAAATGTTTGTAAGTCTCCCAAACCCCTTGCTTGATCTTGCTAGTTTCATTTGAACTTCAAAATAGGGCTTGTTCTATCATATAATCCCTTGGGAATAATGTGTTTGTTGTAGTTGGTGCATGTATTTTTTCTTAACTTGCATGTTTTGAGGGTTCTTCGGGTAGCTCTTGGCTCCAAATTGTCGACCATTTTTGGGAAACAATCGACTGTTTCTGCCTTATGGTAGTCTGCACATGCTTTGCTATTTTGGGCATAACATTTAGTAGAAAAATCAGATTTGAGATTTGTTTGTTGCATTGTAAAATAAACTCGATAAGCTTCGATTGGGTATAAAATTTGAATTATTTGGCTGAGTTTTGAGTGGTTTCCTCTTGGTTCCAAAACATGTCTAGAGGAGTTGGGGTTCATGAAAGGCTTATGTTAAAATGATGAGTTAGGGTGATTTCTTCATGATCCCTAAGAAAGTTTAGATGCTCTTGAGGGATTATTTAGGCATTTTTGGGTATGGTTGAGGCATGATTTGGGGTTAGACGAGTTTGGTAATTTGGTGTAATATTATAAGCTTGTTTATATATGTTAATTTGGGTATGCTATATGGGTGAGCCAAGGCATTGAGTGGAGCTAATTGGCCTCTAGGGTTGCGTGTGTATGGGAGCATGCCTCTAGGTGTTGAGCTATCTAGCCTTAATGATCTTGTGGCATGATATATGCATATAGACTTTGGGTGGAGCTGGTTGGCCTCAAGTGTTAACCTAGAGTTGAGTTGTCTGGCCCCAAGGGTCAGTTGATACGTATGTAGACCTTGGGTGGAGCTGACTGGCCTCGGGCATCGCGTTAGGAGTGGAGCTGTTTGGCCTCGAGTGTCCGATATTATCTAGGCATATGGCGTTGGGATATGGATGTGTGCATGTATCATCCCTTGTCTTGGATTTGTGTGCATTGTATGGTTGTGCTAGAGCCACCGAGTGGAGAGTGGACTGAGGGCACTACTATGATGAGTGTGATGACCCGACCCCTACTACCGGGTGCCACCATAACCCACAGTTACAACCCCAGCTATAAGGACGGTTATGCCCTACCAACATAAAATATTAAAATAATATGGGCATTTTAGGTGGGGTCCAGGCTTCGCCCCCTTCGACTATCGAGAACTCGGGTGTAAAATGCATAGACAGCGGAAATTCATCCGATTCTTGTGCCCAATTAGGCCCTTGAAATATAAATCCAATTTCAAATAGATAAACAAATACACACCAACATGCTCAATAAATCCAACGGTCAAGCATATTTAAACATATTCTATATCCTGACTGCAACCGACCACTTCTCCTACTTCTTTTCACTTCATGCCTTGCTCATTCTCAATTTATAGCCAACCTCTTTATATAGACGTCTCAGCCGCCCTCTTGTTTCAATTTCACCATGGGTTAAGCCTAATGTTTTCACTCTAGGATGGCTTAATTACGTATGTACATGGCTGGGGGTGTTCCTTGGGGGCCAAGGTTGCCTCATAAACTGCCATGTGGCAGCAAAAAGGAAAGACAGGTGGCTGGTGCAGGTAGGGCCACGTGGCCTCACATGGCGCACGTGTGTCCTAGCGCATGGGCACCCTAAAACGGTGCCCTTTTGGGCACCCTTGCATTGGAAAGAAATCCAACAAATTCCCTCTCGCATAGGCATCGCAGATCGATCCCGTGACCTCACCCAACACACGCGCACGCGCGATCGCTTGTGCTAGTTGGTCCCTCACTTATATAAGGCCTCCCATTAAATTTAAACCCATTCTTAGCCTGTTTTCCGGATTTCCACTCTAACCCCATAACTTTTAGAAATTAACACACACACATGCAACACCTTATTTCTCTTTATTTCACATACGTCCCAAACATTCCCAAAAATCCATCAAATCAATTCATTTTATTCTTTCATTATTTCCATAAATATTCTCAAATAAAATAATTAATTATCTTAATTTCCCATTTTCTCAAAACCATGCACACAACTCAATAAATCTCCTTAAAACCCATACATTAATTATTTCCCAAAATCAAGGATGTTACAGTCTCCCCTCCTTAATAAATTTCATCCTCAAAATTTTCAAGTGACCATTTATATTCCACATAAAGTTTCGGAATCAACTATAATTCTTGAAATTTTGAGCAATCATCTCGATCTTAAATACATTCCTAGAATCAACATGTTCCTTGAACAAATATCATACGTAAACTTTTATATAAACTCTCAAAATCCCACACACATGCCCTGAGTAATGCTTCTAGAATTAACTATAATCCTCGAGTAAATAAGGAAGTTCCTCTCACATAGTCTTCCAAAAGATGGACACAATATTCATCGAAATCTAACACAATTATTTAGTTTCTTGAATGGAGAAAATTGTTCAATGTTTATAGTTCTTCCAGAAATTAAGATATGTGTTGATGACATCAATCAATTCACAATCGCCCAAATAACATTAATTTTCTTTGAGGTTTAGGGTAATCCCATGATAAAATCTATTACCACATGTACTTATTCCCATTTTGGAATCTTCAAAGGTCATAATCTCCTCAATGATTATCATATCTTCTCACAAATTCATCTTCACTTTTCCATTAATAAATCATAAATAGATGAACACTAATGCACAAGTCTTCGATACCCATATTTTTCCTTCTTTCTCAACACTAATATAGGGTTTTGAGGTGCACTACACACGGGGTCCGATGCACCTTACTTAGAATTTCTTGTTGTAGCTCATTATAAGCACATACATCATTCCGATGTGCACTTGGATAGTCTGTGAGCCTCCATGGTGTTTAAATTGAATTGCTTGCATTGTCCATTCTCTTCCATCTGTTGCCTCAGACTATCCTCTTGTGCCATAGCTCACTTAACCTTTTCCCACAAGTCAACTTGCAAGTTCATCTGCACCACAACTGCAGCGTCACTGCATGGCTCTACCTTGAGAGCTACCTTTGCAAATTTTCCAATCAAGGTCCACAAATGAGTGATCAAATGAACTCTCGGGTGCACTGTATATCGAGTCATGTGGGCCTCACCTAAAATCCTTTGCCTCAATTCTCAAGGTTAGGCACGTATATCCTACCCCAAAACTTGATAGTGCCATTTCGCACCTCATTTATCCATAGACAAATACTTGTCACCCACGTATGCCTCTCATATTTCGTTCATCAGATCTAGCTAAACCACCAGGCTAACGATAAGAACGAACGATCCCCTTAGCACTACACTCACAGTCACTAGGCAAAATCCTCCCCATAATTGCCACTCACTGGCCATCCACTTAGTCATAGTAGGCACACTCATACTCAAAGCGTCAGGCACCTCATTGCCACACCCTGGGTGATACAATATAGTGTAGTCATAGTCTTTAAGGGACTTCATCCACCGTTGTTGCCTCATGTTCATCTCTTTCTGTGAGAACACATACGTCAGGCTCCTTGTGGTTCGTAAGGAAATCATATGTCCCACCGTACTGGTAGTGCCTCCATAACCCTAAG
This sequence comes from Diospyros lotus, assembly GCF_014633365.1. Classification (NCBI taxonomy): domain Eukaryota; kingdom Viridiplantae; phylum Streptophyta; class Magnoliopsida; order Ericales; family Ebenaceae; genus Diospyros; species Diospyros lotus. The sequence goes on along the minus strand of NC_068339.1, from coordinate 27,417,182 downwards.
AGCACATACCTCAACTGCCAGCTCCAAGTCTACATCGGGTAGTTCACTTTGTGCCTTAGCGTGATCCATACATAACCACCCATCAATGTTGCGATTACAAGCATATTCTCACTTGACTCCCCTCATGAGTTCTGTTAGGGATACAACTTTCCAGAAAATCTCTTCACGAATCTTTGACAATAGTCTGCCAATCTCAAAACTTTCAATCATTTCATAGACAGTTAGGGATCCTATTACAGTGCTCCAGTCCCTTGGGACTTGGATTCTGGTCCAAACATAATAGCCACGGTGTTGTCTAAACTTTGGCATCTGACTGTCTTTGCAGTTCACTATGTGGCTCTGACTCATGGGTCTCACACCCCTACCATGAGCCAACCTACAAGTTACTCCGGTCATTAGTCATGGGCCCATCACTAGTCCTCTACCTTGGTCCCTAGGCTCAGATCTGCTGTTACAGGTCACACACCCATGGTGCTATTGTCATGCTAGAGCCTCCCATCCTGTCTCTGAGAGTTGCAATTGACCCCACTCCTGTCACTTCTGGTACTTCTTTTTAGCACCAGCCCAAATCTCCAAATCTCATGGATCCTCGATCTTTTTCAGAGTTACACTTACCCAGGTTACCAATCTTTGAATCAAATCTTATTTGATCTCCCAACCTCATGGTGCATATGACAACTAATGTGATCTCATGATTACTGACATGGAGCCTCATGCTCTTATCATTTATTTTACGATTGTTACGACCTAGCAAGCAAACCCTGATCAAAAAATCCACTTTGATACTTCCAACAATGCCTCTTAGGATTGCCAAAACTCACATATGACAAATTTGGCGTACAACTAGTGCTTCCTAAGAGTTTCCAACATTATACTCAATGTTCCTTATGCATCTCCCTATCCGAGGAATATACCAGTATATCATCAATAAACACAATCACTAACTCGACTTTGATGCAGCTGGTTAATAATCAATTCGAGATAAAGGATATTAACTCTTAATTATCATTTTATCCACAGCTAGATAATTTATACCCTCAGTCAAGCCACACTTAGCTAAGCATCCAATAATCCCAAGCTATCAATGGCAAATTCAAACTCATCATTAAGAAATAATTCCAATAAATTTTTCGAGAATACATCCTAGTATTTCTCTCACTACCTCAACTTTCTTACGGCTTTTCACTAACCACATGCACCTACACCACGTATCCACAGGCTCCTTAAGTTCACAACTTGCTGACACGATCTTTAATGATTGCCCCTTATCTATGCACCACTAAATTCCACAAATTGCACACCAAGGGTAGTTGACTAATTGTTTTTGTTTTCCAAAGTCCAGCAGTACTAGATATTGGGATAATAAATCCATGTTAAAAAATTTACATCAAAATTCTTAATCTCCAATGGATTTGGTGTAATGACCCGTTAGAGGGCCCATAATTTATTTAGAATTATCTAAGTATTTATTTAAGTTTTGAGAATTTTTCAATTAATTATTTAATATGGCAATTTAGATTTTTCATTGAGAAATAGCATTTAATGCATTTAATTATTTAAGAATTAAATGCAAGGACATGAAGGTAATTATAGGGTTTAATTATTAATTAAAGTATTAATAATAATTTATTATTATTATTAATTAAGTGAGATTTGTATTTAAGGGAGAGTGAGAATCCATGCGTGAGATGGATTTGGATTGAGAGTCTCCTAGTTGCAGTAGGAGAAAGATTTCAAGTTATAAAGAGAGTGTGATCTAGGGTTTCTTATGTCTATATATATAGGATTATATTAAGCTATAAGCTTCTCATGCTGCTGGAGAAGATTTTTGTGAAGAACAGAGAGCCAAGAGAGGTAGAGGTGTGCAATTTATCAGTTTAACCGAATTGAACCGACCGATTCAGTTTGGTTATTTAGCTTAACAGGTTGTGGTTCGGTTAGAAGGTGGGTTTAATTGTGGTTCGGTTTATCAGTTTAGTTAGTTCGGCCGATTATCCGAATAAACTGAATTGATTGATATATAAAATGACGTCGTTTTCCGTTTAGGACCCGCATACCCTAACTCGACCCCAATGCAGTCCACGTGCCACATTTTCCATTCGAGAGGCTTCTTGAGTTCAGAGAGAGAGTGAAACCGAAAACCCTAACCCCTTCCGATTGGAACCCCAACTGTCGCCGTTACTGCCGTTCATCGCCATCGGTTGGGTTCCTTCATCACCTTCTCCTTCTATCGCCCTTGATTCCTTCGTCAGCTCTACCATCCGTAGCCCTTCCATTTGTTGTTAGACGTCGACATAGTCACATAGGTGACAGGTGAGTCTCATCGCGTCTCTCTCTCTCTCCAGTATTTAACTTGGTTTTTGGTTTTTCAGATATTAGCGTCGATCGTCTGTTGTCCTTCCATCGTCTGTCCGCCTTCTAATCATTTTTCGTCCACTCTTAGGTATTTTATGATTTATTTTGGTTTTGTCATTTTGGTTTTGTCGTTTTGGTTTTGATATGCTACTCAACTTCATGTACATTGTTGCGAGCCACTTAGGCTGACAGAACGATGAAAATGTGTTGTAGTTGTGGAATTTTTGTGTTTGATTGGGTAGAATTAAAGGTTTATTTCTTTATTTTGTGTGTCTTGAGGTTCATTATTGATGAGAAAAGACTACATTCCTAATTTGTTCTTTGCTTCCAAATTAGGGTTTAGCGTTCAACTTCATTTATAATCAACTAATATGCATGATTTATGTTAATCTATGTAAAATTGAAAGAACTCATTAGAACTAGAATACATTTAATTAACAAAATACATTTAATTGAAAAAAAAGAACTCACTAGAATTAGAAACTAGGGTTTTCTCTTCTGCTTTCTGTTTTCTTTTTTGGCTCTCCTTCTCTATAACCTAACAGAATACATTTAATTAACAACACTATTTAATTAAGTTATTAATAGTAAAATACATTTAATTAACAACATTATTTTAATTAATAGCATCATCAATTTATAATAGCAGAATATGCTTGCACAGTTGCACAAAACAGTATACTATTTATGAACATAGGTTTCTCTGGATGCTAGTGGTGGTATTATTTAAACCCCACTAAGGTTATGCTTTCAAAGCCATTCAAATAATAGTAATGACAACATTACTATTTTTGAAAGAGACTAATTTTGATAATATTATTGTAATGTAATAGGGAATATAAGTGTTATTACACTGGTACTTCATTCGAAATGGCAACCTCAACGTCCTCCTCTTGCAATGTACGTAAAGTCATACTTCTATATGATATTTTGTAATTGATCCTTGTTTTCATGTGTTAGGTTTCCTAATTTATGTACATAGATGCCCTTTCCAACTATAGTCTTTAGTCTTTAAAAATATTTAAATTAAATTAAAATTACTCTTTAGTCTTTAAAAACATTTAAATTAAATTAAAATTACTCTTTAGTCTTTAAAAATATTTAAATTAAATTAAAATTACTCTTTAGTCTTTAAAAACATTTAAATTAAATTAAAATTACTCTTTAGTCTTTAAAACATTTAAATTAAATTAAAATTACTCTTTAGTCTTTAAAAACATTTAAATTAAATTAAAATTACTCTTTAGTCTTTAGTCTTTAAATAAATTTAAATTAAATTAAGATCACTCTTTAGTCTTTAGTCTTTAAATACATTTAAATTAAAATTACAATTATCAATTGTCTTAATCTAATTTTAGATGGCAAGAGAAGAAGACATGACTCACACCACGAATATCTCTAGTGTGGATGATAGTTCAAGGCCTGCACCAATAGCACCAACCCAAGATAACCAACTAGAAAATGATAGAGGTACAACATCACTTGGGAAGGCAAAGAGAAAACCAATAAGAGCTAGGTCAAAGGTTTGGGATCATTTTACCAAGTTTACAAATTCAGAGGGTGAGAATAAAGGGAGATGCAACTATTGTTCTAAGGAGTTCCACTGTGACCCCCCAAAAAATGGGACTATAACTTTAAGGAATCATATGAAAAATTGTAAGAAACACCCTCATGTTGTAGAATCTCGTCAAATGGAATTACATTTTCAATCAACTACAACAGGGGATGAGAGACAGGGTGGTGATAATGTTGCTACAGTGGTTAATTAGAAATTTGATCAAGTGGTTGCAAGAAAGGCTTTAGGTCGTATGCTGATGGTAGATGAGCTACCTTTCAAGTTTGTTGATCGTGAGGGGTTTAGACACTTCGTGAATGTTATTTGTCCAAAATTTCAGTTTCCTTCACGTTGGACTATGGCTCGTGATTGTTTTGAGTTATTCAATGAAGAGAGGTTGAACATGATGAATGAGTTAAAAAATTCTTGTCAAAGAGTTTGCTTAACTACTGACACTTAGACTTCAATTCAAAGGATGAATTATATGTGTTCGACATCGCACTATATTGACAATACTTGGATTTTGAAAAAAAAAAAATCTTAAACTTTTGTCCAATATCTAATCATAAAGGTGATGCCATTGCTATGAAAATTGAGAAATGTCTCATGGGATAGGAACTTGATAGAGTTTTTACTTTGACAATGGATCATGCTAGTTCAAATGATGTTGCTGTGGCGAATTTTAAGAAAAAGATGGAAAAATGGGATACTAACATTATGAATGGGCAATATTTGCATATGAGGTGTGTGGCTCACATTATAAATTTAGTTGTACAAAATGGGTTGAAAGACCTAAATGAATAGGTAACAAGAGTTAGGGATGGAGTGAGATATGTTAGATAATTCCCAACAAGATTGAGAAAATTCAAACAACATGTGTGCTGAAATGGAAAAAATTGAATGTAAGGGCTTGTTATCGTTGGAAGTTGCAACTAGATGGAACTCCACCTACTTGATGTTAGAGACCACTCAAAAGTTTGAGAGGGCTTTTGAGAGATTTGATGAAGAAGATCCTTGTTTTAAACTTGATCTTAGTACAAGTAATTGGAATACTGATTTGAACCAAGTTATTACTATAGATAGGAGACTAAAGCCAGAGGATTGGAAAAAGGTTAGACTTTTTGTCAAAGTGTTGAAACATTTTTAGGAGCTAACTTTGCGAGTATTGGGTTCATCATATGTCACCTTCAACACTTTTTTCACGAGCTTGGTAAGATGCATTGTCTCTTCAGGGGTGGTTGGAGAGTGACGATTTTGAAATGGTAGAAATGACGATAAAAATGAAAGAAAAGTTTGATAAATATTGGGGGGATCCGCATAAAACAAATCACTTAATTTATATTGCTGTGGTGCTTGATCTGAGGTACAACTTAGAATATATGGAATATGTACTGAAAGAGATGTATTAGGGTGAAGGAGGAGTCGGGGTAGTTTTGTTATTAAAAAATTCCCTACATACTTTATATGAGGAATATAAGAAAAAGTTAGGACCTCAAGGTGATACTAGAGAGCCATTTGAAGTGTCTACTCCAACTGCGTGGCGGATGACGAGGACGACTCTGAAAATCCATTTTTTCTCCCTTCAAAAACATAAGTGTGGCGGTGGTAGTAGACCTACAATTGTGCCTTCAGAATTGGATAAGTATTTCAGTGAAGTGTGTGAGTCTCCAGCTAAAGAATTCAACATTTTGGAATGGTGAAAAGCAAATTATCATAGGTTTCTTATTCTGTCTTCGATGGCTCGAGATGTATTGGCAATTCCAGTTTCTACTATTGCGTTTGAGTCTGCATTCAGCATTGGGGGTTGAGTACTTAATCCATTTAGGAGCTCTCTATTTTCTAAAGTGGTTGAAAGCTTGATTTGTACACAAGATTGTCTTCGGTCATCTACCACTCCAATAAGTGTTGAAGAAGATTTGGAGCATGTTAAACAACTTGAAGAAGGCAAAACTCAATTTTACTCTTTTTTAAATTTACTCAAGAGTTAGTTCAATACATGAAAATTGTTTATGGACTAATTCATTTTGCATATTGATTTTAGAATTGTCAAAGGTTATCATAAACAACAGTAACTCAATGTCTAATATGGAAATTTAGAGTTTTGATTTTGAAGATTTCGTGCATTTGTAAGTATATATGTTTTCTACTTTCTAGTTGTATATATTTTATATTCCTTAAATCAGTAAATGTCCACTTACCTAATGACATTGCTTTTCAACCATTTTCAGGTGTGGAATTATTTTCAATTAATTTGAATGAGCAATTTGTGAAATCGTTAATTGTCTCACCTTCTAAGGTATGCCTCACTAAATTTCAATGCTCATTTTATCCAATCTTTATATATGTCTTTCACTAAATTTCAATGCCATTTACTCAATGGGTATTCCTTAATAGCCATTAAGAATATAAACCCCAAGATACATCAAACTGTAACCTTAAACATATACAACCATACCAGCTCCAAAGTAACACCTTAAACATATACACCAATCCTGCCATTTACTCAATGGGTATTCACTAATTCACTTAATAAAATTCTGTTAAGTTGTATACCAATGTATCTAATATGTCCTAATCTACTGTAACATGCATAATTATAGGGCGTGTTTTGCTTCTGCAGGTTGAATCTGAGTACCTACCTTTGTATAGTAATTTTGGTTTGGGTCTTACCACGTGGAGCCCGCTTGTTTCTAGAGTTCTAATTGGAAAATATAACTCAGGACATGTTCCGCTTGATAGTCGATTTGCATTAGAAAACTACAAGGTAAAACTTGATTTGGAATAAAAATTTTGACTGTCGCAATATATTATTTTTGTAAGACCCCGTTTTGGCATAAGGTTGCCATGTAATTTCAGTGAGATTAAAATATCAAAACCTGGGTTTGATTGTAAAATAAGTCATCAAATTGACTACAGGGAATGCCCTAGAGTGTAAATGTCTAACAAAAATGATATGGTCTTGATGAGCGTTTCGAAATAGGATTTATGGTATTAAAAGAAATCGGAACTGAGACGGTTTTCAGTACAGCTAAAATGCAGCTATGATTTAGGCTGAAAAACTAAATTATCATAAGGGACTTACAGGAAGTTAATGGAACCTTAGGAAGGCTCCGATTTTGCGTGAGGAATAACCCTAAGGTGGTTTCGGGATGAATCAATAGCCCAGTGAGGACACTGGGGTGAAATCGATCTTGTCGAGCAAATTCGAAGTTATTAATTATGGATTTCAAGCATCGTAATGCAAATTAACTTGTTCATTCGGGGTGTATTTGAAATTAGAGAAATTCCCAAGTGAAATAAGGTTGAATTATAGGGATTAAAATTGCAATATAAATATAATATATATAATATTCATATGTGTGTGCGCGGGTGATGGCAATGAGGAACAAAAAGGCATGCGTAATGGAGGCGTGAGAGGCAACATGCAACATGATTGTTGTGTGCGGGTGTGCTAGAGGAAGCTTCTGGGAAGCTTCATGGCCGATGGAGTAGTGGCCAAGGCTTTAGTGGCTTGCCTATATTTAGATGGGAATTAGAGTTGTAGAGTGTGGGAGAAGAGAGCAATCAGAATGGCCGAGAGAATGAGGGTAGGGAGAGAGCTTGGCTGGGTGTGAAATCGAGAGAGAGATTGAACGAGAGTTGCACAAGAAGGAGAGGCCGGAGCTGGCCGCAGCAAGCGGGCAACATCCATGGCTGCAAGCTACGGCCATGGCAACTCTCAAGGAAGCCAACGCAAAGCAAGGGTGATGGCAATAAGGTGCAGCGACAATTGGTGGGCTCGGTGGAGGTCCTAGAGCTGACCAGTGGCATCGGAGGTGGCCGGAAGCAACCAAAGTGACCGCAATAGTTTGTGATAAACATGGCTGTAAGCTTTCAGCAAGCTTGGCGAGTAGGGCAGCAGCGGGGAGGCTGGTTGTAGTGGCAGGTAGCGGTCGTGTGATGGCTTGCGACGGGAGTGGCGACCAGAGGAGGCCGTGGTGGTGGCTAGTGGCGGTAGAGGCCAAGCAGTAGTGGTCGCATGGCTGTGCGTGGGGAGTTGTAGAGAAGGAAAGAAGAAGAAGAAGAAGGAAGGAGAAGAAAAAAAGAAGAAAAAGAAAAGAAAAAAAAGAAAAAAATATAAATATAGGATGAAAAATTTGCAAAAAATTCTAAAACATCTAGAAAAACATTTTAGAAGTTTTGGTGAAGAAAAATTGAGGAAAAGAGTTATAGAATAATTTATTTTATTTCTTGAAAAGAAATAGATCTTATGGAAAATAGGAGAATAAGGAGAAAAAAAATAGAAAAATTAGGAGAAAAATCAGAAAATTAGGTGTATTGATTTTAGAATGGATTGATGGCCAGTGAGCGATTTAATTTGGAAGACTTCACGTAAATCGAGGCAGTTGCACACTCAAGGTTAAAAGCACGCTTCTGAAGACTCAAGTAGATTTCAAAGGTAAGCTAGTTTTCTCAAACTTAATTTATTTATGAAAGATATTTTCTAAAAACGTGCCATATTGTTTGAAATAGTGTGCCTATATGTTTGATGTGATGTATGCTTCAAAGTATGTTTTGGCATGTTAACATGTTATGTTTCGATGTGTTTTCACGTAGATGCATCGGCATGTTTTGTTGAGATGCATACATACATAAACGTTATCGTCCATCATGCATTGCATATATTTGAGAGTACGGACAAGTAACTCCAGTTCAAACCGATATGAAAGTTGTTACATCAGCTCAGACCGACATGAAAGTTGTTACGTCAGCTCAAACAGTCATGAAAGTTGTTAATGGATTGTCGGCTCAAACGACCAAGTGGTAAAGGACATTGTTTCATTTTGCACACAAGCATGCAAAGTTATAAATGTATCCTTACTTAGATGATTCATCATCTAACCCGGGTAATGCCCTTGAAATATTCAATGTTCCAGATAGAGGTCATAGCAGGAATGAAGAAAATGAAGACATGTAATGGCTCTTATGAAAATGTGTAAATGTATCGATTATATGTATAAGCATGCCACATTTAAGTTTTGCTACGTTATATATAATGTTGACTATGTTAGTCTGGCTTGTATTATTTTGAAGGATGATGTTAGGTTATGTTGAAAAAACCTATTCAAGTTTTGGTTATGTAATAGATCAGATATTCGGCTTGATGTTTTGTTCAAATTATGATTATGAGATTTTAAATATGAATTAGGTTGCGATCTGAACACATTTCCGCAATAAGACATAGTTTACCCCAATAAGGAAAAAAAATATATATATATAAGGAAAAATAAGGAAATGGATGTTGCAATCATTATATGTCGGGGTAAGAAATGCTTCTAGAAGAACAGGGCGTTACAATTTTTATACTTCCTTTAACACTAGCTTTTGGCTTATTTGAACTTTCATTCTGATGCTCGGATGTTTCTTATGAGTATGTGCTTAACTATTAGTTCAAAGGTTTCTTTGAAGTTTTGTGCTAGATTGAGATAAGTCTGTCATACTAATACATTTTTTTTTGAAGCTATATACCCTGCAACATTCAAAAATGGCGTATTTGTCTCTTTATTGTTGTCTGTTGAGAAGTTTTATCAACATATTTTATCATTACTTCAATTATGGTGCTAATAATTTTAGTTCTTATCAATTGAAACATATTTTTTTTTCTTCTTGCTAATTTCTAAATGTGTGAGTCTTTGATTAGGCTAAAAGTGTTGTCAATTGCTTTAAAACTACTTATAGATTGTTGCATAGCACTTGTCTAAATCATAACTTTAGATTTTGAGCTGAATTTTGAGGTTTTAACAAAATGCTAGTGGTTGGTGGTTGGAACTGGAAGTTCCATGCCCCAAAAAGAACCAATTTCGATTTAGTTTGTAGGAATTCGGTTATGTCATTTTTGTGTAAACCCGATTCGGTTTTTTTCGGTTATTGCTGTGATTAATCGGTTAGGTTACATTAAACCCAATGTCGGTTATTTCTATTTTGATTACATCAGTTAGTATAGATAGTTTGGTTCGATTATCCAAGCAAAAACGGTTCAGTTCGGTTAGCTAAAAATTGGCCGGTTCGGTTCGGTTTAGTTAAACCGAATGCTAACCCCTAAAGAGAGGTGGCAGTGTTGCATAGGAGCTTTTGTTGAAGCGTTTAAGTCGATCAAGATTCTTCAAGTTCATTCAAGGGTTCGATCAAAGAGTTTTATCAGGCAAGTATCTTCCTTGTAATCCCTTCCAATACAGGTTTATATTAAGCTTCGTTTTTCATATTAAGAACCCTTCGTTTGGTTCTCAGATTTTAACAGTTATAGTGTATATATATATATATGTATACCGTGATTGCATGAGCAAGTTATGAATGATTTCTTACATCGATTCAATTAGATTAATCCTTGAGTCATACTTGGCATTGTTTCATGTTGATTGAGATGTTCAGCTATGGTATCAGATTTCAGTTTATCAGAGGGTTTTATTTTATTTTATTCATTTTTCCCATAACACCTCTTCTCGGGCAGATCTTGGAGATGGGGTGTTACAGTATTGGTATCAGAGTGGTGTTTTGAGGTATCTCCCGTACACACATAGGATGTTGGGCAGAGTTAGGACTTGTGTCCCTTAGTTAGATAAGTTTTCCCAATTAGCAGTATTCTAACCCTAAGTGGTGTTGCAGTATGAGTAATAGAGGTGGACGACCCCGTACTCACAGTCAGGCTGCTTCTATTCTAGACGAGGTTCCAGTATCCACGCTCGGCTCACCAGGGGAGTTCGGTAGTGATCTACGGTAGGGGATGGCCGAGATGCAAGGTATGTTAGCAGGCTTGATGAGGGTGGTTGTGTGGTGCCATAGAAAAAGAGGGGATAAAAAAAATCAAAAAGAAGAAAAAGTGATAAAAGAAGAGAGGAGGTTGGCGGCAAAAATTGCCGCCAGCTGGTAGCCTAGGAGGTTGCGGCTGTCTTGCACTCGCAAGAAGCCGCGAGGCGCAGCTGCCTCGCGGCTGAATGCCACGAGAAGCAGCCTCGCGGCAGTGTTTGCCGCGAGGCTTCCTCACTGCTGTTTGCTGCGAGACACAGTTGCCTCGTGGCAGTGTTTGCCGCGAGGCCCAGTTGCCTTGCGACGGCATCGAAGCAACCTCCCCATTTTTTTTTTTTTTTGGATTGGTTCTTGATATTTTACTTTTGGTTATAAAATGGTTTTGATAATGACTATATGAAAATCAATCTCTAAATCTTTATGAGTATATATTTATGGATAAGTTTGTTTTTAATCAATTTATATGAATGTGAAAAACAATCTTTAAATCTCCTTGAAGCAAAGTTATGAAAATTTATATAGGAGATATGTTGAATATGGTTGAGTGTGGTTTGTTTCAAAATATAGTTTTGATAATCTCAACTTGCTTTTAAAAGAATCAAAATGAGGATTTATTAAGTTTTCAATATTTTCAAATGAATAGTCGACTATGTGGTTCATTTTGTTAACTATGCCTGAAAATAGTCGACTATGTTATAAGGATAGTCAACTATGCATAAGGATAGTCGACTATGTTGATTTGATCTGTCGACTATTTAAGGCTTCTATCGACTATTTTTGCATCTATCGACTATCAAGTAAGGATAGTTGACTATGGCTTTTCATCTGTCGACTATTTTTGTTCATAAAATTCAAAATTCTCTTCACATTTTTGCAATAGTCGACTGTGCATATGTATCTGTCGACTATGGGATTTTTGTGTTATAAGATAGTCGACTATGCGTTTTTGTCTGTCGACTATGTTTTGTTTTATTTGTAAAAGTAGTCAACTATGCATTTTCTTTTGTCGACTATATATTTTACAGAAAGCTTCCAACGGCTAGTTTTTCAACTCCAACGGTCACAAACGGTCACAAACGGCTACATTTCTCTTCAATCTCTTGGGAAGCTTATAAATACAAGTCATGGATGATCAAGAGAAGGCTAATGGATGGGAACGAGTTGATCTAAAGAGTTCAAATCATTTTTACTCGAGCTTATAATATTTGCGCTTTCACTGTTGTATTTTTTTCTCCAAGGTTTCGTTGTTCTATCATTGTAAATTTATTATTAAGTCTTGTTTTCATTGTGAGAGAACTTGTAACTAAGAGTGTTAACTCTTAGCTTCTCTCTTTACATTTGTATCATTCTTATTTTCCTAGCTTTGTGCTAGAGGACTTGCTCGTTGAAGCAAGGGGCTGTTTTCCTAGCTTGTATAGCTAGAGGGCCTACTTATATAAGTAGGAGATTTTAGTGAATTGGTTCAAAATCCTTAATGGGAGCTAAGGTAGTGGATTAGGCTTGGTTTAAGCCGAACCACTATAAATTCTTTGTGTCATTTATCCTTCCTGCTTTTACATTCATTGAGCTTTATATTTGTCATTTCATATGTTTAATGTCTAAAACACTAAAACCTCAATTGGGTCAAAAAGATTTCAAGTCCTATCAAGATTTTTAAAATAGCCAATTCACCCCCCCTCTTGGTGTGTGCCATAGCACCTCTCGATCTAACAGTTTTGATCCATTCAGCGACTGCCACGTGTCAACACCAACTACCCTCGATAATCGAGCCCTATAAATACCCAGCTACAGGACATTAATGGGGATTGGAACTTTGGTAAAATCTGGACACTTTGAATACACTTTTACTATTTTTTGAATATTCATCGGGATTCGGGACTGACTTTAGCATCGGAGGGTCTTTGCAGGGAAGATTCCCGAGAGCCTTCTAACCCATTTTCTCAGCATTAACAGGGTCGAATCCTTGCAGCGAAGGAAAAGTCTTGCGGCAAACCTAGCGGCGAGGCTAAGGTCTTGTGGCGAAGCCTTGTGGTGAAGCTTGCGGCAAAGCTAGTGGCGAGTCCTTATGGCAAGAGCTAGCGGCGAGAGCTAGTGGCAAGAACTTGTGGCGAGAGCTTGTGGCGAGAGCTTGTGGCAAGAGCTAGCAGCGAAAGCTAGTGGCGAGACCTTACGGCGAGAGCTAGTGGCGAGACCTTGTGGCGAAAGCTAGTGGTGAGACCTTGTGGTGAGAGCTAGTGGCGAGACCTTGTGGTGAAAGCTAGTGGCGAGACCTTGTGGTGAGACCTTGAGCCGAGAGCTTATGGCGAAGCTTGTGGCAAAGCTAGTGGCGAATCCCTGCGGCGAGCGTCCTAGCGGTAATCTCCCTTGAGGCGATATCTCTTACGGTAACTTAACTTCACCCGACACCAAGCTCGAGTGGACCCCACATCATAAATTTTAATTGTTGTATTTTGGCAAGAACAGGTTGATACCCTAGCAACTAATCAGGTAAGACAACTGCCATAAGAAGCAGGAGGTGGTAGAGGTAATTCGCTAGTCGTTCCAAAAGCTCCAGTTGTGGAGGCAAATACAGGGAATAAGTTATTAAAGGATTTCATGGCCTTTCGACCACTAGCGTTCCATGGAGGCACAGATGCAGCAGTGGCAGATAATTAGATGCTATCAATAGAGAAGCATCTCTATTCTATTGGTTGTACGGAACGATCGATGGGTGCGACTTAGCACATTCTTATTTAGAAGCGATGCCGAGAGATGGTGGGAGACTGCCAGCCAAAGGTTTGGTAATCGAGAACCTACATGGGTCGAGTTCCAGCAAGTGTTCAATGATGCCTATTACCTGATAGAATAGAAATGCTATGGCACACACCAAGAAGGGGGGTGAATTGATATATAAAAAATTCTTTTGGTAATTAGATATGTTGTCTGAGAAGACCACGGCTTCGATTAAAACTCAATACCTTAAAATAGAACAATGAGAGACATAAATACGTGAAACAAGAGAGAAATAAAAGGAATGCTTGAAAAGATAATATGAAAAGACCACAAAAACACAAGAACACAAGGATTTATAGTGGTTCAGCTTAACTAAGCCTAATCCACTACCTTAGCTCCTCACTAAGGATTTTCAAGCAAAACACTATAACTCTCCTATCACGCTGGATAGGTCTTCTAGCTTTTAAGCTAGGAAGATACAAACCTCTTGCTTAAATAAGCAAGCCCTCTTGCAAAACTAGGTAACAAAACCCCTTACTTTGACAAGTAGGTCCTCTAGCTATACAAGCTAGGAACATAAGAAATGATACAAGAGATTAGTTTGCCCACTTGGTTACAATGTAATCAAGAATAAATACAAGGGTACAAATTATGCTTTGAAACAAATAAAATACAAGCCTTGAGAGCAAGAGACTTAGGGCACAATTGAAGCACGATTGATGAGCACTTGGGAGCTAGTTGATAGATTGCTTCGGTAGATCAAATTCTTCTTCTTGACTTGCATTTATAGAGGTTTGAAAGACAGAACTTGAAATCATCTCGTTGCAAGTGGAGACACCATCATGGAGGAAGGAATTTTGGCCGTTAAAAGTTGTCTGCCATAGAGACTATTGACATCTTATTTACAACCTGTCGACAGATTAATTCAAATTTAAACAACTGTCGACAGTTAAACAAATACTGTCGACATTTTGACAAAACTGTCGACAGTGTTGATGCAGTGACTGTCGACATTTAGAAACCGAGAGCATCCAAATATCATGTCGACAATTTAATTAAGACTGTCGATAGTTTGGGCTGAAAATTAAAAATAGATCGACAATTTATGATATACTGTCGACATTTTCTCCCAAACAATAGATACTGTCGACATGTTCTTTTAGAACTGTCGACATTTTCTAATATTAAGTAAAAGGATTTTTTTTGGGAAAACATATTTAAATAATGATTTGATTTAGATAACATTTTGATTAAAACCAAAACGAGTGTAAATATATTTTGCCAAGCAAACCATTCGAATTGATCATCATCAAAACTTAAAGCAAAGAAGCAAATTATCAATCTCCCCCTTTTTGATGATGACAAAAACTATATAAAAATCATTTATTGAAATCATTTACCCTTCTCCCCCTTTTTTTTGACACAAATCAAAAAGATATAGGAACACAAAAATGCTCTTCGATAAAATAAGAAAGAACTGGGAAATGAAGCACATTACAGAAGACTCCCCCTTAAGAAAAATATTATCATAATTTTAGCATTCAACTAGAGAGAAACAAATATCCATAGGAGTAGGCAAGGCATCAAGAAGATAAAATATAGATATTTATCCTTGCATCAAAAGTTTAGACAAAAATAAAATTGCACTACACAATAGAAGAAATATGTGTGAACATCATGGAAAAACTACTAAGGCTCTTGAGGAGGCTGAGGCTGCGGTGATGATGGACCAGGTGGAGGCATGCGAGAAAGAAGAGCTTCTAGCAGCTGCGTCATATGATTCATTTGAATAGCAGCGTTATCTTGATTAGCCCTTATCTCCTTCATCTCATCTTCAAGAGAGTCAACTTTAGCTTTGAGATAGGCGATACCATGAACGATAACATCATCTTGGGAGTGAGAGGATTCTCCTGTGTGATAAGGTGGAGAAGCAGAAAGAGGAGAAGGGATATCTTCATTTGGAAGAAGATCATCCTCACTAGATGGCTTTTGACGCTTCTTGGATTTTACCCATTGACCAGATTTAGTTTTGGTAAAACCGACATGCCTAAGAGACGATTCGCTAAGAATTTTTGAAGGACGCACATATATACGATGAACATTTCCTAGATTGTCAACTTTTGAGTTAATAATTTCACTAAGGAGCATGCCATATGGAAGGCATCTTTTCTTAGTTGTGAATGCACCTATCATTTCTCCTATGATGAGAGAACATAAATAAATTCTTTTTCTAGTCATGATGTGAAACATAATCCAACAATCTTCTTTTGAGACTGCAGGAAAGTTGCCATTACGAGGAGAAATAATATGAACAACAATAAGATGGAGAAGGTGACCCATCATAGACAATTTTGTGGAAGCGTTAATGAAGAAAGGTAAGGATTCATCTTCAAAAACGATTTTAGCGGCTAAACCAAAGTTAAAATCACTAGAGTTATAAACTTCACCACCAGTGGGAATACCAAACTGATTATGAATAAGATTAGTATTGATAACAAATGGAGTTCCACAAACATTTGTTTTGAATTGATTGTGAGAAGGAATGCGATCAAATACATTAGATGCATTGCAATAGAGGCTCTGATAGCATCTTCGTAGACATTTCTATGAAGTGTAAGAAAGTTTGTCCACCCAAAATTTTCTAGATTTGATGCATAGGGAAAACTAATATTGTTGAGAAATTCAAAAGTAAGAACCTGACCAAGAAGAACGTTATGAGTGGAAAAGGAAGTAGAGTACCTTTCTAAATTTCTAGAAATATAAACTAACCGTTGAACATCGATGGGTTCAGTGGATTGGACGTTGGCCGCGGCTTGAGGTCGCTTGGTTCTAGCCATTGGAACCGAAAATTGAAGAAGAAATAAGAGAATAATGGAGAAATCGAGTGAGTAGGAAGATAGGGAGTAGAGAGATTCGAAGACAAGAGAGAGAGAGAGGGGATTTCTTTGAATGAGAAGATCGATGGTCGTGGGTTTTTAAAAACCCTTGATAGAAACTGTCGACAGTATTATTGAGGATGTTGACAGTTTTTGAAAACCGGTCGACAGTTTTGATATAATTGTCGACAGTTTTCCTGTAGTTCACACGATTTAGATTTTTGCCTTGATGATCTGTCGATAGCTTTAAACATACTGTCGACATCTTGTTAGAAATATGTCGACATTATGAGGCAGCATGTCGACAGTTTCTTAAGAAGGCTTTTAAATAAAATCAATAACTAAAGAAAATAATATACATTTCATATTAAACATCATGCCACAAAAATTATCATTCCTAGTTCACTGTGAAAAATTTCAATTTTTTTTTGGTCCAAGGGTTTAGTAAAGATGACAGTTATTTAATGGTTTTGAAAGTAAAGCAAGATCGCTACAGGGTAAACAACGTAGTTCAAAATTTTTAAACTTACCTCGATCTCGACGATTGGATCAACGTCGAGATTAAATCATTCACAAACAAATAAATAAATCTAACATTTAGATTATCGAGTCGTTCGCGGATTCGAGCCGTCCAAGCGTCCGGCCTCTAGCACTCCTATTCCGCTCTCCTTACCAATGGACGCGTGCCGCGTATCATGAGTTAGAGGCTGGACGCTTGGACGGCTCGAATCCGCAAACGAAAAGAACGCCCTCGTTTCGCATTGATGCCAAAAGAAATGGGGAAGAGTGAGAGGCAATACGTTTTTTCAACTCTTGAAAAACGACACCAAAAATCCCCCGTTATTTGGGCAACCCATAAATGGGTATTTATAAGGAGCTCTAGGGTTTCTTAAACCTTAATGGACATGTGTAATACCCGATATTACATAGTATTGTAAATAAATGAGTTTTGACTATTTCGGCAGGGCCTCGGGTGGTCCGGGAAGGCCAAAACTCAATTTTGAGTAATTTATTAACAAATTGGCGGCTGGGAGTGCCTCGGGACTTGGATGTCCAAGGAAAAAGACAAGAGATTGATGAGCGTCTCGAGATGAGATTAATGACGCTGGAAGCGGTCCGATCGGGAATAATTTTTGGAATAAATTTTGTATAAGCCCGAGTGGGTGCCATTACCGAACAATTGGAGTGGACCTCCTGAAAGCTGAGGGGACCCTAGGGGTGGTTCGATTTTCTGAGTAAAACAACCCTTAAGTGTTTTCGGATCGAATAAATGTCCTACGCTGGCCCAGGGATGAAATCGATATTCCCGAGTAGGTGTTGGCAATTAATTTTATAGAAATCAAGTTATCGTGAGGCTTCAATGATAATTAATTAAAGCTTAAAGGGCCCAAGAGCAATTAATAAATCTCCCAAGTGAAATTATTGAGAAATTTGGGGGCTAAGTGTGTGATTAAGTTATATATATGGATATATATATGGGCGTGAATATATATATATATAGGAGACCCGCGAGTTCACTGCTATCAAAAATTTAAATTTTGAATTCAAACCAGAGAGATCAAAATTGAGGGAGAGTGAATGCGAGAGTGAGCTCGCGAAAGAGGGAGCGAGAGAGCAATGCCGAGAGGGGGAGACGGCCGAGCTCGGCCATGGAAGTGGCAACTTCGAGCAGTTGAAATGGCCGAGACAGAGGCGGCCATGGAAGCCGACTAGAAGCAACGTCGTCAGCGACCGAGGCAAGCAGCGGTGGCGCACGATGGCTTGGCTGAGGCGGAGGCACGCAGTGGTGCACCAAGAGCTTCGGACGCTGGCAAAGGCGGCCGCGCACAGCGGTGGCTCTGTGCGCGTAAGCCGGCGATGGCAGAAGGCATGGGATGCCGCGGTGGTGGCCGCGATGCAGGCTGCCGTGCGAGGCGGAGCAAAAATGACCGGCGGAGGCAAGCGGACCAGCAGCAGTCGAAGGCGCGAGCAAGGTCGGCCCTGGCGGTTCCAGCAGCTGCGGTGCGCGCAGGTGGCCGGCTGGTTGGTGCTCGCGATGGCGTCGGCCAGTGGCGGCGGTTGCGGAGCTTGCTACGTTGACCGGAGGTAGGTGTGGCGGCGTCGGAGCCAGGCCTGGCAGCGGCGTGCGCAGGCCGCGCTTAGCGAAGAAGAAGGAGGAACAGGAGCCATGCGCGCGGGAGAAAGAAAATGAAGAAAGAAAAAAAAAATAGAAAAGAAAAGGAAAATAAAATAAAAGGAAAAAGATGGAAAATTCTGGAAAATGGGGAAAAATAGGAAGAAATTCTAGAAAATTTTGGAAAAATTCCAGAAATTAATTCGGGGCTTGAGGAACGTGTCAGGGCTCAAAAATGAGATTTTGGGCACAAGAGGCGGCTCGGGGGCCAACGCCGGTGTGGGCATTTGATCGGTCTTCTTCTCCAGATTAATCGAGGTAATTAATTTATTTCTTTTCAAAATAATTTCATTATGTGAGATAATGAATTGTGTCGTATTGGTTGGATTAAACCCTATGTTGGGGGTTGTTTGGAAAGCTATTAAACGGCTGGAGTATGCCGTGGTTAGTGTTATTTGGAGAAAGTGTTTATGCGTGATTTTGCTGTGTAAGCAAAAACGAAGGCATTGGTTAATGCTTGATATGGTGGGGTTTTGCCTGTTTGTCCCTAGGTTCGATCGGGAAGGCAGTGATCCTAAAGGAACTTGAGATTCAGGCTTGAATTCGTGCCGAGGCAGAGATGAAGCTTCGAGCCAGGTAAGGGACGGCCCCATGTGGAGGTGGCCTTACAAGTTAGTAAATATGCTTGATAATGTTTTTATGTTGCACTGGCATGTAGTGGTTATATCTTGTGAGATGCAAGAACTAGTGGACCTGTGGCCATATGGAGGACTAGTGATGGGGGCTGATAGGTTGATGCCTCAAACCTTAGTGGGTTGTGAGGATGTGTGAGCCTAGCCTCATTTGCATGCATTTGGCATACATAAACATGATTATATTCATATTTACATGCATTGCACCCTTACTGAGTCTTTACGACTCATGAGGTTTTTACCTCATGTGTAGATGATGCAAGTTCGGATGCAAGCAGGGATGGCGCCCGGAGGCCGTTGAGGCAACTAGCTGAGTTGCCCGAGTTATGTATTTTTAATATTGCTTGTATGTATACCCTTGTGAGTAAAGGTCCGTCTTATTGAGTTTAAATGTATTTAATTGTTGTAATCACCATAGTATGATAGATGATTATGAGATTGCCTGTTGAATGTGACATAGTCGGTAAAGCTAAGTTTCGGACCGAGTCAAGATCAGCAAGGTATGTTCTCATAAATCCCCAATACTCAGCGAGGTGTTTGTATGCTAGCTTTGTGCCTGGGTCACCTTTGGCTTGCTATGGGGTGAGCTGAAGAGAGGTGAAGCTCACTCAGGTTTCGGGTCTTGGTCCGCTGGATTTTTCTTATTTGAGTTGGGACCGATTCCTGAGTGGAGTGAAGGGAAGGACGAAGCCTAGTTCCCACCTAGGGCATTTCCTGTTGAAACATAGTCCGACCCTTCAGTTGTGGTTGTCGGGTGAGTAATCTGGTCGATTATTTACCGGTGGCGCCCGTAAGTGGGAGCGGGTCGTTACAGTTGGTATCAGAGCATGGCTAGCTATATGAGTGAGGAAGGCTAGCGTGCTGAAGTGTTAAATATGGTCGGTTAAGTGATTAATGTGAGTAATTGCCAGAGTTTTGGAATAGAAGATGTCTGGCATGATGGGAATGCAAGTCGAAATGTCGTAACTGCTGAGTTGGGGTCGAGAACAATTGATTTGAAATTTTGAGATTTCAATGTAAGGTGGTCCGATAACCTTGAAAGTTGGACATATGGACCGAGGACCCTAAGGGATTGGGTCAAGTCATTGAGGCCTGCAATGGCATGTTTGGATACTCCTGTTCTTGGGATGAGAAAATACCCTAGATTGAGAAGGTATACCTGTGAGAGGTATACGGGTTAAGCAATGAGGAACCGAAAACTCGAGTGTGGGTGTTGGTGTCAAGAAAACTCGAATGTGGCATTTCGGGGATATGAAGTGTTGTAAGAATGGGAACTCCTTGAGATTGAAGTGTTGAGGCTCGTGTGGGGACATGAAGCCGAAGCTTGACTAATTCAAGAGGGGATTAGTGGAACGTCCCTATGTCACGGATTTGTCGAGCACGTTCGAGGGAATAGAGTTGTCCCTTGGAAGTGGTGCAATAAGGCTTGTGCGCTTGAGATAGAGTGAGCTATAGTGAGAGTTAGCTTGAGGCTCAAGGAAAAAGGTTTGTCATCAGGAGATGTGACCGTATTGTTAAAAATAATCCTGGAGGGGATGTGCCTAGGGTATGAGTGGACCCTAGTTGGTCTCATGATGAGACAAGGTCTATCCTTGGGAATGATAGGCGTGTGGCAAGTGGACCCTAGCGGGTGTTTTCACGAGATGAAAGTCCCAAGTGAGTCGAGCTGGAATCTAGGGGAATCCAAATTGGGTATTAAAGAGTTGGTCATGTGTTGATATGAGCGTGGGAGCCATTGGGTTAGAAGTCCTGGTTGAGTAAGGCCAAGTGACCGTTCATGTGATCGATAGATGAGGGGCCAATCAAAACTCTCATTATGACCCTTGGGGTCCAGTGGGACGCCTAAGGTCGGGAGATGAGAGGTGGATAGATCCTCATTATGATGCCTGGGGTCGTGATGACGCCTAAGGTCTTGAGACCCTTGATGGGAGACGTGGAGGTCATCCAATGAAGGGTATGAGCGGTGTGTGGGCCGAGGGTAGTGAATTGTGGCAATAGGACATCCATAGGCTATGCGCGCAATGGAAATGCCAACTTCGGATGCCGAGTGGGCAGGGGCATGGTGAGCAATGTGGAGGCCCCGAATTTTAAATTCCAAGTCATGGGAGCCTGAGTGAGGCATGCTGGAAGGCCAAGTTGGGCATCGTGACTGAATGCACTGTGGGTGTGCAAGGAGAGACGAGAGGTCTCGATTTACCTGGAGGGTAATGGTAGGTGCTTTATGGTTATGGGTGCCGGAGATTGAGGTATGATCTCGTGAGGTAAGATCATGAGGCCTCAAGAGGAAAAGTGGTTTGAGAGTCTCTTAAGCGATAAGAGATGTAGAGTCCTGAGGAGCGGGGCTCATGGTACGAGCTTGAGGTTGTTAAGGCAAGGATAACCAAGTGAGATGGCTTGGGCAAAATGGTGGCGGAACCATTGTAGCTCGGGAAGGCTTTGAGTAGCCTTGATGCTAAGGGTGCAAGGCTCGATGTGACGGATCTGATTCTATGGACCGTGTGGCAGAGGACTAATGAGTTGGCTCGCGTTGAGGGTAAGTGGCCCATGGGCCTGAGCAATCTAGTGAACTCCAGGTGACGATCAGATGCCAAAAACCTAGAGCAGCACCTTATGAGAGTTAGTCAGGTGAGATCGATAGTCTCCTGTAAGGGATAGGACATCTAGAGTAGTCCTAGGGAGAAATCATGGAACGCAAAAATGTTCTGATGGTTTAGTTGCCGAGTAGGAAGCTTGGTAGGGTGAAGCTACGGGTGCAAAGCAAATCAGTGACGGGCCTGAACCATGCTGTTGGAAACTGTGGTTGGGCCAGTGTATGGGAGCAACACGGTAATGATGATTAGGTGTTGGCTCTCGGAAGCACAGGGCAACACGATGGGGAACCAGTGTTGGGCCAGTGTATGGGAGTGACCCGGTAATGATGACCAAGTGTTGGCTCGCCTAAAGCACAGGGCAACACAGTGATTATGCAGATGGTCAGGGGCTAAAGATTTGTGAAATGCGGTAAGGAGACGAAAGTTGTGGCCAGTTCCACAACTCAGCTGCTAGTAATAAGAGCTGTTAGGGTGTTGCACCCAAGTGAGATTTAAGCCCTTTATCTGGTTAAAGTGGTGTTAAAGCAATTTAGCATATGTTCAGGTGTGGTAGCGTCTTGAGATGTTTGAGAAAGAAACCTGGGAAAAGAAACGGGTCTAGCGTGGGAATAACGCTATAGTCGATACCTAGGGTTGACGAGTCTAATGCTAAGGACCACTGGATACAGACGATTAGTTCACGGGAGGGACTGCAGCCCTCTATGTGGAGTAACCTGTCTGCGATGGAGACGATTAGACGTGAAGACCTGGGGTATGCTGTAGGTTATGTCTGGGCCAGACCTAAATTTCCATGAGGGTTGAAAAAAAAAAAAATATCATCGTAGTGCCTTTTCTCGTCTTGACAGCATGAAGGTTTGTGAATAGATTGAGTGATATCTTGTGGTGTGAAAACAAGACGTGTGGCGATGCTCCTTATTAAAGGATGCTAACGCAGTTGTGGTTGAATTTGATCGAAGTTGATCGAATAAATTGAGATGATGGACCCTGTGTGACCTTACGGTGATGCAAGAAGATGGATCAATTGGTGGAGTCGATAAATGACTCTAGGATGGTACGTAAGTGTCGTGAAGGTCGAGACTTACGAGTTAGAAGCCAACCATGAAATGTGAATGTTGAAGCGTGCAAAAGTTTCAAGTATGGGGATCTCTAATCCTGTGATGTGAGCTGTGGCAAGTTGAACGTGTGGCTGAGGCACGGTTTGAAATTCGTGAAGGCTTGCAATTGCACGGTCTAGTATTAGTCCTGATGTGTCGATGCGAAAATGAGGAAGCATCCTCATGTAGCACTGGATGGATTTCCGGTTGATGACACAGGATCAGTTGCCAGGTGGTAGCACCTG
Source organism: Diospyros lotus (assembly GCF_014633365.1). Taxonomy (NCBI): domain Eukaryota; kingdom Viridiplantae; phylum Streptophyta; class Magnoliopsida; order Ericales; family Ebenaceae; genus Diospyros; species Diospyros lotus. The sequence goes on along the minus strand of NC_068339.1, from coordinate 27,394,166 downwards.
ATGGCAATGACAGGAGCGTGAGGCTCGAGAACTGTGATGTAAAGCCTTATTTATTGACCGTGTACATAAAGGTTCAGCGGGTCCTGGTAGCAAGACCAGGTGAATTTTTGAGAAAGAGACCCAAGACTTTAATAGATGGTTGGTCAAAACAAAGTTGTGCCGCTTGAAGGAGTGCTACTCCGTAGCGAGAGTTATAGATGGTAGTGTTGAAATGTGGCCTAGGTAGAACTTGAGATGTTCTCCTAAGAAAAGTTGGGCATGGGGTCACAACACTAGACGGACCTCCTAAGGTACTATAACCCTATCAGGAGGGATCACTCAGGAAAAGCCAGAGTAATAGTGAGTGCCTGAGTAGGAATGTGAGTCCTACGGCATCTAGTGGAAGTGTGAGTTTCACAGGAGTAGCAGGGGTGATGTCCAGTGGGTGGAGTTAAATCAAAAATCATAGTCGATGAGTGCAAGAGTAATGCCTGGAGAAAAGTTGTATTGGTTATGAGCCGGGCGATCCGGTTAAAGCTAATCGAGTTGATTAGATGGAAGGTGAAGGCGAATTTAAGATGTCACCAATGGATGGCTAGAGCTCAAAGGAAGAGCTTGTGGGACGAGATTGGTTCCCAAGAATCGTGTAAAAGTGATGAAATCACCTGGAAGCTGTGAGTAATACAGCTAGAGGGATGCCTTGGAGTTTAGGCAATTAATGAGATTTAACCTCGTGGCTAAAGGTTAACGATTGTGAAAGGAAATCAGCTAGTGGAGCCGATTGGTGACTAGCTGAGGGTAGCAGATGGTGACCAAAGGCGCCAATTGGTGATAGCAGCAGCGGCGAGCGGTGGCTAGCCATGGTCGTGTTGCGTCGTGAGAGTAGTTGGTCAGTGGCGTTGGTGGATCTGGAGTCGCGGTTGCGGCTGGATGTGGCGCTAAGCGATGGCAAGAGATCGTCTTAGCTGATGATGATGGCGTTAAGGCTAATGTGGACGCTCACTGAGTGATGTGAGCTGGTTGTAGCAAAAGTTATAAGAAACCTAGGAGAAGCCAAAGTTTCTCAGGGAATAAGCTAGCTACTATAAGTATAGCAAAGTGATTTGTGGAAAATGGCTTAAGGGTGGGGTCGTGTTTGTTGTGATGACCAGTAAGATTCAAGGAGCAACGAGTCTTTTGAGATGACGTGGTGGTGTCATTGTCGTTGTCAGAGAATTCATTGTTGTCATGGTGTTGTCCCTGCCGAGTAGGACAAAGGGAACCATTATCCATGGTTTAAATTAGGTGTTTATCGCAAAAAAAAAAAAAAAAAAAACCTGATTTTGGGATTGCCGAAAGGTTCCATGCTTCAAGAGTAAGAGGCTTTGTTGAGAAATGTGAGATTTAAAAGGTCCTAACGAAATTGAAGCTGGGCGAGTAAATTTGGCTAGAAGACCGCTACAAGAGTAAGGGTGTTACCGTGTTAGCTTGTTGTGGTGCGGACCAAAGGCACGAGTCATCCTACAAGTGCGATGCAATAAGTGATTGTGCAGATGGTAATAAGCCAATCACTTGTGCCATGCACCGTGGGTGATGATGAGGGCTGATTAATGGTTTCGCGACCTTAAGCGCAATGGTAGGATCCTTGACTCGCGGTAGGGTTTAATAGCCAAAATAAGGCCTAGCATGGGGCATGATTGTGAAAGCCGAATTGGATGAAGTATTGAAGAGGGGTTGCTCAGTGAAGAGTTCCCTTGTATGGGTAAGAGACCCCTACTAGCGTGCGATATCGGCTAATAAGTATCCTTGTGTGCTTAATGCGAAGAACTCCTGGTTGGGAGATGGTTGTGGCCCGGGCATGATTAAGCTCGAGGTGAGATTGTAATAGTGAATGCATCGCCAGGCTCGAGTTGGACTCGGGTAATGCACGTATGGTTGAAATGTGAAATTACCTGACATGGTGTTAGGTATATCGATTTTGCGTAATCGTATCAATAAATGAGGGTCGGCTGGTCAAGGTAGTAGACCATGTATGAAATGGTTGAAATTGGCAGGGTGGGCCAAATGGGTGCTTCCCATGTAGCGCTAGCATGGTTAGTTGATCGGTAATGAGAGGTTGCCATGAGGATCGACTCAAACTCTGCATGCTTGTAATAAATGGCGGTGTGCCATGATAAATGGGTGTCTGAGTGTCTTGTGGGCACTAAAAGAAACATTGTGGCTAATGATCAGTGCTAAGACGTTGCTGGTTGGACCAGCGTAAAATCGTGGCCATGTGTGATTGGCAGTGGGAAACGTTGCCGTGTGTGATCGGCGTAAAATCGTGGTAGACTGATCAGTAATGCAATGTTAGTGAGAGTTGTTTCGGTTGATGTGAAAAAGGGGAAATAGGAAATAAACCTTCAAAGCGATGCTTCGAGGCAGAGAAAGTTCATCTGGAGATGAATGTCGTTGCAGTAAACATGACCAGCGACCCGTGGTGCGATTTGGTGAGGGGCCAAAGCGGTGTTTGGTTGATAAATGTCCTCGAGAAGTGGAGGACCAAATGCCTAAGTGAAACCTTGAGTTGAGAATGACCCGAGATAAAGGCCGAGAAATGGTTCGGTTACGAGATTCTCGAGCAGGGGATTCGGAGAGTAGCCGGAGAATGTGATTATCTTGGGTAAGAGATTTAGGCAAAGTGAATTTCGAGGACGAAATTCTTTAAGGAGGGTGGAATGTAATACCCGGTATTACATAGTATTGTAAATAAATGAGTTTTGACTATTTCGGCAGGGCCTCGGGTGGTCCGGGAAGGCCAAAACTCAATTTTGAGTAATTTATTAACAAATTAGCGGCTGGGAGTGCCTCGGGACTTGGATGTCCAGGGAAAAAGGCAAGAGATTGATGAGCGTCTCGAGATGAGATTAATGACGCTGGAAGCGGTCCGATCGGGAATAATTTTCGGAATAAATTTTGTATAAGCCCGAGTGGGTGCCATTACCGAACAATTGGAGAGGACCTCCTGGAAGCTGAGGGGACCCTAGGGGTGGTTTGATTTTCTGAGTAAAACAACCCTTAAGTGTTTTCGGATCGAATAAATGTCCTACGCTGGCCCAGGGACGAAATCGATATTCCCGAGTAGGTGTCGGCAATTAATTTTATAGAAATCAAGTTATCGTGAGGCTTCAATGATAATTAATTAAAGCTTAAAGGGCCCAAGAGCAATTAATAAATCTCCCAAGTGAAATTATTGAGAAATTTGGGGGCTAAGTGTGATTAAGTTATATATATGGATATATATATGGGCGTGAATATATATATATATATATATAGGAGACCCGCGAGTTCACTGCTATCAAAAATTTAAATTTTGAATTCAAACCAGAGAGATCGAAATTGAGGGAGAGTGAATGCGAGAGTGAGCTCGCGAAAGAGGGAGCGAGAGAGCAATGCCGAGAGGGGGAGACGGCCGAGCTCGGCCATGGAAGTGGCAACTTCGAGCAGTTGAAATGGCCGAGACAGAGGCGGCCATGGAAGCCGACTAGAAGCAACGTCGTCAGCGACCGAGGCAAGCAGCGGTGGCGCACGATGGCTTGGCTGAGGCGGAGGCACGCAGTGGTGCACCAAGAGCTTCGGACACTGGCAAAGGCGGCCGCGCACAGCGGTGGCTCTGTGCGCGTAAGCCGGCGATGGCAGAAGGCATGGGATGCCGCGGTGGTGGCCGCGATGCAGGCTGCCGTGCGAGGCGGAGCAAAAATGACCGACGGAGGCAAGCGGACTAGTAGCGGTCGAAGGCGCGAGCAAGGTCGGCCCTGGCGGTTCTAGCAGCTGCGGTGCGCGCAGGTGGCCGGCTGGTTGGTGCTCGCGATGGCGTCGGCCAGTGGCGGCGGTTGCGGAGCTTGCTACGTTGACCGGAAGTAGGTGTGGCGGCGTCAGAGCCAGGCCTGGTAGCGGCGTGCGCAGGCCGCGCTTAGCGAAGAAGGAGGAACAGGAGCCATGCGCGCGGGAGAAAGAAAATGAAGAAAGAAAAAAAATAGAAAAGAAAAGGAAAATAAAATAAAAGGAAAAAGATGGAGAATTCTGGAAAATGGGGAAAAATAGGAAGAAATTCTAGAAAATTTTGGAAAAATTCCAGAAATTAATTCGGGGCTTGAGGAACGTGTCAGGGCTCAAAAATGAGATTTGGGGCGCAAGAGGCGGCTCGGGGGCCAACGTCGGTGTGGGCATTTGATCGGTCTTCTTCTCCAGATTAATCGAGGTAATTAATTTATTTCTTTTCAAAATAATTTCATTATGTGAGATAATGAATTGTGTCGTATTGGTTGGATTAAACCCTATGTTGGGGGTTGTTTGGAAAGCTATTAAATGGCTGGAGTATGCCGTGGTTAGTGTTATTTGGAGAAAGTGTTTATGCGTGATTTTGCTGTGTAAGCAAAAACGAAGGCATTGGTTAATGCTTGATATGGTGGGGTTTTGCCTGTTTGTCCCTAGGTTCGATCGGGAAGGCAGTGATCCTAGAGGAACTTGAGATTCAGGCTTGAATTCGTGCCGAGGCAGAGATGAAGCTTCGAGCCAGGTAAGGGACGGCCCCATGTGGAGGTGGCCTTACAAGTTAGTAAATATGCTTGATAATGTTTTTATGTTGCACTGGCATGTAGTGGTTATATCTTGTGAGATGCAAGAACTAGTGGACCTGTGGCCATATGGAGGACTAGTGGTGGGGGCTGATAGGTTGATGCCTCAAACCTTAGTGGGTTGTGAGGATGTGTGAGCCTAGCCTCATTTGCATGCATTTGGCATACATAAACATGATTATATTCATATTTACATGCATTGCACCCTTACTGAGTCTTTACGACTCATGAGGTTTTTACCTTATGTGTAGATGATGCAAGTTCGGATGCAAGCAGGGATGGCGTCGGGAGGCCGTTGAGGCAACTAGCTGAGTTGCCCGAGTTATGTATTTTTAATATTGCTTGTATGTAGCCAGGGGACGTGGTGTATGTATACCCTTGTGAGTAAAGGTCCATGTTATTGAGTTTAAATGTATTTAATTGTTGTAATCACCATAGTATGATAGATGATTGTGAGATTGCCTGTTGAATGTGACATAGTCGGTAAAGCCAAGTTTCGGACCGAGTCAAGATTAGCAAGGTATGTTCTCATAAATCCCCAATACTCAGCGAGGTGTTTGTATGCTAGCTTTGTGCCTGGGTCACCTCTGGCTTGTTATGGGGTGAGCTGAAGAGAGGTGAAGCTCACTCAGGTTTCGGGTCTTGGTCCGCTGGATTTTTCTTATTTGAGTTGGGACCGATTCCTGAGTGGAGCGAAGGGAAGGACGAAGCCTAGTTCCCACCTAGGGTGTTTCCTGTTGAAACATAGTCCGACCCTTCAGTTGTGGTTGTCGGGTGAGTAATCTGGTCGATTATTTACCGGTGGCGCCCGTAAGTGGGAGCGGGTCGTTACAACATGGGTCGGCCCATTTAATTTAGTCCAATTAGGAACTTAATTAAATGGGTTTATTCTAATCCAACTAGGAATATAATTAAATGGCCCAATCCTTTTATAAGTTTAAATAAAATATTTTGGCCCAAATTTAATTTAAGCCCAAACATAATATTTAATATTTGGCCCAAATCTAATTTAGTCCAAATATAATATTTATTTTAATATTTGGCCCAAATCCAATTTAGTCCAAATATAATATTTAATATTTGGCCCAAATCAAATTTAGTCCAAATATTAACTTAAGCCTAAATATATTTTATTTCCTATTTACCACTCTAACAAATAGAAAATTATTAAATTAGAAACTCCTTCCTAATTTAATTAATTACCATTTTAGGAAACTCTTTCCATTATGACGACCCTTTGCCATATCGACGTCATTACGTCTATTTATTTTTTTTCTGTGAGAACCTACGACGGCACAACTTCTTGCCAAAGTGTCTCACTTAACCATATGTCCACTCTCTTGGTTTAAGCCAGGGACCGTGCCTATTACGTATGACTCATTAGGCTTATGAATATGTTGGCAATGTGTCGGTACAAACACATAAGACAAGATTGGCCTCTAGCAAGGCGTTATGCCTACCCAATTATTCAGAAGGATTCATAATCCGCAAATAACCTTTCACGAGCATGGTTAACGTGTAATTTGATCCTCTCATCAATGTATCTTATGTGATCTCAAGTATGGCGATGTGTTTCTCGATAACGATCACATGAGTTTTCTTCGGTCTTTTGGATATCTTTACTTAATAAAAAGTAAATCAATAACTCCTTATTGATCTCTTTTACCATGGCCATAGATTTAAAGTGAATATCCACCGAAGGCGCCTTAGATGCATCATCCTCTATCAAGGGATAGACGAGTCCCATCTTGGTTATACACCCATCTCCATAAGCCTCACGATATACCCAATGATCGCCCACGTGCAGCCTTTGTCTAGGCCCATCGAAACGATGTCAAAGCATACCAGTCTTCTTATGAGATGATCGTGACAACCTCAGGTCCAAGGATTAGTTACACCCATCTCGTATGAGAATACCATCAACATATAACCAAAATGAATTCTCATGGCGAGTCATGTCCAGTGACACGTTCTCCAACATTAGTCACCTATGTACTTGTCTAGGCATCCCCATGCCTATGGGTGTGAGACCCCCATTGCTATCACATAGTAAAAACATAGCACATACCAGTCTTACCACAATTGTCAATGTTCATTCTTGACATTGTTACGACTTGGGAGGTTTAATGATGTCTAGAAACTGTGATGCATCATCTCACATCTTTATAGATTATTCACAGTATACATCATATGGACTTCTATCTAGTTTCATTCGGTTATTACAATAATAACAAAAAACTAATAGAATGACTTCTTGTAAATTTGAACAACTCCTTATTCAAATAATAAACATGATTACAATTGTCAGTGTACAACATGCCCAATCTGATTGGGTCTAGAGCACCTACACTAACAGGTTTGTGTCAACGAACTCTAACTTTATATCTTCTCTTTGAACATGATCTCTTATAAAGTGATGTTTGACTTCAATGTGCTTAGTTCGAGCATGAAATACGGGATTTTTTGTCAAAGCTATTGCACTTGTGTTGGTACTACAGAGGCTCAAAGAAGAGCAACTGTACGCCAAGTTCAGCAAGTGTGAGTTTTGGCTCACTCTGATTGGATTTCTAGGCCATGTGGTGTCTGGAGACGATATTTCAGTGGATCCAGACAAGACTAAAGCAGTTATGGATTAGTCGAGATCTATAACAGCGATAGAGATACGTAGTTTTCTGGGAGTTGCAGGTTATTATAGGCGATTTATTGAGGGATTTGCTCGTTTATCTTCTTCGATGACTAAGCTAACAAGAAAAGGAGAAAAGTTTGAATGGAATGACGTGTGTGAATTAGCTTTCCAAGAATTGAAGTAAAAGTTGACTACTGCATTAGTTTTAGCCATACCAAGAAATGGAGAGAAATAGTCCATTTACAGTGATGCCTCTCATTCAGGTTTAGGTTGCGTATTGATGTAAGAGGGTCGAGTTAATGCTTATACCTTAAGATAATTGAAGAAACACAAGGTGAACTACTCTACTCATGATTTGGAGTTGGCAGCGGTAGTATTTGCATTAAACATATGACGACAGTACTTATATGGAGAGAAAGTTGAAATTTATACAGATCACAAAAGTTTGCATTATCTCTTATCCTAGAAAGAATTGAATATGAGGCAAAGATGTTGGGTCGAGTTATTTAAGGACTTCGATTGTGAGATTTTATACCATCTAGGAAAGGCTAATGTAGTAGCTGATACTTTGAGTCGGCAAAGAGCTTCTATAGCTACAATGATGGTTCAAGAATGAAAGTTATTGGAGTAATTGAGTGCTCTATCTATTTCAGCCCCAGAGGATAGTTCAGTGATAAGTTGCGCTTATATGAGAATATAACCTGAGTTATTTGATTTACTCAAGGACCAGTGGTCAAAAGATGAGAAGTTAGCATAGATTTTAATAGACATCGAGAAATTTTTTCCTTTGGGATATACTCTATGGAGTGATGGTTATTTCAAGGACGCATTTGTATACCTGATGATGGAAATCTTAAGTAAGGGATTTTGAATGAAGAACACAAGAGTCGTTACACTATTCATCCATGTGTTGCAAAAATGTACCACAACCTAAAGTGACAGTATTGGTGGAGTGCTATGAAGAAAGATGTGCCAAATATATTTCACAGTGTTCAGTATGCTAACAAGTTAAAGAGAAGCATCAGAAACCCGTAGGTTTATTACTCCCATTACCTATTCTGGAGTAGAAATGGGACAATGTTGCTATGGATTTTGTGATGGGTTTACCCATATGACTAGAGGCTATGATGCTATATGGGTGATTATCGACCGTTTGACTAAATCATCCCATTTTCTACCTATTAAGAAGACTTACCCATTGAACAGATTTTCCAAAATTTATATAGAGGAGATCATGAAATTACACGGTGTTCCATCTAGCATTATATCAGATCGAGATCCTCATTTTCCTTCTCACTTTTGAGGAGCTTTGCATGATGCATTAGGATCTCAGTTGAAGTTTAGTACAACATTTCATCCGCAGACAGATGGTCAATCAGAAAGGACTATTAGGACTCTTGAGGACATGTTGAGAGCTTGTGTTTTAGACTTCCAAGGTAGTTGGGATGAGCATCTACCTTTGGTAGAATTTGCCTACAATAATAGTTTCCATTCAAGTATTGGAATGTCACCGTATGAGGCTTTGTATGGGCGATCGAGTCGATCGCCGATATGTTGGGAAGAAATTGGAGATAGGGCTTTATTAGGTCATGAAATTATTGAGCAAACAATAGAAAATATCCGAGTGATCAAAGCTAGAATGAAAACCGCCCAAGACAGACAAAAGAGCTATGCAGATAAGCGACGATGAGACCTCAAGTTTGAGGTAGGTGACCATGTTTGGTTGAGAGTCATGCCTATTAAAAGAGTTCGAAGATTTGGCATAACATGGAAGCTTAGTCCCCATTACATTGGTCCATTTCAAATTTTGAGACGGACAGGACTTTGGCATATGAGTTAGCTTAACCACCTCAGTTGTCCCATGTTCATAATATGTTTCACGTTTTGATGTTGAGAAAGTATGTGCCCTATCCTTAACACATAATTGATTTTCAGACTCTTGAAGTTAGAGAAGATTTTTTTTATGAAAAGATGCCTATCAGTATTCTAGAGCGAAAGGAAAAAATTTTGAGGAACCAATCAATTCTTCTTGTAAAGGTGTAATGGCAGCGACACTTGTCAGATGAGGCGACGTAGGAATTAAAAGAAGAAATGAGACGTCTTTACCCATCGTTATTCGAGTAATCAAGTACGAATTTGGAGGACCAAATTCTTTTAAGGAGGGGAGAAATTGTAATAACCCGTTAGAGGGCCCAGAATTTATTTAGAATTATCTAAGTATTTATTTAAGTTTTGAAAATTTGCCAATTAATTATTTAATGTGGCATTTTAGAGTTTTAATTAAGAAATAGCATTTAATGGCATTTAGTTATTTAAGAATTAAATGCAAGGACATAAAGGTAATTCTAGGGTTTAATTATTAATTAAAGTATTAATAATAATTTCTTATTATTATTAATTAAGTGAGATTTGTATTTAAGGGAGAGTGAGAATCCACGCGTGAGATGGATATGAATTGAGAGTCTCCTAGTTGCAGTAGGAGAATGATTCCAAGTTATAAAGGGAGTGTGATCTAGGGCTTCTTATGTCTATATATATAGGATCATATTAAGCCGTAAGCTTCTCAAGCTGCTGGAGAAGATTTTTGTGAAGAACAGAGAGCCAAGAGAGGTAGCAGTGTTGCATAGGAGCTTTTGTTGAAGCGTTTGAGTCGATCAAGAGTCTTTAAGTTCGTTCAAGGGTTCGATCAAAGAGTTTTATTAGGCAAGATCTTCCTTGTAATCCCTTCCATTACAGGTTTATATTAAGCTTCGTTTTTCTGATTAATAAGCCTGCATTTGGTTCTCAGATTTTAACAGTTACAATTTATATATATATGTATACAATGATTGCATGAGCAAGTTATGAACGATTTCTTACATTGATTCAATCAAATTAATCCTTGAGTCATCCTTGGCATTGTTTCATGTTGATTGAGATGTTCAGTTATGGTATCAGATTTCAGTTTATCAAAGGGTTTTATTTTATTTTATCTATTTTTCCTGTAACACCTCTTCTCGGGCAGATTTAGGAGAGGGCGTGTTACATTTGGGTGTATCGAGAATTCTCTTGGTAGGACCTGACATCCTAGTACATTGCTTATTTCTCTTCCCAGTGAATATAACAGATTCCTGTTACCAATATCCCTTAAACATGATCGAGTTGTTTCAACACAAACTTATCATTTCATTCCAATTTATCATGCATGCCACACTACTGGCTAAAACAGGTAAGTATATATGTCACTCATGGTATCCTAACCTAGTACCATCTAATCCTTCTTAGTCTAGCACAAATGCCTTCATTATTAAGTAATGCTTTTCACATCCCCCATATGCTCCTCTCATTATTGATCTTGTGGCCGGTAATTCAAGAAGTGCTTAACCACAACATTCAAACAGACTCTATAAGGCTTAACAAAGTAGGACCGATCAACAGACGTGCCTCAACGATCGACAGCCAGGGCCAAAAGCTTAGAGATGGTCAACAACCTTTTCACACCAGTCAACAACTAGTGCCCATACATCCAACGATTGACAGACATGGCATGGACGGTCGACAGCTTAAGCTAAATTCTTGAAAACGGTCGACGATTTTGGTACATCGGGCGACCGATAGTACTCTTTCAAATCTCGCATAACAAATATCCACCGATCACGCTCAAATTGTTTCACACCAATTCCCATTCCCTTTTAGTTCATTATTCCCATAATCGAAAAGACAACAATCCATAACCACACCACTAGGTAGTGCATACAGGTACTTACATTAACTATGACATCCCAATTTGGTACCACTTTAATCTTACAAATAATACTCTTCACTTTCCCCTTTATCTAGGAAATGATCTCATCATTACGACAAATAAAATCTCCATTATTTCTCGACACTAGAAATAGATCTAACTCGCAACATCAATATCAACAAGGGCAAGATTCAGGACAATCAGAGCCAACTGCTCACAATCACTAGGGTTTATAATAATCCGCATACTAAACCGAAGGTCAATTCAGTAACCAATATCATTTCCCCTTCAAAGGCCAAATCTAGGAAATACACATCCCTCTGCTTGTTATCTTGGGAAACACATTTCCTAAGCAAGCCCGTATCACAACACATACCTATATCGGGGGCCATTCCACTCATGGTTACGACCTACCTTGACCTGTGTATGCAACTACAATTTCCATCACCCCTAAAAATTTCACAATCTCCCGAATTCCCAAGCCCACTTAACACCCTACGCAGTAGTCAAAACCCCTGGCACCTAGGTCTCTCTTGTGATCTTATCCTCAACCAAACTATGGTATCCTCAACCCGACTTAGTGAAACGACCGAGATTTTCCACAAATTTGTAAACATAATATCCTCAATCAAATTCCTTAAAACCCATAATTTTCCATAAATCACGCAAATTACTAATTATTATGCCATGTCATCATTTTTCAAATCCTCCGGCTCTAAAAATTGTCTTGCCAGATTGCTATGATGTTTCCCTCCTTCACAATCATAAATTTAATTTTTATTTAATTTACTCGAACCACCGATTTCCTATTAACAAATCACCTGAAAGACGTAAATTGATCACCATATCATTTTTCAAACGTTCATTACCTAGAATCCTCAAGATTTCGATTTTATCAAATTTCTGCAAAATAGTCATTAATAAGAATTGTGTATGAAAGTATCTCTAGAACTCCAATTAGTCTACCAAGATTCCAAATTTATCATTTGATACCACCAAGCTCTGATAATTACCAAGCTCTAATATTCACCAAGCTCTGATACCACCTTGTGACTCCCTGACCCCCATTACCGAGTGCTACCGTAACCCATGGTTACAACCCCGGCCTATCTCGAAAGACAGTTATGGGCCAACATAAAATATTAAAATAATATGGGTGCCCTAGGTGTGGTCCAGGCTTCGCCGCCTTCGACTATCAAGAACTCGGGTGTAAAATGCATAGACAATGAAAATTCATCCGATTTTCGTACATGATTAGACCCTTAAAATATAAATCCAATTTCAAATAGATAAACAAATACACACCAACATGCTCAATAAAATACTCCAACAGTTAAGCATATTTAAACATATTCTATATCCTGACTACAACTGTAACATCCCAGATTTTCAACTCAGATATGATCTAATACTTGGGGAAATAAAGCATTTCCTTTGAAATCGATAGATTTGGTAGGCACATGTGTGATTCTTGGGTGAACTTTCGAGGAGCAAATAAAGGATTTTCGAAGGATCACGGAGTCTAAAGTAAGAGATCATCATCTTAAGGGATTTTGGAAGGGTTTAAGCAATTCTAGGGCATAAGTGACATAAGGGAAAAGAACTTGTGGGCCAAGGGGTTATTTGTGAGAAACTTAAAATATCTACTAACTAAGTGGTTAGGGGAACCAAGTGGGCTAGCAAGTTGTTGGAAATGTAATCATGAGCAATGATGAGAAATGTGAAAAATGAAATTAACCATGTGGGATGTAGTTATTAATTAAAGGTGTAATGATGGGAAATGTAGAAAAATGAATTAAACCATGTGGGATGTAATGATGGGAATATTGGAAAATCTAATTAAACACGTGGAGGTTCAAAATATCAGGGACACGTGGCACACTTTGGTTGGATGCAGATGGATGGAATGATGACGCGACACGTGGTGTGATTTGGCTCGCCAAAGTTTCCTATAAATAAGGGCTTTGGGGTTATTTATTTTGGGCACCAAGAAAGGAGGAAAAGGAAGGGAGTTTGAGAGAGGAAACGCTGCCAAAGAAAGGTGAAAAATCTACCAAAGAATGAGAGAGAAAAGGCCTTGTCAGGAAAGATCAGGTCACAATCATAAAGCATTCCAAATGACATTGAAATTGCAAGGTAAGTCTCATTTCTTTTTATAATACTGAAGAGGGTTGAATAAGGGTGTTGTTGGTTCAACGGGGGTCGAATCGGAGCTAAAACGAGGAAGTTATGACCGAAATACAAAAAGGTGGCAAAGCTGTGCATTTTTTAAGAGAGGCGCGTCCTTCCGGAGGTGCATGAGGGCGCGTTCGACCTGCTCTTGGCCTGCAATTTTTCAGCCTTGACCCCATTTTAATTACCTATAACCCTATGTAATAATACTTGGTGTTTGGTTTACTGAAATGCATGATTTTTGCAGAGAACCCATTCTCGCCCGTTGTGAACAGTGCTTCCTAAGGTAAAACTTTAGGTGAGTGGGTGTTTTATACCCCTAAAACATTCAACATTCCAAGTATATCAGAAGTGTCAGGTGTTCTAGGTTCTAGTTTGAGTAAGGGCAAAGATGTGGTGCTAGGCTAGCTTTGGGTTTTGCAGCTTGCTTTGGCTTTATTTCATTATGTACCCTTGTAAACCACAATGATGTATTGTAATAGCAGTTAGGGTACTAAAGGTTGTAAGGGGTGTGCGTATGTGAGTGTCCTATAGCTGTACCTTCAATTATTTACTGAGTCATCTCTAGAGTATTGGAAGTCATGAGCATTCCTTGTACTTGTAAATGAAATCTAGTGGAAACCCCTTTATTTAGCTTTGATTAAGCTTGCAGGTTCGATCCAATGCTTCCGTTGGTAAGGGTTTGCATAACACCCATAGGTGATGTCTTCTTATATTTCACATTGTTGTGTATTTGGAAAAACCAGGCGTTACAACAACCAACCAGTTGAGACACACACTCTGAGTTACTCATAATGGGAAACTTAACTTGATCTTAATCAAAGTTTATTTAAACTATAGTCGTCTCCCATAGCCAAATACAAAGTGTATATATCGCTTAAATGATACAAAAACATGACCTACATTCTCATAGTTCGCAATTATTGTTAACTGACGACTCTTCCATCAACACCGCTTTCCCTTTCTTAGACCTAGAGCCATCTGTTGGGTTAGTGAGAGTAAATGGGTGAGTCCGAAGACTCAGTAAAGGAAATATGCAATATAGTAAATTAATGAGTATGACATCATAGATAAAAATGAAGTGCAGCATGCATGCAGGCCCATCCACCGCACCTATCTTAGGCTCTAGGTGGCCCTTAGTGGTTCCCTCTATGACCCGTCCTAGGACCCTCACGGTCAAATATCCACTGCCCCATGCTCAGGCACTCCCTTGACATCTTATGCAAGCCATGATAAAAGAAATTTACACACAAAGCATATTAAACCCTTACTTAGAAATACGTGCCTCATGATAACTTGTTAAACGTATCAATGACGCCCCCAAAATTCCCTTATATAAAATTATATCTAACAGAAATTAATTAAATAGATCTTTGGGCAGCAACTCTATTGAAATCTTCCAATAAATTCCACCAAGTTAATTTAACTAATGCACTACCTTAACCAATTCCAAACGTTATTTACCAAATCAATTTACTAACTAAGTTAATTCACTAATTAACTAGCTTGCCAGATTAATTAAACTAACTGTAAATTAACTTTGAATTTAATTGTACCTCTGCCAAAAATTCTCTCTCACCTTACGACCACTTCTCCTACTTCTTTTCACTTCATGCCTTGCTCACTCTCAATTTACAACCAACCTCTTTATATATACGTATCAGTCGCCCCCCTATTTCAATTTCATCGTGGGTTAAGCCCACTATTTTCACTCCAGGATGGCTTAATTATGCATATACATGGCTGGGGGTGGATCCTTGGGGGTTAAGGTTGCATTAGAAATTGCCATGTGGCATCAAAAAGGAAAAGGCACGTGGCTGGTGCAGGTAAGGCCATGCGGCCTCGCATGGTGCGACCAGGGTTGACCGCGCACATGGGCCCCCTGAAAAGGCGCTGTTTTGGGGGCCCTTGGGCTGGAAAATAAATCTAGCAAATTCCCTCGCGCGCAGGCATCCCGGATCGATCCCGCGACCTCACCCAGCACACGTGCCTGCGCCAGCTGCTCCCTCACTTATATAATGCCTCCCATTAAATTTAAACCCATTCGCAGCCTATTTTTGGGATTTTCACTTTAGAAATTAAGCCCATAACTTTTAGAAATTAACACACACACCCAACACCTCATTTCTCCTTATTTCACTTTCACCCCAAACATTCCCAAAAATCTATCAAATCAATTCATTTTATTCTTTCATTATTTTCGTAAATATTCTCAAATAAAATAATTAATTATCTTAATTACCCATTTTCTCAAAACCACACACACAACTCAATAAATCTCCTTAAAACCCATACATTAATTATTCCCAAAATCAGGGATGTTACAATCAGGTCACTACATATTTGGCATGTAATACCATAGGTGTGTGCTAGTATCGTAGAGTTGAGAGTGGGCTGAGGGAACTATTACAGTGAGGTTATTGCATACTTGGTGTGTGGTACCATAGGTGTGTGCTAGTGCCGTAGAATGAATTGGATTTATAAGCCCAGAGTGGGTCTGCCATGTGATATGAGTATTATGTTAAAGCAAGATAATGAATGTTGTGCTTAAAGCTTTATATGGGTCCCAGAGACTATGTGGTAGTAAGATTATTGGATTGTGCCTTATCCACACAATGGTAGGGGCTTGTTATTTGTGTGGACTATATTGATCTCTGTTGTGACTCTATCTGTGATGTTTCATGTTTTGATCCTACCATATATTGTCAAGTTATTGCTTACTGAGTATCCTTTGTGATATATCTCATGCTCCATATCGTTGTGTTATGCTTGTTGGGCCTTGCGGCTCATTCTTTCTCTTTGCATCATTTTAGGTACAGGTAAAGCGAAGGATGAGAGAGGTCCTTGTGGGGCATGATCTGTTTGGTATATTTGAACAAAGCTCACCCGAATAAAAGGTTTTGGGGACATTGTTGGTTTGTGTCATGCTAGTCGCTGTACTTTTTGTTATTCGGGCTTGTTGTATCTCCTTTGAGACAGCCTAATGAAATGTAAATGGTTATGTTTATTTTGTCCTGTATGAAAAATGGTGGAAGCATTACTATTTGTTGTTAATGGTATGAGTAACATTGGTTGAGTTACACTTTGATCCCATCTTGTGTGGACTTTCCCTCATAATTCCTTTGCTAGTCGAAGCCAACATAAAGGTTTACAACACCTTGGAACCATGGCCTACACAAAATGAAATACAGGGGCACTAATGAAATTTACAACATAAAATTTTCTTCACAACATGCCCTCATCACAAACACTGCATGGACCGTTTAGTCTAGGAGGTCTTTGTACACCTTTAACCTTGGGCTTTAGCCCCACTGGACTTGCCCTCAATCATTGTTTTACCTTTACTTGGAATAATGTGAGAGTAAACAAGGTGAGCCACAAGGCTCAACAAGTATATATATATATATATATATAAAGTATGGAGATATAGAATCAAAGGCATGGATAACCAAGATAGAGTAAACCACGACTCTATGAAAAGATATCAGTATAACACAACTCATAAGTTTTTCATTTACAACTATTTCCCATGCCGTGATTATTATACATACCATGTAATCATTTCCATGCACATGCACATGCACCAATAGTAAGAAATTTTTCACATAATTCTCAAGGCTCCCACGACTAATATATCACTACATGAATATACATACATCATGAAAATACATCAACAAGTAATAACAATTTGAGTATCTCCTATCAGGTTGATGGTCACCTTATGTAACAACCCATTAGAAGGCCCAGTATTTATTCAAGAATTATTTAATTAATTGCTGAAGTATTTGATCAAGAGATTTTGCCAATTAATTATTTAATGTGACAATTTAGAGATTTTGAAGGAAAAGAATAGCATTTAATTCTATTTAATTTTAGAGTTAAAAGAATTTGACAATGTGGCAATCTAGTAATTTTTAATTGAGAGAATAGTATTTACATAGCATTTAATGGCATTTATTTTGTGGAAATTAAATGCAAGGGCATGAAGATAATTTTGGATTTTTATTATTATTTGAGAGTTTTAATAATAATTTTTGTATTATTATTAATTAAGTGAGATTATGTATTTAAGAGAGAGTGAGAATCCATGCGTGAGATAGATTTTGATTGAGAGTCTCCTAGTTGTAGTAAGAGGAGGATTCCAAGTGAATTAAGAATAAGGACTCCAAATTATAAAAGGAGAAGGACATGGGCTTCTAAAGCTATTTCTTTCTCTATATAAAGGCACAGAAGCTATAGTTTTCTTCACGCTGCATGAGAAGCAGAGACTTAAGAAGTCTGTGAGTTGCAAAAGTTGTTTTGCATAGGAGATTTCTGGTTGAGATCATGTGAGTCGATCAAGATTTATCGAGGCAAGTATTCTTCCTTTAATCCCTTCCATTACAGGTTCATATCAGTTTCGTTTTCAGATTATTTCAGTTCTTTGTTGTAGTTTTCAGATTTATATCAGTGAGAAGAGACCTATATATATATACGTATAATAGTGAAGTTATGAGCAAGTTCTATTAATCCTTATCCATTTTGGATTGCACGTTCTATTACTCCTTATCCATTTTGGATTGCAAGTTCTATTAATCCTTATCCATTTTGGATTGTAAGTTTCATTAATCCTCATCCATTTTGGATTGTAAGTTCTATTAATCCTCATCCATTTTGAATTGCAAGTTCCATTAATCCTTATCCATTTTGGATTGCAAGTTCTATTAATCCTTCTCCATTTTGGATTGTGAGTTCTATTACTCATTTTCCCATTTGGAGTGCAAATCCTATTATTTCTTCTTTCTTTTGAGTTGCAAGTTCCTTCCTCCTTTTATTTCTTTTAGAGGCAAGTTCTCATATATGCATGATCTTTATAGCGATTCAATCAAATATTATCTTTGAATCATCCTTAAAGTTGTTTCATATTGATTGGGATTCGTTTTGCCAATATTTTATTCAGAATGGTGTGGAATCATTAAGTTTTGTTTCAGATTTCAGTCTCTGTTAGCGTTCATGTTCGCCAAATTTAATTGCAGAAATCTAAATGGGTCTTCCTATATCTGGATGAGTTCCAAGTTCCTTGAGTATGATATCCGGATGGTTCTTCCCACATCCGGATAGCTCATATCCGGATGCTCTTTCTTCTATCTGGATAGGTCTAGCATATCCGAATGCCTCTTTCTGTATCCAATACCTCTCTCCAAAGTTGAATTTTATATTCAAATAAGTCTCCTGATATATATATCCGAGTGCCTTGTGAGATATCCAGATGTCCAGAATCATATCCGGATGTCCTAGTTTCCATCTGAATATATCCCAGCATATCTGAATAGCTTCTTATTTGAGGGCCAGCGTATCCAGATGAGCCTTCTTTCTATCCGAATGTCTTCTTCCTATCCAGATATCCTCCCTAATATCCGGATGGCTTTTCCAGAAATCCAAGTGAACTTCCAATGATGTTTTAATTCAAGTTTTATTCAAATAAAGATATTTAATACCTCCAAATATTGAATTTTATGCCAGAATATAACAAGTTAATCATGCCCATACCATAATACATAATTCATAAAATCTTTGTATTCCAATATATTGAAGATGAGATTACATGTTTAGTGGTTATTATGACATGTTCAGCATTATTTTGTGAGATTATGTGCATACATCTTGGTATGAGCATTGAGCATAACTTTATATGGAGCACTACATATCGTGTGCCAACATTTATATGAGCATTGCATTATGCGCACCAGGCAGCTTAGTCCGCGGGGATCCCACCAGTATCAGTTTCAGTTACAACTCAGTTTATGAGTTGCTCGCCTGGTGACGACCAGGGGGCTAGGGGCCCACAGTATGTGCTTACAGTTTTTTTCTGTTTATAGGATTCAGATTAGTCAGATATGTTTTATTAGATTATGTAGGCCTATGAGCCAAAGTTGCATACCTGCATTTAGTTTACAGTTTATGTGCATTACATTTTTATGAATGCAATTAGATAGTGATTATTCAGTACAAGTTCAATGAGTTATTTATCAGTATCGATATTCTTCAATTCAGCTTCAGTATTCTTTCCAGCTTATTATTTGCTGAGCTTTGTTGCTCACCTTGTACTCTTCACCCCTCTAGGTTCTAACGGGAGAGTACCATATATGGGGCCTAGCAGTAGTGGTCTATAGTGTGTGTACGTGGAGCCGCTCAAGATAAAAGATATCTGGGAGTCTGTTGAGTTTTATAGTGTTTTCTCAGTTTAGATCTATTTTATATTTCAGTTGAGGGATTGTCCCTTAGACAGAGTTTATGGTTTTCAATCTGTATTAACTCAGAGTTTTTATTCCAGTTGATTGAGATGTTCAGTTATGGTATCAGATTTTAGTTTATCAATTAGTTTATTTTATTTTCCCCGTAGCACCTCTTCTCGGACAGTTCTAAGAGAGGGGGTGTTACACCTTACCCACGTCAAGAGCTCATAGGATATCCTTTTCTCACCCACGGACATAGTCGCCTCTCAAAATAATAGGTGTGCAAATATATAGCCACACATAGGCATCTCATTACAAATTCATAACATCATGCAACATTGCAAGTCTTGCCCATTTCATACCTATGGACACATTTCTCAATTTCATCCTTATTTTTAGATTAAGCAATCAATAAATAATTGTTGTAATTAACATACAAATTACAACCCATATCTCAATATGAATAATTTATAAATTATTTTTCCATTATTTTGGATCAAAAATACAATTCTGGACACTGAAAATCGACTTCTAAAAGCTAGAGAGATGACTCTTGCAATGTGGAAAGTCGACTCTTGGAATAGTGAAAGTCGACTCTTTCAAATACGAAAGTCAACTTTTGAAAAGATGAAAGTCGACTCTTAAAGACCTAGAAATAGAAACTCGGAGAGAGTGCATTGCAACTCAAAAACACTTGCAAATGCTCTAATCTAACCAATAAAATGCCATTCTTTGAAGGATTTTGGAGTAAATCAAGCCCCAAATGAAGATCCAAAAAGACCCAATAATTTTGAAGAATTTCTACAAAATATTTGCAAATAAAAAAAAGGACCTATTTTTAACTAAAAATGGTATTTTTAGCCATGGAGAAAGCAAGATATACTCAAAATGAAGGGAATTAAGCAAAGAACTTGTACACAAAATGGAAAGAAGAAATCTTACATAACAAGAGAGATGCAAGGAGAACTTGCCTTCCTTTTTATGGAGATAAACCAAGGAGAATTTGTCTTCCAACTTGAGAATTCACCTTTGAAGTTCGAAATGAAGAAGAAGAAGAAGAAGAAGAAGAAGGAAACCAAGAAAAAGAAGATGAAGAAGACTTCTCGGAAGAGGAAGGAAGAGAGAGAATATAGGGAACCAAATGAGAGGGAAATGGGGAAAGAGAGGGCCATGTGTCTCTCACCAAAAGACTCTTTTTCCCTTCACTTACACACACAAACACAATTATTATCAAGCCCCTTTTGGACATTTGTCATTTGTCATTTCTTTTTTTATTTTCTTTATCAAACCCATTTATACAATTTCCCATTTACCCTTACCTTTTTCACACTCAACATAAGGACCTCAAGCCCTTTCTTGACATTTCACAATTAAATTACATTTCCCTTTAATTTATCTCACCACATAGCAAATGGGCTTAAGCCCAACCCATTAATTCAACTCTTATTATTTAGGCCCAACTCACATAAGCCCAAAGAGTTTATTTTCTAACTTGGCCCAACACTTAAGACCCTACCCATTTCATTTGAATTTAACTAAATTCACAACCCGCATAGTTTAAGCCCAATCCATATAATATAAGTTTAAATTTAAATTTTTGTTATCCCATGCTCTTGGGCTTTTCACATTAGCCCAACTCTATTCATCAAACTCGACCCAATTTATTAAATTTTCAACCTCTAGATTTCTCTATAATCCAAGATATATAAAAATATATCTATACACCAAAATAAAATAAAATCATTAACCACGACATAGACCCAATAATGGGTCGTTGCAGAAATACTCAAGTATATTTTAGCTTTACATGATTAAGTTTGATCTTTACTTGATTAAATGTATTATGTAATCAATTATATTTTATGCTTACTCGAGTATGAGAATTTTGTTACTAGATTATTTTTTAAGCCACAGAAAGGTGCATTATCCATTCGATTTTACAACTAAGTTTACTCAATTAATTACTATCTTTACTCGAGTATAAAAACTATTACTCAACTAACTTTTAAGTCCAGAGACTTAGCCAGATTTCTTCCTATATTTATTCGATTACACAAGATATTTACTCAAGTATAAAAACAACATTACTCTATTAATAAGAACACTTCACTTGAGTAAAAAGATGCACAAATACTTTGACTTAAGATTACTCGATTACTAAAACACCTTACTTGATTAATTTGAAGATGACAAAAAGTTATATTACACACTCAAGTACATAGTTTAGTTAGTCGAGTATATGTGTAATTGATTATTTTGAAAATACACTGAGCATTACTCTATTATACATATGACTTATGATACAATTGTTAGCTTAAGAGGGGGCGAATTAAGCTTTTTCATCCTTTAAAAAATTTGAACTCAAACAAATGAAATTGAAATAAGAATGCAGTAAAGGAAAGAAAGAATGTAGTACACTAGATGTAAAGTGGTTCAGCCTCAATGCTTAGTCCACTACCTTGGTTCACAACCAAGGATTTTGCAAACACACACCAAGTGTATTCTATTACTTTGTACCTTTTATAGGCTCAACTACAAAACCTTTACAATAGGCTTTTTACAAACTAGGTAAACCACAACCACTGTCCTTCAAGGATAAGGCATAACCTATATAGTTTGTCTTTTTATACTTGGCCTAGGCAAAACCAATGCATAGCCTTTCAAAGGATCAGGCATAACCTTTTACAAGTTTGACAAATATTGTAAAAGGATTTCTCAAGAGAAAAATATGAAATTAAATAGTAAGCACTTAAGCTTTTCTCTTGAAAGAGAGTTATAAGATTTGAATGAATATCACTCTCTTAAAAAATACTCTCACTGAAAGAATTTGAAAGATAAGCTTGTGAGAAGTAGGAGAATTTTGAAAATAATCGTTTGAAGCTCAAGAAAAGAATTCTTGAATGTGTATTGAGTTTTGTAACCTTCTTTAAACAGCTTCATCTCATATTTATAAATTTTCTGCATTGAATGTTAGCTGACATGACAGATTAAAATTGGAATATTTCAATTGTGTTACAACTGCTACTTTTTATCTCTATGAACATTAAACAACAGATATAAATTTACAAAAGTACGCCCATGTTATCTGAAATGCATTTAATGAATTGAAAAGATGAAAATGTCAAGCATTCAATGCGTCAAACGGCTATATTTTTCAAAATCTGACATAGAATACTTGACTAAGTATTAGGCTTAATCGACTAATATAGAAATTTACTCAATTGGCTATATAATGTAATCGATTATGTAAAAGACTTACTCGAGTATGACCAAGTCATTACTCAACTAACACAAAAGCCATAGAAACCTTTCATAATGCACTCGATTATAAGGCTAGTTTTACTCGACTAATATAAGACTTCACTCGAGTACCAACATATGCTACTCAATTTGTAACATCCCAATATTTCAGAAACAAATAAGAATTATTAATTTCTCTACTTGAAGTGATTTATGATTTATTGAGGTGTTGTGGATTTGAATAATTTAATGTGAGAATTAATTATTGTATTTGAGGTGATTATTGAATATTTATGGATTTAAGGGGAAATGTTAATTTATTTTGTTTTAAAAAAAATGGAAAGTATTTGGTGAAAATCGAGGTATAAGTGGGGTATGAGGCAAATTTCATATAATTGAAGTTTAAGGAAGTCAGGTAGGTAAGAAAATTATTTAGTTGGAATTCTGTACAGTTAGATTTAATTCTTAGACCGCGATCTTATTATTTTTGACAAAAACATTATTTTGCAGCGTGTAACTAGAAAAGTTGTAATCTTCTATAAAGGCAAGTGTCATTCTCTATTTCTTATTGTTGCAAGTTCTCCTCACCCTGCGTATTTTATTCCCTTGCTTATCTCATTTTGATTCCAAGTTTCATTTTTGGTGGGTGCATTGGGTCCCTTTTTTATAAACCCTCGTGGTTGGTTCCTTTGTTGTGGAAATGAGTTAAATAAGTATTTTTGGGGTTTTATTTCTAAATTCCTGTGGGGTTTGTATCATCGCTATTTTCTTGGGAATGATGTCGAACCAATTTGGGACTAGATTTCTAGAGGATTGGAAGGGGTTTGGTTGTGGTTATGAATTTTCGCAGGTGTGAGCCATTGTAACAAAGTGTAGGAGCTATCAACTAGTAAGGTGACGTGTTGGCCATGTTGGAAATGTATGCCCTAAAGACACGTTTTGTTTAATTTATGGTAATGATGTTTCTTTTATTCAGTTTATGGCACATATATTATTTGCATTTAATTGTTGGAAAGGTGTCCATGCTATTAAGTAAGTGATTCATGTGATGGGTCGTTCTTCACAGTTAGGCATGAATCATGGGTACTTAATAAGCAAGAAAATATTACTCTTGATCTTTTGATAGAACTGGGCATTCTATCATGATAAGATCATTGTGCAATAGATCCTAATGGAGGATGGCTTGCCTTAGCCAGTAAACAGTCCGTTTACTCTAATTGTACAAGCGCATTTGGAATGCGTAGAGTGGACCTGTGATAGAAGCTAATGACAAAGTACTAATTATCATGGAGCTAGTCTATCACTGCTACTACGTGGACGAGTACTCTAATACTTGAGTATTAGTTGGTGGTCTAGTGAGCCTAGAGCTATATTCTTAGATTCATTGTAGGTGAGGTCTATCAAAGATCAATATCCTTTTGAGTTGGGAGTATGGTTTCTAATTAGCTAAGACAGACTAATACAAGATAGTTTCTGTGATTCACCCCCTTGTGATTGTCCAAGAATAATCGAATAATCCAGGGCCCTGGGAACGTGACTTAAGAGTGTGTGCTTCTGGGTAGCTCCCAGTGATAAGCAAGTACATTCGAGTAGTCACGGATTATTGGACTAGTGATCTAAGGATGGTAGAAATCATTTAGAAAGGTGTTAGTACATTATTCCTTTCTAAATGATGGCTGTTACGCAGAGGGGTATTTTCGTCATTACACTAGTAGGTCAAAGACATGGCATATGCAAAATTATTCGTGGGGTCAGTGTTACCATATGGTGATAGTTGGAACACTTAGAATGACAAAATATAGCTACTAGGTAGCAGGGATATTTTGGTCATTTTAGTAGCCGTGAATAATTTGTCTTTTAGTCCCCGGGGTAGCTCGATGTAACTCATGTATTTTTAATACATTTGGCTTGTTGGATGAATTACATTGAGAGAGAATTATTTTATTCAGAATGGTCCATAATCAATTGGGCTAGAATAAAATAATAGTTCATTAGGGTTTTAATTAATTAATTGGGCTAACCCAATTAGAAAATTAATTAAATGATCTTGGCTCATTAGGGTTTGGCCCACTAGGGTTTTAACCCTAGGGTTCTCCCTATATATATATTCTTTCATTTGTTTTTTCATCCAAGTCGTTTTTCATTCTTCTTCACCGAAGAGAGGCCACGAGTTCGAGTCATATTTCGGAAGATCGAAAGAGAGCCTCGAAGTTCTGATGCGAAGGAGCCGAAGGATAGCAGGACAACCGTCGTCTCCACCACGCGAAGAAGCTACCGCGCATCCTGCCCCTATCGCCCCATTCCGACCGGTAATCCTCCGTAAAAGTAAGTCTCTTAGATTCTAATCAATACGAGGATCGTTTTTTGATTAAAACGCTTCTGTTGCATGCTTTTCTATCCTCGTTTTTGATCCTTCAGGCCATTGGTGACACTGGAGCAAACTGTTGACCGAGCTGAGATCGATCGTCAACCGATTTCTCTTAGTCACGGACTGTCGATCGGTACATGGTCATTGTCAACCGATTTTGCCATTATGTGACATACTGCATGGCATTGTAGTGCATGGGACTAGGCTTGCATCATTGGTGGAAACATAAGCTATGTATGTTGGACACGTACATCTTAGAATGACTAAGTGCACAAGCATTGCATTGGATGTGTATGATAATGGCAATAATACCCAAGATGGAGGTGAATTAGGATTTTTAAAATTTTGATTTAAAACTTGAAATTTTCTTTATGAAGAAGCATGAAATTTTGATGCAAGATAAAAATTATTGAACGATTGCAAATCACAATTTATGGAACAAAAGGTAAGAGCAATAGAGTGACAGAAGCGATGAATAATGGTTCGGCTTAAACCAATTCTAATTCACTATCTCAGCTCCTCGCTAAGGATTTTCAAGCCAATCACTATAAACCTCCTATCACACTGGGTAGGCCCTCTAGCACCAAGTTAAGAAAATTACAATCCTCTTGCTTAAATAAGAAAGCCCTTTAGCAAAGCTAGGTAAAATACAACCTCCTACTAAATACAAGTAGGTCCTCTAACTATACAAGCTAGGAACTCAAAGACTGGTACAAGAATTGGATATCTAAGAGTCTGCCCTCTTAGTTATAGTGAAATCAAGATCAGATACAAGACTAGAAATTTAATCTTACATAATAAACATAAGCCTTGAAATAAAGAGAATTCGAATACCGATGAAGCACAATAATAAATGAGCACTAGGGAGGTTGTAGATTGAACACTTGGGTGTCTTGAATTCTTCATTTGACTTGTATTTATAGTCCTTTGAGAGCCCATACACAAATCATGTCGTTGCAAGTAGAGAGACCATTTTAGAAGAGTGGAGAAACTAGCCGTTACAAGTTGTCTGCGAAGAAAATTGTCAACAGTTTCTTGGAGGCTGTTGATAGGTTAGTTATAAATTTAAACAACTATCGATAGTTTGAGTAAGGTTTTCAATAGTTTTGAAAAACTGTCGACATTACATATGCAGAGGCTGTCGACATTTAAAAACCAAGAGCTTGCAATTTACCTATCGATAGTTTGATATAGGTTGTCGATAGTTTGGGTTTAAAAAACATAGAAATGGTCGACAGTTTACATTAATCTGTCAACATTTTTACCCAAGCAAAAGATATTGTTGACGTGTTCTTCGGAACTGTCGACATTATGCTTTTAGGTTTCAAAAGAATCCTTTGAATTGAGAACATTCTTTTTCTCCATTTTTTGAAATCTAATTTTGAAAACTCATTAGAGGAAAACATATCATTTCTATTCTTTAATGAGCTTCAAATAATCCATATGAAAGATATTTGTTTTAGATAATATTTTGATTTTTGTAAAGACGAAAAATGCTTTTTAGTTGAAATCAAAAACCTATAATGAGTTATGTCATATGGACCATTTTGTTGTTCCTCATTAAATCCAAAAACAAATAGTACAATATTAGTGTAGTCCTGACTTATGGGGGCACGTATCACGTTGATGTTGACTACGTCATTATTATTTGTTGCATTGTAGGGTTACATTATGATATGGTATGGAGTTGGCCCTCGATAGCCATGAGTGGAGCTCGGCTCTAGGTAGCTATGACTCGGGAACTCCGATATGTAGTTGTGATATGAGGCTCACGGGCTCATGTGGATTATATTATGAGGACCTCAAGCTCATGTGAATTATGCTATGAGGGTTTTGGGCTCATGTGGATTATCCTAGCCAGTTCATGGCTCTAGTAGGTTTGTATGTTAGGACTTGGGTACCAAGTTGTGCATTTCTTATGTGGGCCCCAAGAACCATTACGTGCATTGGTATATTTATGTCGAGCACTAGATAATTTGGTGCATGGTATGGTGTGAAATCTTAATTTACTGCATGGCATTTCGTGGGGTGTACTCAGTGTGAGAGATCTGTCCCCAGCCTTATTGTTATTCTTTTACATGCTTGCTGAGCCTTGTGACTCACCTTGTTTTAACATCATTCTAGGTATGAAAGCTGATGTCGAGGATGGATCTTATGGCGTGTTGTTCTTTAGGTGGTTATGTGCATAGGGCAATTTTTTGGGAGTAAGTTGTGGACAAGGGCTCAGATATTATGTTCCGTTAGACTTAACTAATTGATGCGATGTTATATAACGAAAAACCCCTGAAATGTGTATTTATAATTAATTTGCTTCTGTTGTTGTATAATTATGAGGCAAAATTTCATCCCATGTATTTGAGTTATCAGAATGTGTTGCAAAGAAAAGATTTAGAAAATTTTGAGTCGTTACACGATTGCATTTAGATCTAGAGACTTAGCCAGAAACCAACCTATCTTCATTCGACGAAGACATATATTTACTCGATTAATAAAATACATTAGTCGATTGAGAAATAAGCTTCACTTGAGTAAAAAGATGCTCAGATTATATAGCTTTGGAGATACTTGATTTTTTAGGAAAGCTCACTCGAGTGGTGAAAGATCCTTACTCCACTTCAAAAGCACCTTACTCAATTTAGATTTAAGATAATAGAAATGTGCATAACATACTCATGTAGGAACCAATAGTCATTGGACCAATTCACATACTTGATTGTTTTTGAAAACATGCTAAGTAATACTCAATTGAGTTTTATCAAAAAGCCTTTTTCATATTTATTCGATTTTCATAAAAGTTTTCTCACAAGCTTTATAGCATAGAAGACTAATATAAAAGTATACTCGATTATTTTGAAAAGATATCTGAGTATGAAATTGTCAAACTTAAGAGAAAAACAAAATGTTTTGAAAATTATCAATAAACCAAATTTACTAAAAAATATTTGATCACCAAAAAATATTTTCTTAATAAATCAAAACACAAATTTCTTTACAACTTACTCGATTGATTTTTATTTGAAAGTTTTATTGATTTCTCACATACTTGATGAAATACTCAATTATTTTAAACATATTACTCAATTAAAATTTTACCAAACTTAAGAATTTTTCAAATGGTATTTACTAAAATTATTTCTCATTAAATCAAAACACAAATTTCTCAACACTACAGAGTCTTCAGAAGGGAAAAGGGTCCTTGGAAGGATTAGGCTAGTGGATTTGGAGTGTCTTATCTAGTTATGGGTCTTTGGGGTTTGGATTTGAGTCATGAAGGTGTGGTATCGAAGGCTATTTATAGGAGTCGAAAGATTGGGACACATGGAACGCATCCACGAAGGCATGTGACAAGACCCTTCAAGTGAGAAGCACAAGTCTTTGGGTCCCTTGGTTAGGATCGAAAGGCCTAAAGGTAGTCTTCGGGGAACAGAAGCCCCAAAGAGGTGAGCTTGGGTATGCAAAGGCCTTCGGATGGAGTAACCCTAAAAAGTCTTCAGGTGATCTTTTAGGGATGGTTGCCCTGAAAGGCTTTTTGATACTCATGGAAGATGCCTTCTACCTCTAGCCATGACTCTTCTAAAAGACTTTTTAGGTTGTGCTACAACAAGAATATATGACAAATTTTACAAATCACTCATCCTTGATGGTAACAACTCTAACAATTAACCATTTTATCCCTTATTTTAATTAATTCCTTCCTATTTCTTTCTTCTCTTATCTCTCTTCCTTCTCTCTTTGTCTAATCAGAAACCATCTAGGTTTTTGAAACCTAAATGGTTTTTGATTGTCATTTCTAATCAAACTATCTAGGTCGGAACCTAGATGTTTCAATCAAAAATGATGATCAAAGACCCAGATGAAATCTTTAATCCAATGGTGAGGATGCAACAACAGGGACAACGATGAGATGAGAATTGAGTCACACAGAACAACAACGAGATGAGAACTGAGTCACAAAGGATAAGGGTGGTTTGGGAAATGACAATTCACCAGGATTTTGTTCTCTTTTTCTCATCTCAAACCCAACATAGTGTATTTATCAAAACCCACTACTGTAAGGGGTTTGTTAGAACCCATCACTCATGCTAATGGGTTTCAATCTAGAACCCCCCCTAAATGGGTCCCACTAATGTGTTTTGTTGGAATAAACTGTGTAATTTTTAATTTTTTTTAATTTTAAAAAAAGAGGAAATGTAATGGCCTGTCATAGGGCTTAGAATTTATTTAGTGTTAATTAATTATTTAATTAATTTCGAGTTTAAGATTTTTGCCAACTAATTGTTTAATGTGGCAATTTAGAGAATTTTTAATTGAGAAATAGCATTTAATTCTTTTTAAATTGTGGGAATCAAAAAGCAGGGACGTGTTGGTCTTTTAAGTAGTTCCTATTTGAACTTAAATAATTAATGAGAGTTAATATGATTAAGGGATTAGATAATCCATACAAGAGGATGATTTGGATTGGAAGTCTCTAAATTGAATTAGGAAAAGGAGTCCAAGTTGTAGAAGAAGTGTGATCTAGGGCTTTAAGGTATATATATATATATATATATAACCATTAGCCAAGTTTCTCCTCACGCCGTGAAGGAGCAGTAAGCCAAGAACAGAGAGTTCATCAGTTGCAGCAGTCTTTGATTTTTATCAGTAGCGTTTGATCTGATCGATCATAAGACAAGTTTCTTCTCCTTGTAATCCTTTCTTACGGGAGTGTATTAGCATTCGATCTCAGTTATTCTAGATTGATTTCTCTAGTTATCAAGTTATATCAGTTCCACTTTTAGATACGTTATGTATATATGCGTATATAGTGAATTTATATAAGTTCATGCATGATTTCTTTATAGCAATTCAATTAAACATCATCGTTGAATCATCCCTAAAGTTGTTTCATATCAGTTGGGACTTATTTTCCCAAGTTTTAATTCAGAATGGTGTACTTTTATTAAGATTTGTTCAAGAACGGAGTCCCTGTGTTCGTTCGTTTCTGGGTTATTAGGTTGCAGACATCCGGATGGATTTTTCAGAGCATGTGAGTAACATCCGAATGGGTTATAGGCTATCCGGATGAGTCAAAAAAATTCATGTGAGTGGTATCCGGATAGCTCTTGTTCATATTCGGATGGCCCAATGACATCTGAATGCTTCGTTTTCATATACAGATGTGTCCAACAGTGTTTGTGAGTAGAATTCGGATCCCTTTATTCATATCCAGATGTGTCTAGTTGTCTGTGAGTGATATCCGGATGCTTCGTATTATATCTGGATGAGTCTAAGGCTTTTTATGAGTGATATCCGGATACTTTGTGTTGTATCTGGATGTGTCCAAATATGTTTGTGTCTTGTATCCGGATGAGACCTTACTCATTCGAATGGCTCTCACAACCCATCCAAAGTTCATGTGTCTTGTATCCGAATGGGCCAATTCCATATCCAAATGGGCCTAGGGTGTATACCACTCACACCAAATTTCCATCATTCTCATATTTGGTTCCAATATTTTCAAAACT
Organism: Diospyros lotus; assembly: GCF_014633365.1. Lineage (NCBI taxonomy): Eukaryota > Viridiplantae > Streptophyta > Magnoliopsida > Ericales > Ebenaceae > Diospyros > Diospyros lotus. The sequence goes on along the minus strand of NC_068339.1, from coordinate 27,363,743 downwards.
CCAAAGTTAAGCGTACTCGGGTAGGAGTAGTTCTATGATGGGTGACCCCTCCCCCCGGGAAGTCTTCATGTTGCAACCTGCAAAATAAATAAATAACTAAACAATTAAATAAATAGGAATAAATTTTGTATTTCAAGGGAAAATACGAGTAAATCTTTGTATTCCAATATAATTGATGACGATCATAAGACACATTTAGCATTATTACATGACATGTGTGATAATATGTGCATACATTCTAGTATGAGCATTGAGCATGATTTTCTATGGAGTACTATATATCGTGTGCTAGTATGTATATGAGCATTGAATTATGCACGCTAAACGGATAGTCCACAGGGATCCCACCAGTTTCAGTTTTAGTTTATGCTTTGTTCGCCTGATGTCAACCAGGGGGCTAGGGGCATATTGCCCACAGTATGTGCTTATAGTTTTTATGTATGCAGGACTTAGATCAGACAGGTATGTGTTATCAGATTATGTAGGCCTATGAGCTAAAGTTGCATACCTGCATTTAGTTTACAGTTTATGTGTGTAATACCCCATTTTTTCAGATACGCAATAACTTGAAATATAGTTAAGAAGACATCACCTACTGGCGTTATGGAAACCCTTACCAACGGAAGCAGTTAATTGAACCCGAAAGCCTAGCCCAAGCTAGATAAAGGGTTTCCACTAGATTTTCTTTACAAGTACAAGAAATGTATAAGATGTTAGTGTAGGTGCTCTAGACCCAATTAGATTGAAAAAATTGTACGCTGACATTTTTAATCATATTTCATATTGAATAAAGAGTTATTTAATTCTAAAAGAAGTCGTTCTATTAGTTTCTTGTTATTAATGTAATGATCGGATGAAACTAGATAGAAGTCCATATGATGTATACTGTGATTAATCTATAAAGATGTGAGATGATGCATCACAGTTTCTCGACATCATTAAATGTCCCAAGTCGTAGCAATATCAAGAATAGACATTGACAATTGCGGTAAGACTTGTATGTGCTATGTTTTTGCTATGTGATAGCAATGGGGGTCTCACACCCATAGGCATGGGGATGCCTACATAAGTACATAGGTGACCAATGTTGGAGAACATATCACTGGACATGACTCGCCATGAGAATCCATTTTGGTTATATGTTGATGGAATTCTCATATGAGATGGGTGTAACTAATCCTTGGACCTGAGGTTGTCACGGTCATCTCATAAGAAGACCGATATGCTTTGACATCGTTTCGATGGGCCTAGATAAAGGCTGCACGTGGGCAATCGTTGGGCATATTGTGAGGCTTATGGAGATGAGTGCGTAACAAAGATGGAACTCGTCTATCCCTTGATAGAGGATGATGTATCTAAGGCGCCTTCGGTGGATATTCACTTTAAATCCATAGCCATGGTGAAAGAGATCAATAAGGAGTTATTGATTCACTTTCTATTAAGTGAAGATATTCAAATAACCGAAGAAAGACTTATGTGATCATAATCAAGCAACACATTGCCAACTTGAGATCACATAGGATACATTGACGAGATGATCGAATTACACGGTAACTATGCTCGTGAAAGATTATTTGCGGATTATGAATCCTTCTGAATAATTGGGTAGGCATGATGCCTTGCTAGAGGTCAATCTTGTCTTATGTGTTCGTACCGACACATTGCCAACATATTCAGGAGCCTAATGAGTCATACGTAATAGGCACGGTCCCTAGCTTAAACCAGGAAAGTGGACGTATGGTTAAGTAGGACACTTCGGCAAGAAGTTGTGCCATCGTAGGTTCTCACGGGAAAAGAACAAACAGACGTAATGACATCGATATGACAAGGGGTCGTCATAAAAGAAAAAATTTCCTAAAATAGCAATTGATTAAATTAGAAAGAAGTTTCTAATTTAATAATTTGGGCTTAATTTAATACTTGGGCTAAATAAAGTATTTGGGCCAAATATTAAATTAAATTAAATATTTGGGCTAAATTAGATTTGGGTCAAATATTAAATAATAAATATTATATTTGGGCTAAATTAGATTTGGGCCAAATATTAAATATTAAATATTAAATATTTAGGCTTGAATTAGATTTGGGCCAAATATTTTATAAATGGATTTGGGCCACTTTAATTTCTAGTTGGACTAGGATTAATGGGCTAGCCCAACCCATGTCCATTAGGGTTTGGGAAGCCCTAGGAGGTTGCCTCTCTATATATAGCCCTTTATGGGATGCCCAAATTAAGCCTTTTTATTTTGTTGGTTTTCAAGAGTTGAAAATCAATTCTTTTCCCGTCCATTCATAAGCCTTGTTAGGAGAAGGAGTTAGCACTCACATTCCGCTCTCCTCGCCAACGAACGCGTGTCGCGTATCACAAGTTAGAGGCCGGACACTTGGACGGCTTCATTCCGCAAACGACTTAAAAATCTAAAGGTTAGATTTACTTTATTATGTATGTGATTGTTTGATTTCGATGTTGATCCAATCGCCGGGATCGGGGTAAGGTTCAAAAATTTTGAACTACGCTACTTACCCCGTAGCGATCTTGCTTAACTTTCAGTGGTATCAGAGACATCGTCGAAATATTTCAATTCCTTACGTGCAGATTCGATTATGTTATTATTTGTGAAATAATTAAATAATTGTTGTGTTCGTATTTTTGGATTGCAAAACGTTTTTGGGTTAAGGGAAAAAGTTCGTGTATGACACGAAAAAGCGAAAAATGGGGTTCGGGGTGCATACGGATGCACCGGGGCGTCGAAAGACGCCGCCAAGCTGGTCCCGCGCGCACTGGGTATGGCCTGGGGTGGCCTGGGTGCGCGCAGGGCCCAGCCAGGAGCGGTCGCGCGCGCATGGCGCACACAGGCGCGGCCGCGCGCCCCAAGGTGGCCCGCGCGCATGCAAAGCGCTGCCGGGGACGGGCGCGGGCACCCTGCGCGGCCCGCGCTGCCTGAGGGCGGCCCCAGCCGCATGCACGGGCCGCAGCTGCGGCGCCAGGCACGGTCCAAGCGCGGCCAGCGAGCGCCAGGCACGCCCAGCATGCCCCAGCCACGCCCCTTGGCCTTTTTTGGGCTACCCGGCTGCCTTCCGGCCCCTCCTGTTCCCTCGGGCTTCGGTTTGACCCTTGCCCGAGATCCACGTGAAGCACCTGGGCTGACCCTTCGGTGGCCCAGTGTGTTCCGTAACCTCAGGTGGGGCCCGGCCAAATTGTTTGGCTATTTTTATTATTTTTATTCTATCCATGAGTGTATGACACCTATGGGCCGTGATTAAAAATAGGTCAGGGTTGTTAATTAAATTATTTATTAATTATTGGGCTGCTAGTGTATGTTTGACATACATTGGTTGATCCAAGGCCTGTTGAGCTGGGTTAGTTAGACTAATGGATGGAGCCCAAGCCCAACACAATTAAAACAATTTTGTTTTTCCAAAATTATACAAATTTTCAATTTATTGAAAGCGTTTCATTAAGTTTGAAATAGATGCGACAATTAATTAACATAATCTAAATGAATCAATGTGATTGATTGCATGGGTTTATGGTATGGATCGAGTCGACCATTTATTTTATGTTGGGAATGAATGCTTGTAAATTTGGTTTTTGAAATAGGGCCTGCGTGTCTTGCCTCTCTTATACTCTGATTTACATTCCCTTCTCATCTCACTCCCCCCGAATGTAACTCGGGGTTTCTGATTCTATGTAATGTATGTAGAATAGAATAGAGTAGCGATAGTTGTAGTTTGTATGAAGAGCAAGAGATGGAGCCAAATTGAAGACAAGATTCGAAGACCAATGAAGGCTTGAAGAATGTGCTTATGAAGCAAGATGTGATTCTTCACCTAGGTTTGACCCGCTAGCTTTCCTTCTATGGCTCGAAAGAGCTAGCCGTAGTTATCCATACCATACACCGATTTGAGTCGTTTATTATGCATTATTAATTTGATTAATTGCATGTGATGAGACCTAAATAAATAAGTAATAAATCCCTCATTAATATTAAGCCAACTTGCCTTCCATCATTAGGTTTCTAGCTAGCACTTGATTTGTTGAGTCACTCAAGGTCATGTGTCACCTATGATTCCTATGTTTCATAGGCCATGAGATGTCCCTGAATGATGGGTCCGACTTAACTAAAAAGGTGGGGTTTGTTGAGTCACTCAAGGCCTTACTGAGTATAGAGGCAAAGATTGGGAGTCACATAAGATGTGCTTGATAAGGAGTTGTCAACCCAATGAATCTAGGAGTTGCATGGAGATGCAATTGGTAGCAAGTACCTACCTAATCAATCCTAGCACAATTTGTTGAGTCACTCAAGGTTGTACGAGGGGAGATGGGATCCTAGCCCACTAGGAAATCTTCCAACGGGGTTTCCCGAGTTATGCCTTGAGGGTAGCAAACTCGTAGAAAATAGTGGGAGCAATCATAAAATGTTACTTTTTACAATTTATGATTTCGTAAATTAAATATGATTATAACATTTATCTCTATAATTCAGGTTGTTGATCCAGAATATCTGGAAACGTGTCGATAAGATCGATACTCGATGGCAATAATACCTTTAATGGGATGAATTTCCTCGATTAGGAGATGAATGTGAGGATAGTCCTCACTCATGAGAAGATCCTCTATACGATAGAGACACATCTTCCTCCCGAACCATCACTCGAGGATGCCGTAGCACATGAGGCCTGGAAGACACACAAGGGTGATATGATCACTACTCAGTGTATCATCCTGGCAGCCATGACCCCGGAACATAGGCGTCAGCATAAGGGTTATACTGCCTATGAGGAGCGAACTAGGCATGAACGTTATGACGTTGCCAAAAAGCTCTTCAGGTGCCATATGGCTGAGGGATCATCTGTTGAAAAGCATGTCACTGAGATGATAGGCTATATTGATAGATTGTCAGAGCTTGGTGTGGGTATGGATGTAGAACTTACCCTTGATTTTGTGCTACAGTCCCTTCCTGATTGTTATGGACAGTTCATCATGAATTTCAATATGATGAATATGGATAAAACTCTTGGAGAGTTACTGTCCATGTTGCAGGAGGCTGAGCCCGAGATAAATAAGAAGGCTAAGGGAAGTCTTCTCTTAGTTGGAGGTCCCAAGGGGCGCAAGGGCAAGCCTAAGAGTAAGAAAGCCAAACAGAAGAAGAGTTCTTCCAGAACGCCATCTAGAGGAGTCCAGAAGACCAAAGCCCGTAAGGGCAAGGAGGATGCGGTCTGTTTCCACTATAACAAGCTGGGCCATTGGAAACGAAATTGTAAGGAATACCTTGCAGAGGTGCAGAAGAAGAAGAGTTCTACTTCGAGTACTTCAGGTATTTATGTTATTGAAGTTAATTTATCTACTTCTGATCAGTCCACATGGGTATTAGATACTGGATCTAGTGCTCACATTTGCACTTCTGTGTAGGGGCTTAGAGGTACGAGACGATTGACTCCAGGAGAGGTGAACCTATGCGTCGGCAATGGATCAAGAGTTGTTCCATTAGTTGTAGGGACTTTTTCATTGACATTGCCCTCTGGGCTTGTGTTAGATTTACATAACTGTTACTTTATTCCTAGTTTGACTAGGAATATTATTTCTATTTCTTGTTTGGACAAAGATGGATTTTCATTTTTATTTAAGAACAATAGTTGTTCATTTTATAAAAATGAGTTGTTTTATGGTAAAGCAACATTATGTAACGGTTTATATGTTCTTAATGTTGATACTCCTGTTAATAACATAATGTTAAGCGACTAAAATCAGGTGATTTAAATAGCACTTATTTATGGCATTATCGCCTTGGCCATATAAATGAGACTCGCATATCCAATTTGTATAAAAATGGATACCTTAGCACATTTGATTATGAATCATATGGTGCTTACGAATCTTGTTTACTTGGCAAGATGACTAAGTCTCCTTTTAAAGAAAAGGGAGAGAGGGCCACAAAAGTGCTAGAGCTTGTGCACACTGATGTGTGTGGGCCCATATCCACCCAGGCTCGAGGTGGGTATATCTACTTCATAACCTTTACTGATGATAGATCACGTTTTGGTTATGTGTATCTCATGAGACACAAATCTGAAGCTTTTAAAAAGTTCAAGGAATTCAGATTTGAAGTAGAGAAACAAACTGGAAAAAGCATCAAAGCATGTCGATCAGATCGAGGTGGTGAATACTTGAACAGTGAGTTTCTAGATCATCTGAAGCAGAATGGGATTCTCTCACAATGGACTCCACCTGGAACACCAGAGATGAATGGTGTGTCTGAGAGAAGGAATATGACCTTGTTGGACATGGTTCGATCCATGATGAGTCGCACTGAACTCCCCATTTCATTTTGGGGATACGCACTCCTCGTCGCGATCTTTATTTTGAATAGGGTTCCAAGTAAATCAGTTACTCAGACTCCATATGAGATATGGAAAGGAAAGAAGCCAAGTTTATCTTTCCTTAAGATTTGGGGTTGTGAAGCTTATGTCAAGCGTGTTGATAGTAATAAGCTAGAACCCAAATCAATGAGAAGTTTGTTTGTGGGATATCCAAAAGAAACAAATGGATATTACTTTTACCACCCACAGGAACAAAAGGTGTTTGTTGCCAAGCATGTGGTATTCCTTGAGAAGGAATTCTTAGATGCTGTGGTTAGTGGGAGGAATGTTAAACTCGATGAGATTCGAGGTGATCCACAAACAGATACTCCCCTCCAGGAACCCGAGGAAGATCAGACACAAGATGTTGTGTCAATTCCCCAATCTTCCACACAAGGACTTCGTAGGTCAACGAGAGTTCGTCATGAGCCTGAGAGATATGGATTTCTCATCTCGACACATAGAGATGTGCTTCTGGTTGAGAATGACAAACCAAATACCTATGACGAAGCAATGTCAGACATTAACTCTAGGAAATGGCTTGATGCCATGAAATCAGAAATGGATTCCATGTACACTAACCAAGTATGGACTTTGGTTGATCCACCCGAGGGTATTAGACCCATTGGGTGTAAGTGGGTCTTCAAAAAGAAGACTGACATGGAAGGCAATGTACAGACGTACAAAGCCAGGCTCGTGGCCAAAGGTTTCAGTTAAAGACAAGGAGTTAACTATGACGAAACCTTCTCGCCTGTAGCAATGATAAAATCCATTCGGATTCTGCTTGCAATAGCTGCCTATCACGACTATGAGATTTGGCAGATGGATGTCAAAACAGCTTTCCTCAATGGAAACCTGATTGAGGATGTGTATATGACACAACCCGATGGTTTTGTCATCCAAGAACACGTAAATATGATTTGTAAGTTACAAAGGGCCATTTATGGTCTAAAGCAAGCATCCCGGAGTTGGAATCAACGTTTTGATGAAACAATCAAAGAGTTTGATTTTTCACAAAACGAAGATGATCCTTGTGTTTACAAGAAGATTAGTGGGAGCACGGTGGTCTTTTTAGTCCTCTATGTAGACGATATATTGCTAATAGGGAATGATGTTCCCATGTTGCAATCAGTTAAAAAATGGCTTTCAGAAAATTTCTCCATGAAGGATTTTGGAGAAACAACCTATATTCTGGGAATAATGATCTATAGAGATAGATCCAGGAGGTTTCTAGGACTCTCCCAAAGCACGTACATTGACAAGGTGCTAAAGAGGTTTAGCATGGAAGATTCTAAGAGGAGGAATCTTCCCATGTCACATGGAATACATCTTTCCAAGGCTATGTGTCCGAAGACACAAGATGAAAGAGATAAAATGAGTCGAGCACCATATGCCTCAGCCATTGGCTCGATCATGTATGCCATGTTATGTACGAGACTTAATGTCGCATATGCTTTGAGCATATGTAGTAGATATCAAGCTGATCCAGGTGAGAAACATTGGATTGCAGTGAAGAACATCCTTAAGTACTTGAGAAGGACTAAAGAGATGTTCTTGGTATATGGAGAAGGAGAGCTTACCATGAAGGGGTTCACGGATGCCAGTTTTCAGTCCGACCATGATGATTTTAAATCACAGTCAGGATTCATATTCTGCCTGAACGGCGGAGCCGTTTGTTGGAAGAGTTCCAAACAGGAGACAGTTGCAGATTCAACAACCGAAGCCGAGTACATAGCAGCCGCCGAAGCAGCTAAGGAGGTTGTATGGATCCGTAAGTTCATTAGTGAACTTGGAGTGGTGCCCAGCATTGTTGATCCAATAATAGTGTATTATGACAACAATGGAGCCATCGCACAAGCAAAGGAACCACGGCCTCATCAACGGACCAGACATGTATTGTGGCGTTACCATCTGATAAGAGAAGTTATCAGCCGGGGTGACATGCGTATAGAGAAAGTACCGACGGACGACAACGTCGCAGATCCCTTAACTAAAGCTCTGTCCCAAGAGAAACATGAAAGTCATGTTCGATCATCAGGTATGAGATACACGAGTGATTGGCTCTAGTGCAAGTGGGAGATTGTTAGTGTAGGTGCTCTAGACCCAATTAGATTGGGAAAATTGTACGCTGACATTTTTAATCATATTTCATATTGAATAAAGAGTTATTTAATTCTACAAGAAGTCGTTCTATTAGTTTCTTGTTATTAATGTAATGATCGAATAAAACTAGATAGAAGTCTATATGATGTATACTGTGATTAATCTATAAAGATGTGAGATGATGCATCATAGTTTCTCGACATCATTAAATGTCCCAAGTCGTAGCAATGTCAAGAATGGACATTGACAATTACGGTAAGACTTGTATGTGCTATGTTTTTGCTATGTGATAGCAACGGGGGTTTCACACCCATAGGCATAGGGATGCCTAGACAAGTACATAGGTGACCAATGTTGGAGAACATGTCACTGGACATGACTCGCCATGAGAATCCATTTTGGTTATATGTTGATGGAATTCTCATACGAGATGGGTGTAACTAATCCTTGGACCTGAGGTTGTCATGGTCATCTCATAAGAAGACCGATATGCTTTGACATCGTTTCGATGGGCCTAGATAAAGGCTGCACGTGGGCAATCGTTGGGCATATCGTGAGGCTTATGGAGATGAGTGCGTAACCAAGATGGAACTCGTCTATCCCTTGATAGAGGATAATGTATCTAAGGCGCCTTCAGTGGATATTCACTTTAAATTCATGGCCATGGTGAAAGAGATGAATAAGGAGTTATTGATTCACTTTCTATTAAGTGAAAATATCCAGATAACCGAAGAAAGACTTATGTGATCATAATCAAGCAACACATTGCCAACTTGAGATCACATAGGATACATTGACGAGAGGATCGAATTACACGGTAACCATGCTCGTGAAAGGTTATTTGCGGATTATGAATCCTTCTGAATAATTGGGTAGGCATGATGCCTTACTAGAGGCCAATCTTGTCTTATGTGTTCGTACCGACACATTGCCAACATATTCGGGAGCCTAATGAGTCATACGCAATAGGCACGGTCCCTGGCTTAAACCAAGAAAGCGGACGTATGGTTAAGTGGGACACTTCGGTAAGAAGTTGTGCCGTCATAGGTTCTCGCGGGAAAAGAACAAACAGACGTAATGACGTCGATATGACAAGAGGTCGTCATAAAGGAAAAAGTTTCCTAAAATAGCAATTGATTAAATTAGAAAGAAGTTTCTAATTTAATAATTTGGGCTTAATTTAATACTTGGGCTAAATAAAGTATTTGGGCCAAATATTAAATTAAATTAAATATTTGGGCTAAATTAGATTTGGGTCAAATATTAAATAATAAATATTATATTTGGGCTAAATTAGATTTGAGCTAAATATTAAATATTAAATATTTGGGCTTGAATTAGATTTGGGCCAAATATTTTATAAATGGATTTGGGCTACTTTAATTTCTAGTTAGACTAGGATTAAGGGGCTAGCCTAATCCATGTCCATTAGGATTTGGGAAACCCTAGGAGGTTGCCTCTCTGTATATAGCCCTTTATGGGATGCTCAAATTAAGCCTTTTTATTTTGTTGGTTTTCAAGAGTTGAAAATCCATTCTTTTCCCGTCCATTCATAAGCCTTGTTAGGAGAAGGAGCTAGCACTCACATTCCGCTCTCCTCGCCAACGGACGCGTGTCGCGTATCACAAGTTAGAGGCCGGACACTTGGACGGCTTCAAACCCAAGTTAGATATTACATCTAAGTGAGTAAATCAGAAAAGGGAGGGTGTATGTGCGTGCAAATGTAATAATGCTATTATGAAATCCACCCCCGTGGTAGCAATGCCAAGGTGTTGCAATCACCCATGCGGTCATCACAGTCACCCCTGGCTCACCGTAAGAGCACAAGATCTTCCATGATGTCCCCATAACAAGCTAGAATCACCAACATAGACATGATATATGACAAAGCAGAAGTAATATGCATAATCAAGGAAAAATATGACATGTAAGCCACAAAGGCATGATATAGAAGCCAACACCCTCACCTAATGAAGCCAAAATGATCGGGATGTAGCAAAAGTATGCAAGAAACACTCACCTTGATTGTTTTCCCTTTGATAGCACTATTCACATCACAATTTCAATCCCTAGGGGTTGTTTTTGCAGAAATCACGTATTCTGGTGAACCAAAACTCAAATATTTTTATATGGGGTTGTATATAATTAAGATAGGAGAAGACTGGTGTAATACCCGGTATTACATGGTATTGAAAATAAATAATTTTTTTTTTATTTTGGACAGGACCTCAGGTGGTCTCGGAAGCCCAAGAGTCGGTTTCGAGTAATTAATTATTAAGATTTGTCGAGTCGGCGGCAGGGACTGCCTCGGGACTTGGATGTCCAGGGAAGAGGACAAGAGATTGATGAGCGTCTTGAGATGAGGCTGATGACGCTGGTAGCGGTCCGACCGGGAATAATTTTTGGAATAAATTCAGTATAAGCCCGAGTGAGTGCTAATACCGAATGGTAGTAGGGGACCTCCTGGAAGCTGAGGAGACCCTAGGGGTGGTTCGGTTTTCTGATTAAGGTAACCCTTAAGTGTTTTCGGGTCGAGTAAAGGGCTCGTGCAGGCGCAGGGACAAATTTGGTATTCCCGAGTAGCGGTCGGTTATTAATTTCGATAAATCAAGTTTTGGTGTGGCTTAAAGATAATTAAATTAGGCCAGGAGGGCCCAAATGATATTATCAAAATTCCTAAATGGAGCTAAGGGTTCTCAAGTGCAATTATTGAGAAATTAGGGGGATTAAGTGTGTAATTAATTTATATGTGTATATATATATATATGCGTGGGTATATATATATGCAGAGCCGCGCTTGCTTCCATTTCAAATTTGAAATTAAAAGCAGAGAGGGAGAAGTGAAATCGCGAGGGAGAGAAGGCAACCCGAGATCGCGACTGAGAGAGAGAGAATGCTGAGAGAGCGTGATGGCCGATCGGCCATGGCAGCCGCTGCCATGGCCGATGAAGAAGAGCTGCAACAGCAGCGGACCAATGGTGGTGCGGGGAGCAGTAATGGTGGAGGCAACCTGAGGGGTCGCGGTGGGGCCGTTTTGGGCCGGTGACGGTGTTCGAAGGCTGGCTGGTGGCCTGCGGTGGTTGAAAGCGGAAGAGGCATCGGCCATGGCTGCTCGATGAGGAAGGCCATGGCGGAGCAGGGTAGCAGCGCGAGCGGCTGCGATGAGGGTGTACGTGGAGGCGCGAGAAATAAGCGAAGGCCACGACCACTAGCGGCGCTGTGAGCAGCCGGCAATGGCTGAGGCGAGCTGAAGCACCAGCGGCCATGGCTGCCGGTTACGTGCAGGCAGAAGCGCGAGCAGTGGCTCGTGCCAGCTTGCGGCCGTTGTGCAGTCGTCGGTGGAGCCGGCGATGGCGAGTTTAGAGGCGGCGACTGTTGGTGGAGCTTGGCGATGGCGATCGGCCACTAGTACGCACGCGGGCATGGCACGAGGAAGGAGAAGGGGAGCAATGGCCGCACGCACGGGAGAGAAGAAGGTGAGCAGTGGAAGAAAGAAAAATAAAGAGAAAAGAAAAAGAAAAAAAAAGAAAAGAAAATAAAGGAAAAATGAAGGAATTAGAGGAAAAATCTCCAAAAATTCCAGAAAATTCTGGAATAATCCTGAGTATTATTTTGGGGCTTGACGAGCATGCCGGAGGTTCGATAGGGGAATCCGAGGGCATTATGGCGGTCCAGTAGGCAATGCCAATGTGGGTGATTAGCCGATTTTCTCTTCCAGATTAACTGAGGTGAGTTAATTAATTCTTTTCAAAATATTTCCTTTATGTGAGATATTAAATTGTGTAGAGTAATTTAATTATTGGATTAAACCCTGGGTCGAGGTGAAGGATCATCCCGAGGAAACATAGCATGCAACGGAAGCGGTTTTTTAATCAAAGAAATGTTCCTCGTATTGATTAGAATCTAGGAGACTTACTTTTTCGGCGGATTACTGGACGGAATGGAGCGATAGGAGCAGGATGAGTGGGAACTTCTTCTCGTAGTGGAGACGACGGCTGTCCTGCAATCCTTCGGCTCCTTCGCATCAGAACTTGGAGGCTCTCTTTCGATCTTCCGAAGTATGGCTCGAACTCGTGGCCTCTCTTTCGGTGAAGAAGAGTAAAAGAACCTTGGATGAAAAACAATCAAAGAAAGATATATATAGGGAGAACCCTAGGGTTAAAACCCTAGTGGGCCAAACCCTAATGGGCCAAGTCCATTTAATTAATTTTCTAATTGGGTTAGCCCAATTAATTAATTAAACTAATGAACTATTATTTTATTCTAGCCCAATTAATTATGGACCATCCTGAATAAAATAATTCTCTCTCAATGTAATTCACCCAACAAGCCAAATGTATTAAAAAATACATGAGTTACATCGAGCTACCCCGGGGACCAAAAGACAAATTATTCACGGCTACTAAAATGACCAAAATATCCCTGCTACCTAGTAGCTATATTTTGTCATTCTAAGTGTTCCAACTATCACCATATGGTAACACTGACCCCACGAATAATTTTGCATATGCCATGTCTTTGACCTACTAGTGTAATGACGAAAATACCCTTCTGCATAACACCCATCATTCAGAAAGGAATAATGTACTAACACCTCTCTAAATGATTTCTACCATCCTTAGATCACTAGTCCAATAATCCGTGACTACTCGAATGTACTTGCTTATCACTGGGAGCTACCCAGAAGCACACACTCTTAAGTCACGTTCCCAGGGCCCTGGATTATTTGATTATTCTTGGACAATCACAAGGGGGTGAATCACAGAAACTATCTTGTATTAGTCTGTCTTAGCTAATTAGAAACCATACTCCCAACTCAAAAGGATATTGATCTTTACCTCACCTACAATGAATCTAAGAATATAGCTCTAGGTTCACTAGACCACCAATTAATACTCAAGTATTAGAGTACTCGTCCACGTAGTAGCAGCGATAGACTAGCTCCATGATAATTAGTACTTTGTCATTAGCTTCTATCACAGGTCCACTCTACGCATTCCAAATGCGCTTATACAATTCGAGTAAACGGACTGTTTACTGGCTAAGGCAAGCCATCCTCCATTAGGATCTATTGCACAATGATCTTATCATGATAGAATGCCCAGTTCTATCAAAAGATGAAGAGTAATATTTTTCTTACTTATTAAGTACCCATGATTCATGCCTAACTGTGAAGAACGACCCATCACATGAATCACTTACTTAATAGCATGGACACTTTTCCAACAATTAAATGCAAATAATATATGTGCCATGAACCGAATAAAAGAAACATCATTACCATAAATTAAACAAAACATGTCTTTAGGGCATACATTTCCAACACGAGGTTGTTTGGAGTTTATTGACGGCTGATGTATGCCATGGTTAGTGTTGTTTGGAGATAGTGTTGATGCGTGATTTTACAGTGTAAGCAAAAACGAAGGCGTTGATTAATGCTTGATATGGTGGGGTTTTGCCTCTTTGTCTCTAGGTTCGACCGGAAAGGCAGTGATCCTAGAGGAACTTGAAATTTAGGTTGGAATTGGTGCCGAGGCAGAGATAAAGTTTCGAGCCAGGTAATGGACGGCCCCATGTGGTGGTGGCCTTGCAAGTTGGTAAATATGCTTGATAATGTTTTTATGTTGCACTGGCATGTAGTGGTTATATCTTGTGTGATGCAAGAACTAGTGGACCTATGGCCATAAGGAGGACTAGTGGTGGGGGGCTGATAGGTTGATGCCTCAAACCTTGGAGGGTTGTGAGGATGTGTGAGCCTAGCCTCATTTGCATGCATTGGCATACATAAACATGATTATATTCATATTTACTTGCATTTGCACCCTTACTGAGTCTTTATGACTCATGAGGTTTTTACCTCATGTGTAGATGATGCAAGTCCGGATGCAAGCAGGGATGGCACCGGGAGGCCGTTGAGGCAACTAGCTGAGTTGCCGAGTTATGTATTTTTAATATTGCTTGTATGTAGCCAGGGGGCGTGGTGTGTGTATACCCTTGTGAGTAAATGTCCGTGTTATTGAGCTTAAATGTATTTAATTGTTGTAATCATCATAGTGTGACAGATGATTGTGAGATTGCTTGTTGAATGTGGCATAGTCAGTAAAGCCAAGTTTTGGACCGAGTCAGGATCAGCAAGGTATGTTCTCATAAATCCCCAATACTTAGCGAAGTGTCTGTATGCTAGCTTTGTGCCTGGGTCACCTCTGGCTTGCTATGGGGTGAGCTGAAGAGAGGTGAAGCTCACTCGGGTTTTGGGTCTTAGTCAACTGGATTTTTCTTATTTGAGTTGGGACCGATTCCTGAGTGGAGCGAAGGGAAGGACGAAGCCTAGTTCCCACCTAGGACGTTTCCTGTTGAAATATAGTCCAACCCTTCAGTTGTGGTTTGTTGGGTGAGTAATCCGGACGATTATTTACCGGTGGCGCCCGTAAGTGGGAGCGGGTCGTTACAGTTGGTATCAAAGCATGGCTAGTTATATAAGTGAGGAAAGCTAGCGTGCTTGGCTGTTAAGTATGGTCGGTTAAGTGATTAATGTGAGTAATTGCCGAAGTTTTGGAATAGAGGATGTCTGGCATGATTGGATGTAAGTCGAATGTCTTAACTGCTGAGTTGGGGTCAAGAACAATCGATTTGAAATCTTGAGATTTCAATGTAAGGTTGGTCCGATAACCTTGAAAGTTGGACATGTGGACCGAGGACCCTAAGGGATTGGGTCAAGTTATTGAGGTCTGCAATGGTATGTTTGGATATTCCTGATCTTGGGATGAGAAAATACCCTAGATTGAGATGACATACCTGTGAGAGGTATAAGGGTTGAGCAAAGAAGAACCGAAAACCCAAGTGTGGGTGTCGATGTCAAGAAACCCGAATTTGGGAATTTTGGGTAATATTAAGTGTTCTAGGGATGAGAACTCCTTGAGATTGAAGTGTTAAAGCTCGTGTGGGGACACGAAGCTGAAGCTTGACTAATCCGAGAGGGGATTAGTGGAGCGTCCTTATGCTAGGGATTTGCCGAGCATGTTCGAGGGAATAGAGTTGTCCCTTGGAAGTGGTGCAGCAAGGCTTGTGCGCTTGAGATGTAGTGAGCTAAAGTGGAAGCTAGCTCAAGGCTCAAGGAAAAGATTCGACATCAGGCGATGTGATCGTATCGTTATGATGATCCTGGCAGGGATATGCCTAGGGCATGAGTGGACCCTAATTGGTGTTATGATGACACGAGGTCTATCCTTGGGAATGATAGGCGTGTGGCAAGTGGACCTTAAGCGGGTGTTTGCATGAGATGAAAGTTCTAAGTGAGTCGAGTTGGAATCCAGGGAAATCCAGATTGGGGATTAAAGAGTTGGTCATGTGTTGATATGCGCGTGAGAGCCATTGGATTAGAAGTCCTAGCTATGTAGGGCCAAGTGACCGTTCATGTGATTGATGGAGAAGGGGCCAATCAAAACTCTCATTAGAATGCTTGGGGTCTGGTGGGACTCCTAAGGTCGGGAGATGAGAGGTGAATAGACCCTCATTATGATGTCTGGGGTCGTGCCGACGCCTAAGGTCTTGAGACCCTTGATGGGAGACGTGGAGGTCACCCAATGAAGGGTATGAACGGGTGTGTGTGGGCCTAGGGCAATGAGTTGTGGCAACAGGACATCCATAGGCTATGCGCGCAATGAAAATGCCAACTTCGGATGCCGAGTGGGCAAGGGCATGGTGAGCAATGTGGAGGCCCCGAATTTTATATTCCAAGTCATGGGAGCCTGAGAAAGGCCTGCTGGAAAGCCAAGCTGGGCGTCATGACTAAACGCACTATGGGTGTGCAAGAAGAGACGGGAGGTCTCGATTTATCGGGAAGGGTAATGGTAGGTGCTCGATGGTTATGGGAACCTGAGCTTGAGATAGGCTCAGCATGTTGGTTGTGGTTTGAGAGTCTCTTAAGCTGTAAGAGATGCAAAGTCTTGAGAAGCGAGGCTCATGATATGAGCTTGAGGTTATCAAGGCAAGGATAACCAAGTAAGATGGTTTTTGGTAAGATTATGGCGGAACCATCGTAGTTCGGGAAGGCTTTCAGTAGCTTTGATGCTACGGGTGCAAGGCTCGATGTGACGGATCTGATGCTATGAACCGTGTGGCAGAAGACTAATGAGTTGGCTCGCGTTGAGGGCAAGTGGCCCATGGGCCTGAGCAATTTAGTGAACTGCAGGTGACGATCAGATGCCGAAAACCTAGAGCAGCACCTTAAGAGAGTTAGTCAGGTGAGAGCGATAGTCTCCTGCAAGGGATAGGACATCTAGAGTAGTCCTAGGGAGAAATCGTGGAACGCGAAAACGTTCTGATTGATTAGTAGCCGAGTAGGAAGCTTGGTAGGGCGAAGCTACGGGTGCAAAGCAAATCAGTGATGGGCCTAAGCCATGCTGTTGGAAACTGTTGTTGGGCCAGTGTATGGGAGCAACACGGTAATGATGACTAGGTGTTGGCTTGCCTAAAGCACAGGGCAACACAGTGATTATGCAGATGGTCAGGGGCTAAAGATTTGTGGAATGCGGTAGGGTGACGAAAGTTGTGGCCAGTTCCACAACTCAACTGCTAGTAATAAGAGTTGTCAGGGTGTTGCACCCAAGTGGGGTTTAAGCCCTTTATCTCGTTATAGTGTCAAGGCGATTTAGCGAAGGTTCAGGTGTTGTAGCGCTTCAAGATGTTTGAGAAAGAAACCCGGGGAAAAGAAACGGGTCTAGCGCGGGAATAACGCTACGATTGATGCCTATCGTTGACGGGTCTAATGCTAAGGACTACTGGATATACACGGTTAGTTCACGGGAGGGACTGCAGCCCTCTATGTGGAGTAACCTGTCTGCGGTGGAGACGATTAGACGCCGAAGACTTGGGGTATGCTGTAGGTTATGTTTGGGCCAGACCTAAAATTTTCCGTGAGGGTTGAAGCATCGTGGTAATGCCTTTTGTTGTCATGGTAACAGAAGGTTGGTGAATCGGTTGGGTGATATCTTGTAATATGACAACAAGAGGTGTGGCGATGCTTCTTGCTAAAGGATGCTAAAGCAGTTGTGGTTAAATTTGATCAAAGTTGATCGGGTAAATTGAGATGAGAGACCCAGTGTGACCTTGCGATGATGCAAGAAGATGGGTTGATTGGTGGAGTCCATAAATGGCTCCAGAATGTTACGTAAGTGCCGTGGAGAGCAAGACTTACGAGTTGGAAGCCAACCATGAGATGGGATTATTGAAGCACGTGAAGGCTTCAAGTAAAGGGATCTCTAATCCTATGATGTGAGGTGTGGCAAGCTGAACGCATGGCTAAGGAACGGTTTAAAGTTCGTGAAGGCTTGCAATTGCACGGTCTAGTATTAGTCCTGATGTGTCGATGCCAAAATGGGGAAGTATCCTCATGTAGCACTGGATGGATTTCCGATTGATGACATAGGATCAGTTGCCAGGTGGTAGCACCTGATGGCAATGATAGGAGCGTGAGGCTCGAGGACTGTGATGTAAAGCCTTATCGATTGACCGTGTACAAAAAGGTTCAGCGGGTCCTGGTGGTTAGACTAGGCGAATTTTGAGAAATAGATCCAAGGTGATAAAAGATTGTTGGTCAAGGCAAGGTTGTGCCGCTTGAAGGAGTGCTACTCCGTAGTGAGAGTTATAGATGGTAGTGTTGAAATGTGGCCTAGGTAGAACTTGAGATGTTCTCCCAAGAAAAGTTGGGCATGGGGCCACAATACTAGATGGACCTCCTAAGGTACTATAACTTTAACAGGATGGACCACCTGGGGAAAGCCAGCGTAATGGCGAGTGCCTGAGTAAGAAGGTGAGTCCTACGGCATCGAGTGGAAGTGTGAGTTCCACAGGAGTGGCATGGGGGATTTTCAATAGCTGGAGTTTCTATTGAAGTGGTAATCGATGTTTGCAAATGTAGTGCTTGGAGGAAGGTTGTGTTGGTTGTGAGCCGGGCAACCTGGCTGGTGCTAATTGAGTTGGTTAGCTGAATGTAGAGGGAGAAATTAAGATGTCGCCAATGGGTGACGAGAGCTCAAAAAAAAAAAAAAAACTTATGGGACGAGATTGGTTCCTAGGAATGGTGTTTAGGTGATGAAATCACCTGGTAGCTGTGAGTGCTATACAGCTAGAGATACCTTGATATGTGGGCAATTGATGGAAAATTAACCTCGTGGCTAAAGGTTAATGGTTGTGAAGAAAGGAAATCAGCTAGCGGAGCTGATTGGTGACCGGCCGGGGGTAGCCGATGGCGACCGAGGACGCCGACTGGTAATAGCGGCAGCAGCAATGCAATGGCTGGCCAGGGTCGTGGGGCGTCGTGAGAGTAGTCGGTCAATGGCATAGGTGGCTCCTAAGTCGCAGTTGCGACTAGATGTGGCGCCAAGCGATGGCAAGAGGTTGTCTTAACTGATGATGGTGGCATAAGAGCTAATGTGGAGCCAGAGTCTCTCAAGGAATTAGCTAGCTGCTATAAGCATAGCAAAGTGCTATGAGGAAGGCGACCTAAGAGTGGGGTCGTGCCGGTTGCGTTGAGCAGTAAGATTCATGGAGCAGCAAGTCTTTGAGATGGCATGGTGTTGTCATTGTCGCTGTTAAGGAAAAGATGTTGTCAGGAGGGTCAAGATAATCATTATGCATGGTTTAAGTCAGGTGTTTACTGTGGATTGAGAATGAACCTGATTTAGGATGGCTGGAAGTGTCATGCCTCAAGAGTAAGAGGCTCTATGGAGAAATGGTGAGGTTTGAAAAGTCCTAATGAAATTGAAACTGGGCGAGTAAATTTGGCTAGAAGACCGGTACAAGAGTGGGGGTGTAACCATGATAGCTTGTTGTGGTGTGGACCAAAGGCACGAGTCATCCTACAGGTGCGATGCAATAAGTGATTGTGCACATGGTAATAAGCCAATCACTTGTGCCACGCACCGTGGGTGATGACGAGGGCTGATTAATGGTTCCGCGACCTTAAGCGCAATGGTAGGATCCTCGACTCGCAGTAGGGTTTAATAGCCAAGGTAAGGCCTAGCATGGGGCATGATTGTGAAAGCGAAAATGGGGTGAAAAATTGAAGAGGAGTTGCTCAGTGAAGAGCTCTCTGGTATGGGTATGAGACCCCTACTAGCGTGCAATATCGGCCAGAAAGGAAGGCCAGGGGAGCCTATGTGCTTATGCAAGGAACTCCTGGTTGGGAGAAGGTTGTGGCCCGAGCATGGTTAAACTCGAGGCAAAATGGTAATGGTGCGTGCAACGTCAAGCTCGAGTTGGACTCGGGTAATGCACGTATGGTTGAAATGTGTAATTACCTGACATGGTGTTAGGTATATCGATTATGCGTAATCGTATCGATAAATGAGGGTTAGCTGGTCAAAGTAGAAGACCGTGTATGAAATGGTCGAAGTTGGCAGGGTGGGCCAAATGGGTGCTTCCCATGTAGTGCTAACGTGATAAGTTGATCGGTAATGAGAGATTGCCATGAGGATCAACTCACGTTATGCATGCGTGTGATTAATGGTGGTGTGCCATGGTGGAAAGAGTGTCAAAGTATCTTGTGGGCACTAAAAGAGACATTGCGGTGATGATCAGTGCTAAAACGTTGCTAGTTGGACCAGCGTAAAATCGTGGCCATGTGTGTTTGGCAAGGGGAAACGTTGCCGTGTGTGATCGGCATAAAAATCGTGGTAGACTGATCAGTAATGCAATGTTAGCAAGAGTTTCTTTCACTTGATGGAAAAATGGGAAGTGGACTGCAAAGCGATGCTTCGAGGCAGAGAAAATCTATCAGGAGATGGATATCGTTGCAGTAGGCATGACCAGCGACCAGCAGTGCCATTTGGTTGGAGGCCAAGGCGATACTCGATTGATGAATGTCCTCAAGAGACGGATGACCAAATGTCTAGGTGAATCCTTGAGGTGGGAATAATCCGAGGAAAAAGGCTGAGAATTAGTTCGGCGATGAGATTCTCGAGCAAGGGATTCAGAAAGTAGCCTCAGAACGTGATTATCTTGGGCAAGAGTTTGGTAAAGTAAATTTCGAGGACGAAATTCTTTAAGGAGGATGGAATGTAATACCCGGTATTACATGGTATTGAAAATAAATAATTTTTTTTTTTATTTTGGACAGGACCTCAGGTGGTCCCGGAAGCCCAAGAGTCGGTTTCGAGTAATTAATTATTAAGATTTGCCGAGTCGGCGGCAGGGACTGCCTCGGGACTTGGATGTCCAGGGAAGAGGACAAGAGATTGATGAGCGTCTTGAGATGAGGCTAATGACGCTGGTAGCGGTCCGACCGGGAATAATTTTTGGAATAAATTCAGTATAAGCCCGAGTGAGTGCTAATACCGAATGGTCGTAGGGGACCTCCTAGAAGCTGAGGAGACCCTAGGGGTGGTTCGGTTTTCTGATTAAGGTAACCCTTAAGTGTTTTCGGGTCGAGTAAAGGGCTCGTGTAGGCGCAGGGACAAAGTTGGTATTCCCGAGTAGCGGTCGGTTATTAATTTCGATAAATCAAGTTTTGGTGTGGCTTAAAGATAATTAAATTAGGCCAGGAGGGCCCAAATGATATTATCAAAATTCCTAAATGGAGCTAAGGGTTCTCAAGTGCAATTATTGAGAAATTAGGGGGATTAAGTGTGTAATTAATTTATGTGTATATATATATATATGCGTGGGTATATATATATGCAGAGCCGCGCTTGCTTCCATTACAAATTTGAAATTAAAAGCAGAGAGGGAGAAATGAAATCGCGAGGGAGAGAAGGCAACCCGAGATCGCGACTGAGAGAGAGAGAATGCTGAGAGAGCGTGATGGCCGATCGGCCATGGCAGCCGCTGCCATGGCCAATGAAGAAGAGCTGCAATAGCAGCGGACCAAGGGTGGTGCGCGGAGCAGCAGTGGTGGAGGCAACCTGAGGGGTCGCGGCGGGGCCGTTTTGGGCCGGTGACAGTGGCCGAAGGCTGGCTGGTGGCCTGCGGTGGTTGAAAGCGGAAGAGGCATCGGCCATGGCTGCTCGATGAGGAAGGCCATGGCGGAGCAGGGTAGCAGCGCGAGCGGCTGCGATGAGGGTGTACGTGGAGGCGCGAGAAATAAGCGGAGGCCATGACCACTAGCGGCGCTGTGAGCAGCCGGCAATGGCTGAGGCGAGCTGAAGCACCAGCGGCCATGGCTGCCGGTTACGCGCAGGCAGAAGCGCCAGCAGTGGCTCGTGCCAGCTTGCGGCCGTTGTGCAGTCGTCGGTGGAGCCGGCGATGGCGAGTTTAGAGGCGGCGACTGTTGGTGGAGCTTGGCGGTGGCGATCGGCCACTGGTACGCACGCGGGCATGGCACGAGGAAGGAGAAGGGGAGCAATGGCCGCACGCACGGGAGAGAAGAAGGTGAGCAGTGGAAGAAAGAAAAATAAAGAGAGAAGAAAAAGAAAAAAAAGAAAAGAAAATAAAGGGAAAATGAAGGAATTAGAGGAAAAATCTCCAAAAATTCCAGAAAATTCTGGAATAATCCTGAGTATTATTTTGGGGCTTGACGAGCATGCCGGAGGTTCGATAGGGGAATCCGAGGGCATTATGGCGGTCCAGTAGGCAATGCCAATGTGGGCGATTAGCCGATTTTCTCTTCCAGATTAACTGAGGTGAGTTAATTAATTCTTTTCAAAATATTTCCTTTATGTGAGATATTAAATTGTGTAGAGTAATTTAATTGTTGGATTAAACCCTGGGTCGAGGTTGTTTGGAGTTTATTGACGACTGATGTATGCCGTGGTTAGTGTTGTTTGGAGATAGTGTTGATGCGTGATTTTACAGTGTAAGCAAAAACGAAGGCGTTGATTAATGCTTGATATGGTGGGGTTTTGCCTCTTTGTCTCTAGGTTCGACCGGAAAGGCAGTGATCCTAGAAGAACTTGAAATTCAGGTTAGAATTCGTGCTGAGGCAGAGATGAAGTTTCGAGCCAGGTAAGGGACGGCCCCATGTGGAGGTGGCCTTGCAAGTTGGTAAATATGCTTGATAATGTTTTTATGTTGCACTGGCATGTAGTGGTTATATCTTGTGTGATGCAAGAACTAGTGGACCTATGGCCATAAGGAGGACTAGTGGTGGGGGGCTGATAGGTTGATGCCTCAAACCTTGGAGGGTTGTGAGGATGTGTGAGCCTAGCCTCATTTGCATGCATTGGCATACATAAACATGATTATATTCATATTTACTTGCATTTGCACCCTTACTGAGTCTTTATGACTCATGAGGTTTTTACCTCATGTGTAGATGATGCAAGTCCGGATGCAAGCAGGGATGGCGCCGGGAGGCCGTTGAGGCAACTAGCTGAGTTGCCGAGTTATGTATTTTTAATATTGCTTGTATGTAGCCAAGGTGCGTGGTGTGTGTATAACCTTGTGAGTAAATGTCCGTGTTATTGAGCTTAAATGTATTTAATTGTTGTAATCATCATAGTGTGACAGATGATTGTGAGATTGCTTGTTGAATGTGGCATAGTCGGTAAAGCCAAGTTTTGGACCGAGTCAGGATCAACAAGGTATGTTCTCATAAATCCCCAATACTCAGCGAAGTGTCTGTATGCTAGCTTTGTGCCTGGGTCACCTCTGGCTTGCTATGGGGTGAGCTGAAGAGAGGTGAAGCTCACTCGGGTTTCGGGTCTTAGTCCGCTGGATTTTTCTTATTTGAGTTGGGACCGATTCCTGAGTGGAGCGAAGGGAAGGACGAAACCTAGTTCCCACCTAGGACGTTTCCTGTTGAAATATAGTCCAACTCTTCAGTTGTGGTTTGTTGGGTGAGTAATCCGGTCGATTATTTACCGGTGGCGCCCGTAAGTGGGAGCGGGTCGTTACAAATGGTGAAAATTTCAGGTCAAATAGATTTTGGACGAGCCCTCATGAGCCTCCGGAAGGTGGCTAATGCGCCCACACGCTAGCCCCTTGCTGGAGCGTGAGCTGCACGCGCCACCTTTTAGAAAATCCCAACTCCGCCTCTTTTTGGTATTTTGGCCATAACTTTCTTGTTTTAGCTCCAATTCCACCGTCGTTTGAACCTACGGACTCCTCTTTCATCCCTCTACAAGATTATAAAAGAAAATTGAACTTACCTCTAGGTTTTGATGGTGTTTGTCATGCTTTATGATAGAGACACAAACTTTTCGATAAGGCTCATTTCCTCTTCGATTTCCTCCCCCGATTTTAGCAAAACCTTCCCTCTATTTTTGTAGCGTTACCCCTCTCCAAAATATATTTCTTTGCCCTCTTGAAGAATATCCAAATAAGGGCTACAAAGGTCTTATATTTATAAGGTTTCCAGACGAATCAAAATTTGCCACGTGTCGCGAAGTGATAAGGTTTCATCATTTCTCCCATGTTCATCCAACCCAAATGCACCACTTATCCCTTAATTGAATTCAATAGAGTTTGGAATCCAAAGCTCCATTTAATTTGAGTTTGAAGTCCAAGATATTTTGAAGAGATATTTTAAGATTTCAAGAAACGATGCTTTGGCCCGAATTTTTCACGTAACTGCACTTAGACCCTTGTAATTTGGTCCCCAGGCAATTTTTAATTACACTTTTTGGTCCCCATAAAATAGATAAATTACACTTAGCACCCCAAGATTTTAGGTAAATTACACTTTTACCTAACTTCAACATTTACAATCTTGCCCCTGGTTCAAAAACTGAACCTTTGTCTCAAGGCTTCTATAATCCTGTGAAATGACCTATTTTCCCAAGTATTAGAACCTAATAACCTCAGGTATCATCTCATATTTAAGTTTAAAAAAATCCAGGGTATTATAATGTGCATTACATTTTGTGAATGCAAACAGATAGTGGTTATACTCAGTACAAGTTCAGTAAGTATTTTATCAGTATCGATATTCTTTGATTCAGCTTCAGTCATTCTCTCCAGCTTATTACTTGTTGAGCTTTGTAGCTCACCTTATACTCTTCACCATTTCACGTCCTAAAGGGGGAGTACCAAATATGGGGCCTAGTAGCAATGGTCAGTAGTGTGTGTACGTGTAGTCGCTTAAGATCAAAGATGTTTGAGAGTTTTGTTAGTTTTATAGTGTTTTTCTAGTTTAGGTTTATTTTATATTTCAGATGAGGGATTTTTCTTTAGACAGAGTTTATGGTTTCCAGTTTATATTGACTCAGAGTTTTTATTTCAGTTGATTGAGATGTTCAATCGTGGTATCAAATTTTAGTTTATCAGAGAGTTTTAGTTTATTTTATCTATTCTATCCATAGCACCTTTGATGTGAACCCCACGAAGGAAGGTGAGACCCGACGATCAAAATTGGTTCCTTTGCCAAGGATCGTTCTAAAACAGATTCGTAATAAAGAAAATAAAGGACCTTGACCCGTTATCTATAAAGAGATAAGAACCAAAGGTATAAGAAGGTAGGGTTGACGCCACACTCAAGATAGATGAGAAGGGTTGTGAGTGATAAGTCAAGAATGAACGCCACAAGATGAAATCTTGATAAGTTCAAAAGTAGTTCGTTAAAGAACCAAAGAGAAAAATCTCACTAATAATATTGTCAAAAACTAAATTCCTCTCGGGTTACATTGGCTTATATAGCCAAACTCAAATTCTAAATTAGAAAGAAATAAATCAAATCCTAGGCATAGTAGGAATTGATTACAAGAAGGAAATAGCATAATCTGATAAAGAAACAAGAATTATTTAAAATAGAAAAGAGTTAAAACAAATGAGGAAATAAGGGAAGCTTGGATCAATCTTGTCAATCAATCAATCATCCCCAAATCTTGCAATCTTGTCAATCAATCAGCCAATCAATCAATCATCCCCAAATCTTGCAATCTTGTCAATCAATCAGCCAATCAATCAATCAACCCCAAATCTTGCAATTTTGTTAATCAATCAACCAATCAATCAATCAACCCCAAATCTTCTCAATCAATCAATCATTCCCAAATCTTGCAATCTTGTCAATCAACCCCAAATCTTCTCAATCAATCAATCAACCCAGATTACCTTCAGAGACTTGGATAACATTGACAAAGCATTGACTATCTTGGATACTTAATTCGGGCATATTAGAATCTTGAACGATGCTTGAATTTGAGATGTGTTCAATTAGCCCATTTAATGCTCCCGTAATTTTCCTTGTTCGTGCCCTTGTCATTGGACCCCCATGGATGCTTAACGGGTCTTGTGGGGTTTTAGCTATGTGACTTGCATCATTCCCCCTCTCTTGAAAAGGATTTGTCCTCAAATCGTCACCTACATCAAATGGAGACAAATCAGCAACATTAAAGCTGGCACTAACATTGTACTCACCTGGGAGGTCTAACTTGTAAGCATTATCATTGATCCGTTCAAGTACTTGAAATGGTCCATCTCCCCTTGGAAGCAGTTTTGAACGCCTTTGAATGGGAAAACGTTCTTTCCGCATATGCAACCAAACCCAATCACCTGGCTCAAATAAAATTTTCTTGTGCCCCTTATTAGCTTGGTTAGCATATTGTTCAGTCCTCCTTTCAATGTTTTGGCGAGCCTTTTCATGGATGTTCCTAACAAAGTCAGCTTTCTTCTTTCCATCAAAATTAACACGCTCAGCCATAGGTAAAGGAGTTAAATCCAAAGGAGTTAATGGATTAAAACCATAAACCACTTCAAAAGGTGAAAACTTAGTTGCTGAATGCACACTCCTATTATATGCAAACTCTACATGCGGCAAACATTCTTCCCATGTTTTCAAATTCTTTTGTATTATAGCACGCAACAAAGTAGATAAAGTTCTATTAACTACTTCAGTTTGACCATCAGTCTGTGGATGACAAGTAGTAGAAAATAAAAGTTTAGTTCCTAACTTACCCCATAAAGTCTTCCAAAAGTAACTTAAGAACTTTGCATCCCTGTCTGAGACAATACTCTTTGGCATGCCATGTAATCGTACAACCTCCCTGAAAAACAAGTCAGCAATATGTGAGGCATCATCTGTTTTGTGACATGGAATGAAATGTGCCATTTTAGAAAACCTATCAACACCCACATATATGGAATCCCGACCCCTTTTTGACCTAGGTAAACCCAACACAAAATCCATAGAGATATCAATCCAGGGTTCACTAGGTATAGGCAAATGAGTATATAAACCATGAGGCTTAACCTTAGATTTAGCTTGTCTACAAGTGACACACTTCTCACAAATTCTTTCAACATCACGTTTCATATGTGGCCAAAAGAAGTGTTCGTGCAAAACATCCAAAGTCTTAGTTATACCAAAATGCCCCATCAAACCACCACCATGAGCTTCTCGAATAAGCAATTCTCGCAAAGAACATTTAGGCACACATAACTTACTTTCTCTAAATAAAAAACCATTATGCCTAAAGAACTTATCAAATGCCACTTTCTCACATGCATTGAATACATTACCAAAATCAGAGTCATCATCATACAAGTCTTTAATGTACTCAAAACCTAATATTTTTGCATCTAAGATAGAGAGTAAGGCGTACCTTCGAGACAAAGCATCAGCTACAATATTTTCCTTACCTTGCTTGTATTTGATCACATAAGGAAATGTTTCAATGAACTCCACCCACTTGGCATGTCGCTTGTTTAGCTTGTGTTGTCCCTTTATATGCTTTAGAGATTCATGATCCATATGAATCACAAACTCTTTCGGCCAAAGATAGTGCTGCCAAGTTTCCAATGCCCTAATTAATGCATACATCTCTTTATCATATGTAGGGTAATTTAAGGCTGCCCCACTTAGCTTCTCACTAAAATAAGCAATGGGACGTCCTTCCTGCATTAGAACAGCTCCAATACCTATTCCTGAAGCATCACATTCAATTTCAAAGGTTTTAGTAAAGTTAGGTAAAGCAAGCAAAGGAGCATTAGTTAGTTTTTCCTTAAGCAAGCTAAATGCTTTTTCTTGTTCATTACCCCACTTAAAACCTACATGCTTTTTAATAACTTCAGTCAAAGGTGCGGCTAGGCTACTAAAATCTTTCACAAATCTCCTATAAAAGCTAGCCAAACCATGGAAACTTCTCACATTCCCCACACTTGTAGGTGTTGGCCAATCTTGGATTGACTTAACCTTTTCTTCATCTACCTCAATTCCTCTAGCACTAACAACAAAACCAAGGAATACAAGCCTATCTGTGCAAAAGGTGCACTTTTTGAGGTTAGCAAACATCTTTTCTTTCCTTAAAACATCTAAAACAAGTTTTAAATGTTCAACATGCTCATCTAAGGTTTTGCTATAAATCAGAATATCATCAAAGTAGACAACCACAAATTTGCCGATAAAAGCACGCAAAACATGGTTCATTAGCCTCATGAAAGTACTAGGTGCATTAGTTAATCCAAATGGCATAACTAACCACTCATATAATCCATATTTTGTTTTAAATGCAGTTTTCCATTCATCACCTTCTCTCATCCTAATTTGATGATATCCACTCTTAAGATCAATTTTGGTAAAGACACAAGAACCATGCAATTCATCAAGCATATCATCTAATCTAGGAATGGGATGTCGATACTTTACAGTGATATTGTTGATGGCACGACAATCAACACACATCCTCCATGAACCATCTTTCTTGGGCACAAACAATACTGGAACTGCACAAGGACTCATGCTCTCACGCACATACCCTTTTTCCATGAGCTCACTAACCTGCCTTTGAAGTTCCTTGGTCTCCTCGGGATTGCTTCTATAGGCTGGTCTATTTGGAATTGATGCTCCGGGTATGAAATCAATGTGATGCTCAATTCCCCTTATTGGTGGTAAGCCAATAGGTAGCTCTTCAGGGAATACATCATTAAATTCCTGCAAAAGAGAAACAACAACACTAGGTAGAGGGAGGTTAAGTTCATTAGAACTAAAACAAGCCTCTTTGTACAAAAGTACAATCATAGGCTGATTTAGAAACAAAGCCTTTTTAATCTCACTTTCTCTTACATAAAAGTTCATTTGTTTTCTCTCTTTTCTTTCCTCACTACCCGAAACTCCTTTTCCTTTTTTGCTCTCCTTTTCTCTCTGTTTGATCTCATTTTCTCTTACCTTTGAACTCTCACTCTCTTTTTTCATCATCTCAGTTTCTCTTACTTTTGAACTCTCACTCTCTTTTTTCATCATCTCAGTTTCTCTTACTTTTGAACTCTCACTCTCTTTTTTTAACCTCACTTGATCTTCATACACTTGTCTTGGGGATAGGGGTACAAGAGTAATTGGTTTTTCATTATGTACAAAGGAGAATCTATTGGTATAACCATCATGAATTGCACACCTATCAAACTGCCATGGTCGCCCCAAAAGAATATGGCCAGCATGCATTGGCACCACATCACACAAAACTTCATCTGTATACTTCCCAATTGAGAATGAAACAAACACTTGTTTGGTTACTTTAAATTCTCCACAATCATTCAACCATTGTAGCTTATACGGCCTAGGATGTTTCAAAGTCATCAAATTCAACTTTTCAACCAAGCTAGTGCTAGCCACATTAGTACAGTTGCCCCCATCAATAATCATGCTACATACCTTATCGTTGACATGGCATCTAGTATGAAAAATGTTCTCACGTTGCTCTTTCGCATCAGTTTTGACTTGCAACTAAGAGCTCTCCTTGCCACCAAGAGCTCCCCATCAACCGGGTACTCAATGCCACTTGCATCCTCTAAAGGTGGCATGGATTCATTATCAGACTTATCATCAAACTCATCTTCAGTCTCAATATCACCATCATCTTTCAGAATCATTACTCTCTTGTTTGGGCATTGAGATGCAATATGGCCTGTCCCCAAACACTTAAAGCATTTGATATCTCTAGTTCTAGGAGGTAGAGTATTAGATTTTACCTTACGTGGTACTCCTCCATCTTTGTTGGTGTTGGAGGTTTCGACTTTAGGCTTGAAATTAGGCTTTTCATCCTTTTTGCTCCAATTCGATTTCCATGTTGAAGAGCCTGAATTTTGCCCAATTCGTGTGGACCCCTTTCTCTTCAATTGTCTCTCCACTTTAATGGCCATGTGCACCATGTCATCTAATTCAATGTAATGTTGTAATTCTACCACATCTGCAATATCACGGTTCAATCCAACTAGGAACCTGGCCATGGTAGTTTCTCGATCCTCCTCCACATTGGCTCGAATCATGGCTATTTCCATCTCCTTGTGGTAGTCCTCAACACTTTTGGAACCTTGAGTAAGGCGTTGCAACTTCTGAAATAAGTCCCTATAGTAGTGACTTGGAATGAATCTCCTCCTCATAATAGCCTTCATTTCTTCCCATGTCTCAATGGGCCTTTCACGATTCCGTCTCCTGTTCAAAATAAGTTGATCCCACCAAATAATAGCATAATCAGTAAATTCTATGGTGGCCAATTTTACCTTTTTCAATTCAGAGTAGTTGTGACAAGCAAACACCATTTCAACCTTTGTCTCCCACTCCAAATAAACTTCTGGATCGTTTTTGCCTTGGAAAGATGGAATCTGCATCTTAATGTTGTCCAAGTTGTTATCAATCCTTTCTCCATGTCTAACTCCTCTATCTCTATTCCCACGCCTAAATCGGCCTATACTGACATTAGAGGCACGATCATCATCATCTAGGTCATCCCCATAGTCATCTTCATAATCATACCTGGGTGGATGCCTCTCTCTTCGTTGCACGGTAGGAGCTCTAGGTGGTTGCCCCCTTTGTGAACTAGATTCAACTTTATCTATTCTCTCATTTATCTCTTCAAACCTCATCTCCATTCGTTCAAATTTTTGCTCCAAGGACTGAAAGAAGAGTTTGAAATCTATCTTTTCCTGAGTTTCATTCTCTTGAGACATGTTTAATACCCTGCAAAACAAAGTTAGGAAACCTCACAAACACTCCCTCACGTGTTTCCTCTCAAGATTGATAGCACTCACACTCGTGTATTCTCAAACTTGGCTTTTACCCTCTTATGAGCTCACACTCTCCTGCCTTTTTCCACTCTTTAGCCTCCTCTTTTAGTTCTTTATTGAACTCAAATGAACTCAATCAAAATTTTTCTTGCAACAATCCAAACTCAACCAATCAGATCACTAAGAATGAGAATGGGTTAATTTGCAAAGGATGAAAAAAAATAGGCAGAATTTAAGAAGTCGAAAGGAAAGAGTTATAATGAAACAATGGATAAGAAAAGACAAGAGGAAAAGGAGATACGAATTTTGATGCAACTAGGGTCAAACTGTTCTGAATAGACAGAATACACACTTTATGCAATCAAAACTTGAATGACAAGCAACACTTCAACTAATTCAGATTCAATTGATTTCTGAATTTACTTTACTTTTTTTTTTTGAATTTTCAATTTCGCACCTTCTTTTTCTTTGCGAACTTCCAACTTTCCACTCTTTTTTTTTTTTTTGGAATTCTCAACTTCTCACTTTTTTTTTTTATATATAATGATAAATAACAAAACTTGAAAAAATCAAGATGAAAAAAATAGGCAAAGTTGCAGACTTGAAGAACAAACAATGCTGCGAGAATAAAGAGAAACAATAATCAATGAAAGCAAAAATAAGGATAGTTCAAACCTGATTTAGAGCCAAAGCTCTGATACCAAATGATGTGAACCCCACGAAGGAAGGTGAGACCCGACGATCAAAATTGGTTCCGTTGCCAAGGATGGTTCTAAAATAGATTCGTAATAAAGAAAATAAAGGACCTTGACCCGTTATCTATAAAGAGATAAAAACCAAAGGTATAAGAAGGTAGGGTTGACGCCACACTCAAGATAGATGAGAAGGGTTGTGAGTGATAAGTCAAGAATGAACGCCACAAGATGAAATCTTGATAAGTTCAAAAGTAGTTCGTTAAAGAACCAAAGAGAAAAATCTCACTAATAATATTGTCAAAAACTAAATTCCTCTTGGGTTACATTGGCTTATATAGCCAAACTCAAATTCTAAATTAGAAAGAAATAAATCAAATCCTAGGCATAGTAGGAATTGATTACAAGAAGGAAATAGCATAATCTGATAAAGAAACAAGAATTATTTAAAATAGAAAAGAGTTAAAACAAAGGAGGAAATAAGGGAAGCTTGGATCAATCTTGTCAATCAATCAATCATCCCCAAATCTTGCAATCTTGTCAATCAATCAGCCAATCAATCAATCAACCCCAAATCTTGCAATTTTGTCAATCAATCAACCAATCAATCAATCAACCCCAAATCTTCTCAATCAATCAATCATTCCCAAATCTTGCAATCTTGTCAATCAACCCCAAATCTTCTCAATCAATCAATCAACCCAGATTACCTTCAGAGACTTGGATAACATTGACAAAGCATTGACTATCTTGGATACTTAATTCGAGCATATTAGAATCTTGAACAATGCTTGAATTTGAGATGTGTTCAATTAGCCCATTTAATGCTCCCGTAATTTTCCTTGTTCGTGCCCTTGTCATTGGACCCCCATGGATGCTTAACGGGTCTTGTGGGGTTTTAGCTATGTGACTTGCATCAACCTCTTCTTGGGTAGTTTTAGCAGAGGGGGTGTTATAGGAAAAGAGTAGACAAAAGAGGACATTTTGAGAGTTTTAAAAAAATTTAACCTCTATGACGAATATAAATTATATGTTACACAACAATAAATTTTAAGAAGAGTCAATGACCTTTCTTAAAACATAGGTACATTTGGCTTGTGGATAGAATATCACAAGAGATTCTTAGCTCTGGACTTCAAGTGTTTAGTTAGTAAAACTACACTACAAGATATCATGTATTTAATCATATCTTCTATTAGATTAATGTAAGAATAGATAGAGGATAATGCAAAAATAACCAAAATACCCCTATTACAAAGCCCTAGTTCAAGCATTAATCAACTTTTATCATCATTCTCTATCATCATTCTCTGTCAAAGCAATGTAATACAATGTTACCCATTTCTTTTTTTGTCATCATTCTCTGTCAAAATAAAATCAAGATAAATTTTCTCCTTTACATTACAATCTTCTAATACAATGAGTCATAATTATTTTTCCCTCCCCCTTCACTTCTCCATTTTGTATGCAACTTCCCTCTTCCAAACAAAGCATTAAAGACTGAACAATATTTATCGTTCTAAATTAATAGATCGTAAAATTCTTATGACATAAAATCTCTCTCTTTCTCTCTGCATTTATGTATGTATGTATGTATACATAAACACGACAAAATAAACTATTTTTGTTTTCTAATTTACATAACTATAACATCCTGGTGTTTTGAGAGCAGATAATAACCATTAATTTATTTATTTTTAGTGATTTATGATTTATTGTAGTTTTATGGATTTGAACAACTTAATGGATGAATTAATTATTGTAATTAGAGTGATTATTGAATATTTGTGAATTTAAAGATAAATATAAATTTATTTTTTTTAAAAGAAATGGGCAAATAATTGTTAAAAATTTTGGGTATAGGTGGCATTATTAAGCATGGGTGTGTATGTTAATTCTCAAAAATTGTGGGTGCCAAATGTAAATCCAAGAAATGGGTTGTGGATCTCTTTAAAATTAATTGCGCACATATAATAAGTGAAGGAGCTCGTGGATCAGGCGGCACATGCACACGAGGTTGAGGCAGGGGATGCAGGTTTGAGTCATGGTTGTGCGCGCACGCTGGAGGAATTTTGCTGGAATTTTCTAGCCAAGGGGCGCCCAAAACGGAGTTGTTTTGCTTGAGGCAGTAGGAACCGCTACCTGCCACACGACCAACTCCCAGCCGCCCATTCTTTTTACTTTAAATGGAAAATTTCTTGTTGTTTTGTGTGCTTACAGTCTGGAAAAACTAGAAGGAAAATTGGGGAAGAAGGAGGCGTATGACAGAGTGAATAAGGGGGAAAAAAACCCAAGAAAAATTGGAGAAATTATACAATTGAACTTTGAGGTTATCAGGTAAGTAGGAAATATAGATTAGAAATTTCTTACAGTTGGAATTTAATTTAGAGTTCGATTTTACTAATTTTGGTAAAAATTATATTATTTTCCAACATATATTAATTTAGCAATGTGTGGGCAGATAAATACTGAAATTCTCTATTTAAAGGCAAGCTCACTACTTCCTTTACAGGGTTCCTTTGCTTTACAAGTTTTGTTCCCTCCCTTAATCTGATTCGGTCTCGAGTATTATTTATATGGATTATAGATTTCTTTAGTATAAATTAAATGAAATTAAAAAAGAGATTTTCTGGGATTTTACTTATTAATTGCTCACGAGGTATTGTACTGCCCTTACTTCTTTAGGAATGATGTTGAACCAATTCAGGACTAGGTTCCTAGAAGTTGGGGTATAGTTATGGATCCCTCGGGTGTGAGCGGTTGTAACAAAGGACAAGAGTTGTCGATCAATGAGGCAAGTGTCGACCATTCAACAACGATGGAGTAGACCGTCAGTCGACCTAAAGAAGGCTATCGACCGGTTGCTCTTAGTCATGAATTGTCGACCGGTGCTTGGTCACTATCGACCAGCTCTACCATTATATGACATACTACATAACATTATAGCGCATGGGATTGGGCTTGCATCATTGGGGGAAACATAAGTTATATGTGCTTGGACACGTACATCCTAGATTAATTAGGTGCACAAGCATTGCATTGGATGTGTATTCCTATGTGGGCGAAGCATGGCCTGATACTTGGCTTATGAGGGCTAATGTATCACGTTGATGCTTATTACACCATTGCATTTATTATTTGTCATATTGCATGGTTCTGTTATGATGTGATATGGAGTTGACCCTCAATAGCTATGAGTGGAGCTCGGCTCTGGATAGTTATGACTCGGGAACTCCGACATGTGGATTATGTTGAGAGGGCCTTGAGCTCATATGAATTATATTGTGAGGGCCTCGGGCTCATGTAGATTATGTTGTGAGGGCCTTGGGCTCATGTGGATTATGCTAGCCAATTTATGGTCGCGACAGGTTTGTATGTTGGGACTTGGGTGCCAGGTTGTGCATTTCTTATGTGGTCCCCAAGGACCATTATGTGCATTAGTATATTTATGTTAAAAGGATTGGACATTTTAGTGCATGACACGTTGTGACATTTACATGCGTAGCATTGCATTTTGTGGGGCATATTCTAGGTGAGAGATTTATTCCCAATCTTATCATTATTTTTCCTATTATGCTTGCTGAGCCTTGTGGCTCACCTTGTTTTAACATCATTTCAGGTGTGGGAGCTGATGTTGAGGATGGGCTTATAATGTGTCAGTTTTAGGTGGCTATGTGTACAAAGCAATCCCGACTGAAAAGATCTCTGGGAGTGAGTTGTAGACAAGGGCTCAGATGTTGTGATTTGTTACATTTGATTGGTTGATGCTCTATTGTGTATGAGAAAGCCGCTGAGATGTGTATTTGTGGTTAATTTGATTCCACTGTTGTATAATTATGGGGTAAAATCTCACCCCATGTATTTGAGTTATTAGCTAGTTGTAAATAAAAATTGAGAAAATTCTAACGCGTTATAGTTGGTATCAGAGTAAGGTTAGGAATCGTCTTTGTACACATAAGAGTGTTGAGAGGTGTCTAAGTTGCGTTTAGCAGTGAGGTATGAATCTGAATAAGAGTTCCAATTCTTAAGTCGCAATTATGAGGGGAGTAAAGTGAAGTGTCCCTAGACATGTGTATGTAATATGGTATAGATTTGTATTAGGATACGTTAGTAAGGGGACATATGTTCTTAGGAAGACCGAGTTCCGAGTTGCTGAACCCAGATATGGGGGCACTAAACTTAATATGTGATTGTTAGGAGCATGGGCTACTCTCTGCAATAGGAGGCGAGCAACACGAGGAAGAGCATGTGGTGGGTTTTTTGTAGCGCGTGGATCAAGTGTTTAAATTAACCACGCATGAGCACTTATGGGGGCATTCAGAAAGGCAAGTACTCTTTGTGAGAAAAATATATGAATGAGAGGTGGAGGCAGTTCACCCGGATCTTGATGCAGGATATGACCCTTCGGTCTCATTATAAGCAATTTGCCCACGCTATAGAGCGGCAGGTGGAGATTTGGGACCCCAGTGATTCAAGGAGACTTCGAGTATCCTCTGCGAAATATCCAACAGAAGCTATGGTGCGAAGCCCTACTCGCTCGGGAGATGAACTAGTAGGACCCAGTTCTAGTGTAGAGAGTAACAAGGGGTTGGCATACCTGGAGAATGAGGCCATGTCTCAAGCAGAGGGGGACGAGATGAGCACCACTTAGCAAGAGTGTGCTTGTGCTAGTAAAAGAGAGATCATAGAATGAAAAGTTGAACGTTAAGAATGGCGTGAGTATTTATTTTCTTTTGGCCGATGGCATGGGAGTGAATAGCTGTTGTATAGTGCATATGTAAAAGAATGAAATGGAAGTTTAGCATTAACTCCTTCGGGCATATGTGTTTGCTTTGAGATATGTATAGGAATTGATAAGGTATGGGCCTTACACATAATATTTGTGATATGTTATGATCGTATTAAATGTGTCAGAAATGCCTTATGTGTATGAGTTGGGTGAAGTATTAGCATGTAATAGTGTAAAATAATGTTTTGAATGGATACAAGGAATATACTCATGATAAATAATGTTTTGGATGGATACAAGGAATATACTCATGATGCTTGCCTAACGTGATCTAGTGCATGGGATACTCGCCTGAGGAAATTAGTGTATGTGGAGCTATGGCTCATGATACTCATTGGTGTGGTTCCAACACGTGGTAGGATGTTGATCCTTAGGATGATATGATCAAATTGCTAATATAAAAGTAATCATAAGTGTGTGGCAGGTATTAATGAGCATGATGATGGGAATAAGGTAAGATTGAATATGAACATTTTCATAAAGTGGTTAGGGCATATACCCATGTGTGGGTGGAGGTGTTGTGTGACATTATTATTGACTTGTTTGGTTATTATTATTAATGGGCATGTATGCGTGTATGTCTATGGATAGTCGTAGAGGAAAGGGTAAAGCAGTAATAAAGCATAGCAAGCACTCAATTGTTGGTAAGGGAATTGTTGGTCGATCGCGAATGGTCACCCGTTCTCTTTCCATTTGTCGGTCGTTTTTACTGAGGGCCTGGTAACTGGTATGTGAAGCAATGGAAAAAAAATTATTACATGTGTCATGTTGGGAAGTTAAAATAGCTAAAATATGATGGAATAAATGTTGTTGCACTTTTTAGTATAATAGTTTTGATGATGAAAAATATATAATAAGCTTAATCCCTAAGTCATGAGTCAAGGTTGTGGTTTTCAACATATATCAATTTTAATATTATTTTGTGAAAATGAAAACAAAATAAATTTCAAGTATCAAGATTTCAAATGTAGCACCCCAAATGCTACAATAATTAATAAGAGAAAACACATGCCAAAAATAATAATTAGATCTCATAAATTGGAAATAAAATTGTTAAACTGTGTCACATCTCAAGACAAGAAAAACTCAACCAACAAAATGTAAACTTAAATGAAATATCCCTCAATGCTGAAATTAAAATATATGACAATCTCTAAACTAGTCAACCATGACCCAAAAATCTTATAGGCATCGAGTGGCCTCCATGTACACACTGCTAGTGTCCCCCACTACTACTACTAGGACCCGACTCAAGAGCTACCTCGCTATGACCTGGAATGGTGAAGAGTACAAGGTGAGTCACAAGACTCAGCAAGTAATAAGCAATGAAAGAAAATTTAAAGCTAAGACAAAGAAAAGTCGAACTCATCGAGACTAACTCATCTCACAACTCATAGATAACTGATCGTAAACTAAGGGATAACTGATCTCAATTTGAGGGAATTGAATTAATATATTGGAATATCTTGTATGGTTGCGTAGGTTCTCATATAGATGTGGAATAAATAAACATCACTCATGCAGGTATGTATGCAAAACTAGCTAATGCCCATATATATAAAGAAGAAGTCTTATACATACCCGTTGCTGAACCTGCAACCATAAACAACAAATAAATACTCACTAGGGTCAAACACTCCTACTCCATATCTAGGAGCGAACAGAAAAGAATTATCATCTCAATAGTGTATTAGGGCTGCCGCCCCTCGCTATCGATAGTGGATAATCTCAAAGAAATGAGCTCATGGGATCCTCTCATGGACTATGACGCATAAATGCCACATGCTCAAATACGTGCTAGTACACAGTATGACATGCTCCAAGTAATCTCATGCTCAATGCGCATACAATATGAATGTACATAAACTCAAATAATCTCAAGTAAATGCATGTATCATATTTCTCAATTGCCTTAATAATATAATTATCTTAATTGGAGTAATGGATCAAATAGTATTTAATTTAATTGAAACTCAATGATATGTAATATATCTCAAGTCTATGACATTAAGGATAAGCTAGATGTATAAAACTTGCTTAAAAATTATTTATGAACTATAAGTGTTCATTAAATCTCATTAAACTTTATTAATAACAATTTTGAATTTAATTTTAAAACTTGTTAAGAAGGAATAATTAAATTATAATTAAATTAATTGGAATCAAATTCGGTGGTATAGTAACAGCACTACAGTGCAATCGCTACAGTAACATCGCTACAGTGCAATTGCTATAGTGCCCCCTGCTTATTATTTGGAGCTCCTTATGAAGAACAAGTCTCTGCAATTCCAGCCACCTATATATGTATATATATATATGCATATAACTTCACCTATAACGACTGCACCACTCAAAATAACACTCTGGGATGATCAAACCCAATAGCAAAGGATGAGTTATGGGATCAAACAAGGATAGATTGAATCACAGGTCATGCACACTTGGAATAATGCACTCTCTGCAACTGAACATGTGCTTATATATATATATATATATCAATCAACTCACTATAAGCTACACCATTCCGAAAGAAAGTTTTAGGAGAACAATCCCAAACGATAAAGAATAAATCATGACTTCGCTCAAGACTAGGAATTCAAGAATCATCAAGATTTAACCCATAGCCAATCCTCTGCAAAATATTACTCCACTGTGACGCATGAACATAAGCACATATAAATATATATATTGCTCAACTTACAAAGCCCTCAAGAGTAGAAAAATATGATAGAAGCGCCATACGAATTTCCAAAGACCCTCTGTATATCAAGAACATGTATGAAGAATCCTTTGCACCACAAAATAAAAGAATGGAAGGGTTCATATAAACCCCAGAGAAGAACCACAAAGGATCTTGCGTAACATAATGAAAGGAAGATGGAGAAACTTGTCTGAATCTATTAATAAAATCAGAAAGCTGCTACCAAAATTCTCTACGTTGACTCCTTAGAGCTTTCTCTCAGAAACTTTCCTTTTGCAATAACTCCTCTACTACCAGCCTCTTCACCTCGTTTCAACTGTGGCGTGAGCAAATCTAAAGTTAACAACCATATATATAAGGAAGCCCTAGACGCCCAAAGACCTAAACCTCACGCCGATAGGATTTTTAAATCCTTAATATCGTAAATTAATTTCTCCTTATTATCCTCATTTAAATATTATGCCATATTTCCCATATATCCAAACTCCACCTAATTACATAACTCCCAAAATTACAATAATGCCATTCCTCATAAATTATTATTTCTTAAATCCCAAAATAACTCCATAACTATTTATTTGGCCAACATCACATAATCCAAAAATTTAAAATTCATAATTAAATTCTAATAAATTCTAGGCCCCCTAATGGGTCACTACATCAAAACCTTATTTTGACTAAGTTTAGAAAGTTAGCACCTTATAAGGAGACATATAAGAAAATATTTTCTTTTTAGAAAACTATCTCTCGGTATTTTGATAGCTAACATTCATTAGTGGTAAAATAATTTTAAATGAATTTTTCATTAAATAGAAAGTATATATTTTGGAGGTGGTAAAATCGTAAAATCTTAAATTTGTACTAAAACCAAAATTCTACTTTCTTATTGTTTTAGATTTTGATTTTCTAGACATTTTTATTGAATCCAAATAGGGGGTACTTTGTTATTTACATTTATGTATTAAAGTAAATGGAATGTAAAATATAAATAAAAGAAAATGTGGACATTTACTTTAACTAAAGAAATATAAATATGTTGTGATATATATATGCTGTGGATTATGTGCTTTCAAACAAATCCTTCTAAAATCTGTTATGTTTCTATGCATGTTTTGAAACCCTTTTGAAAAGGTTTCATGTTTTCTAAAGTATATATGCTATTTTGAAACATCTATGTATTAGCATCTGTTTTAGATTTTGGACTATGTTTCGAAACCTATATGTCATGTTTCGAAACCTCATTTTCAGAAATGTATGTTTCGAAACATGTATATCATATTTTGAAACCTATTTCAATTTAAGCAGTATGTTTCAAAACCTACCTTAGTATGTTTCGAAACCTATGTCTCTGTCAGTAGAGATCCGAGATGTTTTTTGCTTTGAATTTTAATATTTATCTAAAAGCTTCTCAAAACATTTTTTAATGCATTCTCCATGATTTGAAAAATTCAAATTCAAATTCAAATTTGAAGTGGAGATCATTATTATATGTTAGTGGGGAAGAGATTTTATCTCCCACTCAATGCTGTCTCTAAGTGCAAGTACAGCTAGAAAGACTGTATGTTTCGAAACCTAAGTGTAAAATTGTGATGTTTTGAAACCAATATACTATGTTTCAAAACCTACTTTTCTGTCTTGTCTCTAACAGCTATAAAACAGCCAGATTTCTATCTCTTGATATAAATAGCAGGTATTTGAAGACAAGACCATGTAGAACAAGTAAGAACAAGTGAGCACACACTCGAGACACACTCAAGCATAAGTGGTGATCAAAATGTTTGATTAAGCTTTGAAAGAAGATCCACACACATCTTTCTCTTGTGCATTGAAAGTGAGAAGGAGAAGCAAGCTGAAAACAAGAAGTCTCATCCTTCTAGCTCTCCTCATCTTAAGCCAGTACAAAGGTTTGTACATCCACCGGTAAGGCATTTATTGCTCATTGGGCTGTAAAAGATAAAACACTATTTATCTTGATTATTGTAAGGTTTGAGTTAAGCCTAAAACTCATTGTGGTGTAAAGATTTGAGTTGAGCCTAAAATTCATTGTGTTAAAGGTTTGAGTTTAGTCTTAAAACTCACTTGGTGTAAGGTTTGAGTTAAGCCCGTAAAAATTCACTTGGTGCTAGGTTTGAGTTGAACCCATAAAAACTCACTTTGTAAGGTTTTAGGGTGAACCGTGATAAAACCCTTATTGTAGTTGATCACTAGTAAAAAGTGATTAGGATTAAAAAATCTTTCAAGTGGATAATCTTGAAGGTAGTGGACTAAGCGGGGTGCCGAACTACTATATATCTTGTGTGCAAGTGTTCTTTAGTTTTCACTCATCATTATTACCTATTGCACATGCTTTCATAAATTTTGTTATCAAAGTCTAAAACAAAGTTTTCTTGAGCTTAATTGTATACATACATACAAACATATCTTTGATATACAAACACCTTTGGTATATTCTTAATTATATAAATCATCTTTTTCAAAGATCGTTATTTTGAAATACAAGGTAAAAGATTTTGAATTAAGCAAAATAGTAAAGTAGATTTCGAAACATACATTTCATATTTTGAAACTTGCAAAACAGAAAGATTTATTTCAAAACATATAGAGTAGGTTTCAAAACCTACTAGGACAGAAAGTCTTATTTCGAAACATAACCCTTATATTTCGAAACCTAGTATTCTCCCATCAATTAAAGTTTTAAATTATCAAAATTTTATACAAATCCCAATTCACCCCCCTCTTGGGATATATTTGCCATAATTAGGAACCAACAATAAAGTGGTCAAAGGATTATAGATTGCCACGATGTTGAGAAGAATGGACGAGAGGAAAAGTAAGAGAAATTGGATAGTCAAGAGCTAATTGCTCTCATGTGAAATGGTCAATTTGGCTAAGGGAGTAAGGAACCTCAAGTGGAATTGAAAACTCATGCATGCAAGGTATATACCTAATGGTAGTCCATCTAGCAAGTTCTTGGAAAGGCTTTTTGATGTAATAAATATGCTAGTGGCAAGATGATTATGAATATATACTGGCGTCTTTTCGTTTGACTAACGTGCTGATGGTGTTTATGGATCGCATGAATTAAGTATTCCAACCGTATTTGGTGGAATTTATTATTGATTTCGTTGGTGACATATTAGTCTGCCCCTAAAGCGAGGGAACTCACCGGTAGCATTTGAGGATACTTATTTTGTAAATCCTTAAGGTATGTTTGGGGGAAAACTAGGTAAAAAGTTATGATGTTAAGTCATTGCAAGAGAAGCTACGACTCGATAGACCTGAACTCATTGGAGATTATGAATTTTTATGTAAATTACATGTGGGATCTAACTCCATTGGGAAGAAAATATTTTGATAAAACTAGGATATTTAATTCTTATCCCTATGCCAGGTACAACTGGAAGGAGCGGAAAGATAGATAATTTAATTAGCTCTGATGGGTGAGCTGAGATTCCTAGTAGTGCGTAGTTGGAACAATCCTTAGAGGTCATATCAGTAACAAGAATTTGAAAGCGTCGAGTACTGGAGCTTGTGGATATACAGTGTAGCCAATAACTGATGAAAAGCCATAGAGAAGGGAATGTAGACGGGAAAGAAAAAACAAACAAAACCAAGCTGAGTGACAGGTGTTCCTTGCAGTATTTCTAGGCTATTTGTGAATGGAAAAAAGTGTGAATCTAACATATTCATTGAACATCATGCTTGAATAAGGTCGTCACTAAGAATAAATACCCCTGCATTCTGAATGTGTCCCTAGATTGATGTGTGGTTGAAATGTTGCCAATTAAAAGTACGATGTGAGCACGAGATAGCCTTATGATGGCATTTAGATTATGACATTATAATGAGGGAATCTTGTTGATGTCTTTTAATACGATTGATGATGTCCCTTGAGCTGGCCTAGGCTGATGGTCATAACATGGCCCATATAAATTAGAAAGATGTGTTAGAATGTAAAGTCAAGTGGTGTATCTAATGGCCCTAAACTCATTGGAAACCTGGGATGTAAACGTAATATCGAATTTGGGTTTGTTGTCCCCAATCTCGACACTGAATGTGATTAGATCTCAAAATGTGGAATAAGTGGTCAGATTAGTTATGCCTAATATGCAAAAAGGAATAGGGGTTGGCTTGGGAGCCAAGGAAAGTCGAGGACATTTAAAATTATTGTGGATGAGAAATTCGACGAGTTAGGAATTGTTAAACTCTAGGAGTCAGGAATGAGTTGAGGTGTGTCTCCCTCAGTGGGTTGAATGAACCAATGAGAATTTTGGAGATGAAATTTTGTTAAGGGGGGAGACTGTAACATCCGGATATTTAGTGATTTATGATTTATTGTATTTTTGTGGATTTGAATAACTTAATGGGTGAATTAATTATTGTAATTGGGGTGATTATTAAATATTTGTGGATTTAAGAAAAAATATTAATTTATTTTGTTTAAAAGAAATGGATAGGTAATTGTTGAAGATTTGGGGTTAAGGTGGTATTATTAAGGTGGGGTGTGTATGTTAATTCTCAAAAAATATGGGTGCTAAGTGTAAATCCCAGAAATGGGTTGTGGATCTCTTTAAAGTTAATTGTGGGCATATAATAAGTGAAAGAGCTTGTGGACCATGCGACATGCGTGCGCGAGGTTGAGGCAGGGGACGCAGGTTCAAGCAATGGTTGTGCGCGCGTGCTGGAGGAATTTTGCTGGAATTTCTCAGCCAAAGGGCATCCAAAACAGCGTCGTTTCATGTGAGGTGGTGGGAACCACTGGCTGCCACGCGACTAGCTCCTAGCTGCCCATTCTTTTTACTTTAAATGGCAAATTTCTTGCGGTTTTGTGTGCCTACAGTTGGGAAAAACCAAAAGGAAAATTGGGGAAGAATAAGGTGTACGACACCGCGAATAAAGGGGAACAAATCCAAGAAAAATTGAAGAAGAAATTATAAAATTGAACTTTGAGGTTATCAAGTAAGAAAGATAAATTAGAAATTTCCTGCAGTTGGAATTTCATTTAGAGTTCGATTTTACTAATTTTGGTAAAAATTATACTGTCTTCCAATGTGTATTAATTTAGCGACGTGTGCGCAAAAAAACACTGAAATTAACTAAAGGCAGGCTCTCTACTTCCTTTACAAGGTTCCTTTGCTTTACAAGTTTCGTTCCCTCCCTTAATCCAATTTGATCCCGAGTATTATTCATACGGATTATAGATTTCTTTAGTATAAATTAAATTAAATTAAATAAGAGATTTTTTGAGATTTTACTTGTTAACTACTCACGGGGTATTGTACTACCCCTACTTCTTTAGGAATGATGTTGAACTAATTTAGGACTAGGCTCTTAGAAGTTAGGGTACAGTTATGGGTCCCTTGGGTGTGAGTAATTGTAACAGGGGATATGAACTGTTGAGCGATGAGGCAAGTGTCGACCATTCAGCGACAATGGAGCAAACTGTCGGTCGGCTTAAAAAAGGCTATCGATCGGTTGCTCTTAGTCATGGATTGTCGACCGATGCTTTGTCACTGTCGATCGACTCTTTCATTATGTGACATACTACATGGCATTATAACGCATGGGATTGGGCTTGCATCATTGGGGGAAACATAAGTTATGTGTGCTTGGACACGCACATCCTAGATTGATTAGATGCACAAGCATTGCATTGGATGTGTATTCTTATGTGGGTGAAACAATGGTTTGATGTCTTGCTTATGGGGGCCAATGTATCACGTTAATGCTTATTACGCTATTGCATTTATTATTTGTCATATTGCATGGTTCCGTTATGATGTATGCTGAGACTTGGATGCCAAGTTGTGCATTTCTTATGTGAGCCCCAAGGACCAATATGTGCATT
The DNA here is from genome assembly GCF_014633365.1 of Diospyros lotus. Classification (NCBI taxonomy): domain Eukaryota; kingdom Viridiplantae; phylum Streptophyta; class Magnoliopsida; order Ericales; family Ebenaceae; genus Diospyros; species Diospyros lotus. The sequence continues at coordinate 27,319,374 of NC_068339.1, read as the reverse complement.
GGTATATTTATGTTGAGGATTGGATATTTTGGTGCATGGCACGATATGACATTTCCATGCACAACATTGCATTTTGTGGGGCGTATTTTGGGTGAGATTTATTCCCAGTCTTATCATTATTTTTCCTATTATGCTTGCTGAGCCTTGTGGCTCACCTTGTTTTAACATCATTCCAGGTGTGGGAGCTGATGTTGAGGATGGGCTTATGACGTGTCGGTTTTAGGTTGCTATGTGCATAGGGCAATCTCGACCGAAAAAATCTCTAGGAGTGAGTTGTAGACAGGGGCTCAAATGTTGTGATTTGTTAGATTTAATTGGTTGATGCTCTATTGTGTATGAGAAAGCCCTTAAGATGTGTATTTATGGTTAATTTGCTTCCGCTGTTGTATAATTATGGGACAAAATCTCACCCTGTGTATTTGAGTTATTAGCTGATTGTAAATAAAAATTAAGGAAATTCTGAGGCTTTACAATAACAATCCACCACTACTTTCAACAGTGCAAGGCGCCAATGTACAAATTGGGGACTCTCTCATGAAGCTCCACCAGACCATATGGCTGCGGATGTTCTTTCTGAACAACCTCTTGCAGAGATGGCGGCAAGACACTACTAATTTTGCTCGGGACAGGCGTGTTTCGCGCGTTTCGTCGGCACTAGCACTTCCTCGTTCTTCTCCCATTTTCCATGGACTTCGTTGTCATCTTCATCTTCATCGCCACCTTTGAAAGTAGGGTGGATATAAGCATTTTGAAGGTAGCCTTTCAGATTGAGGTTTGGTTCCTTGACGCGTTCCCGGGTATCTTTCATCATTGCTTCCTGAAATTTGACATTCACCCAGCAAAGTTCAGAACAATTTTCAACATAACGACTAAACCATAGAACACAATGAGTAGCATTCAAGTGCTTCAGCCTTTGGGAAATCCAACATCCAGAGGGACTTATGACATGCATGTGAACTAACGCATTTAAGCAAGCGCCATGGTCGCTAGCATGGATTCAAAGACATGAAGTATGCGCAATGCGCAGGAAGTTACAGCTGATGCGGTAACTCAGTTATCACAACCTATGAGTTCTTAAATGTGGGTGTTTAACCTTTAGTCTTTGTATATGGATCAGCTTCAATCCTTCTAACGAGAAAAGTAATCCTACTTAAACCATAAAATCCATCTTCCGTTGAATTCTGCTATCCAGAATCTAACAATCCTAAGAACAAACCAAAGTTCCTCCAGGTATGTATGCATACATGAAATACCAGTCAGATTCAATCTTTGGCATAGCAAAAGGAAAGGAATTAACCAGTGAGATAATAAAACATCAGCTGTTGCAAATTGTGGATAGGAACAGACCTGCAATGGGCATTTGATAAATAAAGGTTCATAACGGCCTTTGCAGAACTTATGGAACGATAAGGTCAGCACTGGAAGGGCAATGAGAAATGGCGTTGACTGTGCAGCATGTTTTGTACTCAACAATCCCATTAGAAGCAGTTGCGAGATGACCAATGCAGCTATAATACGTCCATGGACATCTGGCCAAAATGCTGCACCACTTTCATACCCTTGGTTGTAGACATTTATGATCTGAATTATAATGGAGAAACTCTATATTAATATAAAGAAATTAAAGGAAAAAATATATATATGATTATGTTGAAAAACGAGCACATAATCCGGCTTGTCTATTCAATGCTCTCAATAATGGTATATAGAAAATACTTCTGAAAACAGGACTACTTATGAGGCTACAGTCATGAAATAAGATAGCAGTTATATAATATAGATTACCAAATGCCAGAAGGAATCATCAAGTGCTAATATATAATATGTGCATATGGCGTTTGTGCATCCTGACTCTAATATCTTATATAACAAATATACGCTTTTACCTGATGACGATACACAAGATATGCGAAGCCAAAGAAAACCAATATGAAAGGAAGTAGAAATGGTGCCACCACAGCGTAAACAAGGCCTAGTAGAAAATAGAGTTGTATTTGAGGTTCACCAGTGTCGAAACCAACACTACCGGGATCCATTGCCTCCTCCCTATCCTTTTCAGTCTTCACCAAGAAAAAATTTTCCAAGTGGTAGATAATAAGTGGTTTCAACCTTAAGATCTCCCCAGCAACACCAGCCCATCCATCAACCATTATGTAGGTTATGAAGAAAGATGCTTTCATTGGAATTGCTGCACCAATGGTTTTAGGGATCCTGCAAAAAGCATCGCTTATCATTAGTCTCCAAAATCTCAAACTAAAAAGCAGTGTACAAATTACTGATCAATGCTAATATACAATCATGACATCATAGTGGAAACCAAAAGTTTGTTAGGATAGATTACGGAATTAGTTCGGAAGCGATCAAATCAACAGAAAGGTAAGACAAATAACTCAGCAAAAATCTTTAACTTGAAAATGGACATAATCGTATCAATCAAATATTCAAAGAGATCAGAGCACTTTATTGACAAAGAAACTATACAAATTCTTAAACTAACTTGTATTCTGAAAGACAAAATTCCTGTTGCAGTCCAACAAGGAACAAATAAAAAATAAAAAATTTCTAAAGCTTCACTAATTAGATAAGTAGGCAGAATGACGTCAACCAACCATTTCATAGAGATGTATACTTAATTTTGATAGAGAATCCATTACAAATTTAGACCTTCCTTGTTGCGGTTTCAATAGACTATTTAGACAAAACCAAAACTGTTTAAATGATAACTAAAAAAGCACCATGGAAATATGTTCCCTCAATAGTACAAATAAATCAACTACTTGTGGATTTTAACTTGATCTCTAACATATTTTAATGTAAAAAATGATCATTTTAGTATTTGGAGAGTCTACTGTAGATGAAACAATGTACATCTAGGAATTCGCTTGTGCTTATATGACACCATGAAGGATAAGTAAAATGATATATGCCATTAAAAAGCTAATGCTTTCTTTCTAACATTTCTTATGTATCTAATGCATGATCAATAAATATCAATCCACATATATACTTCTACTCTGCATTCTACAAGAAGAGGAAATATAGGAAATGGATGGGACTTCCCCAATTATGACATTCTCTCATTTGCTGCTTTTCAGACCAACGTATAGTATAAATCAAATACCTTGCGCACAAAAGCATACAAATATAATAGTCATGTCATAATATCAAACTTGTATATGTTGATATAAGCAAAGCGAAGCATAGACCACTAATAAAAAGTATGTCAATATCAAAGAAACAAAGACCATCATACTCGTTTGCTGACTGATTAATAAACGAATGTAGTTGCTCAAATGCAGTTTTTGCGATTATGCTCCCAAGGAATACATTCACAAAGTTGAAAATGTAATGTCTAGATGCAGATCTCCTCTCCAAAGATGATATACTCATAAAGCCTTCAACCTTAGACATGAACATCAATATACTTGGCAGCACACTGAGAAAAATCTTCAAAACAAGCCCAGCTAAAACACCTTGGATGAATGACTTAATGAAAGATCTGCAAGTAGATCAGGATATTTTTAGTGAGGAGCGGTAGTAATCCATATTGAGAAATCAAAAGCACATGCATCAAAATTGGGAATGCTTATCACTCACTGATAGATCAACCACCAAACTGAATCAAAATTAAAGGAATTATGTTCAGTTCAAGAAAAAAGGAAAAGGAAAATAAGCTTGAAATAAGTTTTAACAGCAACAATCCCAAGCCTTGATCCCACTAGGTGGCGTTGGCCATATGATAGGTTTCCAACCACCTCTAGGGTCATGTCTTCTGTAATGTCCATTATAGCCCACATCATGTTGAGGATTAGAAATGAATTTAAATAAAAAATTCATATAAGCAGAACACCCTAGTCTAATGTCAGCAACGATTTTCTTTTTCCGTACTTTTCTCTGCAGTAGAAGATAAATCATAACCAACTTTGAAAACTAATAGGACTTTTAACATCATATTTCAGTTTTCTTTTCTTTTTCTTTTTCTTTTTTTTTTTTTTTTTTTTTTGGGGGGGGGGGGTGTTGTTTAGCTAAAATTAGGTGCAAAAACAAAATAACCAAGAGATCTGCTCTCCCATTTCACCCTTTTCAGTTGAGGCGAATTAGGGTGCGAATGTCATTTACACTGCAGCTACAGCTTCTCACTTCATCTGTTTATCAGTTGCTTTGATTCTCCAAGAGACAACCATAACAATACTTCATATAACACAAGTTTACACTAGCTTCATTGATACAATTTATAAGCAAAGGAGCGAGATAATAGATTTGAGCCTGTTCATTACTAAAGCTCCATTTGTTTTCACGTAAAATGTTCTACATTGAAAAACACTTTACCTATAATAAAAAAAAAAATTGTGTGAAAACTTAAAAAAAAATGTGTATGTGAAAATTTATTTTCTCTAATTTTGCAGTGTTTGGTTGGAATTTTGTTTTAAAAACTATTTTTAATTCAATTCAACTTGAGTCTCTTCCCTTAACTTCAGGAATCCAAGCTATATCTTAAACTCAAGTATCAATTATATTTGCAAATTCCTAAATAGAATTGAAAATTCCTTTAAACTCATGTATCAGTTGAGTTTTTCAATGAACTGAAAAATGATGCAAGACATATACAACAACAATAACAACATATCCAGCCTTTATCCCACTATGTGGGGTCGGCTACATGAATTTTAGACTTCCATGTATTTCTATCTTTTGTCATATCTACATTGAGATCCATACACTTCATATCAAACTTTAATGTCTCCCTCAAAGTCTTCTTAGGTCTGTCTCTACCTCTTTTTTTGATTAATTGTTCCATTTCATCAACTCTCCTCACAGGAGCGTCTCTTGGTCTCCTTCTCACATGACCAAACCATCTTAGTCTAGTCTCTCTCATCTTCTCCTCTATTGGCACTACTCTTATCTTATTACGAATAACTTCATTTCTAATTTTATCTTTTCTTGTATGACCGCACATCCATCTTAACATCCCCATCTCCGCTACACTCGTCTTTTGCTCATCTTTTTGAATTACTGATGCAAGACATATATAAGGGTAAAAAAGAAAAAAAGAAAGAAAGGAAGGATGGCTATGTATATAAATTCACACACATATTCAAAGAAATGTGAAGGTCAGAAAGACAAAAAAAAAAGCCACTAATATGTTTTACTTGGCAGTTGTAGCTTTTTTTCTCTAGGCCCTAAGCATGTTTCAGTTTCTGCAAAATAGCAAAAAACCGTGGGTTAAAGTTTCTGCCATTTTGGCAGGACCTCATTCATGGTTTCTGCTGTGGAAAACGGTGATATTAATTTTTGTGACTGCAAACTCATTGCAGATTATATTTTGTTTTTTTTTTTTTTTAACAACATTAGCAGTTTTTTGCTTTATTTTTTAAACCGTGTTAGCAGTTTTATTTGTCTTCTCAATCTCGATGTTTGATTTGACTGAGAGTTTTAGTGTTTGGGAAACAATTTTGTATGGGTCTTATTTTGTGAATTTCTTTAAGGTCACTTTTAGATTTAAAAAAAAAAAAATCCCCCATATATAGTTGGAATCCGGAAATCAATCTAGAGGGAATGATTGAAAAGATTAAATCCCCAAATTTAAAGAGTAATCAAAGGAATTATCTTGCGTCAACTTTCTGTTTTAGTTTTTTGGTACTCATATTCTTGTATAGCCTAAGTTTCCTATTCTTGTATTTGGTAGTTTCCTATTATTGTATAGCCTAAGTTTTATAGTATTGTATAGCCTAAGATAGAAAGATCTCTTGTATATATGTACTGTACAGCTAATTCAGAGGTAAGAAATTTCTTTCAAAATTATTTGTTCATGGTATCAAAGCCAGGTTCAATGCTGGTCTGACATTCATCTCATCAGTCCTTTATGGCAGAAACTAACTCTCCTTTATGGCAGAAACTAACTCTTCTTCGACAGCCTCTTCAACAGACTCTTCCATTGCTCTTGTTATTTCTACAACTTTAGCTAATCCCATTTCAACCCTTGATTTTCATTCCCTTCAAATCACCCAACACAAACTCAAACGGAACCAACTTTCGTGAATAGTTCCAATCTGTGTTGCTTGTTATGAAAGGCAAAGGGTAAAGTTGGATATCTGACAGGTGCTATTCCTATGCCACCTTCAACTACTGCTAACTATTCAACTTGGGATGCGTGAAAACTCTATAATCATTGCATGGCTCATCAATTCTATATGGAGCCTAAGATAGGACGGGCCTACCCCTTTTACAAAACTACAAAGGAGATCTAGGATGCCGTGCAAGAAATTTACTCAAATCTAGAAATCACGGCCCAATGTTTTGAAGTCGGTTCTACCCTTCGAACTACTAGACAAGGTAACATGTTGATCATTGAATACTATAATGTTTTAATTGAACTTTGGCATGAGATGGACCTTTTCTATGATATTAGTTGGCATTGTACTGAGGATAGTACTAAGTACACTAAAATGTTAGAGAAGGAAAGGGTATTCAATTTCCTACATAGCCTCAACAAAGATCAAGATGAAGTACACGGTCGTCTCCTTTGTACCAAACCTTTCCCTTCCATCAGAGAAGCCTTTATCGAGATCAGACATGAGGAGAGCCACAAATGAGTAATGCCCAGCAACCCTTCAAACCAGCTCCCTGATTTGGGATCCCAGAATTCTGCCTTGGCAATCCATTGTAGTACATCTCATTCAAATGAGAAAAAACTTAAAGATAAACTCTGGTGTGACCAGACATGAAGAGAGCCACAAATGAGTAATGCTCAGCAGCCCTTCAAACCAGCTCCCTGATTTGGGATCCCAGAATTCTACCTTGGCAGTCCATCGTAGTACATCTCATTCAAAGGAGCAAAAAGTTAAAGATAAACTCTGCTGTGATCATAGCAATAAACCCCATAGTACGAGGGACACATGCTGGAAACTTCATGGCAAACCAGCAAATTGGAAGCCAATAAGCCAACGAGAACAACATAAGTCAACATATACAACTGACTCATCCATCATCTTTGAAAAATCGGATGCTCTGTTTATATTGGAACAGATGGAAATTTTACAACTACTATTGAACCAGTCCAAAGTGACTAAGGAAATTAAACCCACCCCTCGAACTAGTACAACCACAATAGCTCATAGAGGTAACACTCAAATCCACTTTATTATCTAAATCATATTCTAGCAACTGTTGGATTGTAGACACTGAGGCATCAGATCATATGACAGGCTTACCAAAAATTTTTCCCACTTCTAAAGACTATGCTAAGAATATTAAGTTTGCAATTGCTAATGGGAATGTAACTGGTGTGGCTAGTCAAGGCATTATTTTTCTACCTGAATTAACATTGGTTTTTACCCTTCATGTTCCACATCTTAAATGAAATATCCTTTCTATTAGTAAATTGACTAAAGATCTCAATTGTACAGTCACATTCTATCCTACCTATTGTGTATTTCAGAATTTGTCTTCGAGGAGGATGATTGGCAGTACTAAGGAGCAAATTGGCTTGTACTACTTCTCAAGCGTGGTTCCTCCATCGACTCATAAGTCATTCAATCCTATTTCATTGTTTTCCATTTCTCATTGTGGTGTTCTGTTATGGCATAAACGACTAGGCCACCCTAGTTTCAATTATCTAAAAACTTTGTATCCGAAATTATTCATCAATAAAGATCCTACTCCCTTTCAATGTGAACATTGTGTTTATGCTAAACATCCACGCTCTCATCATCCTACTCATCCCTATAAATCCTCACAGCCATTTCATAGTATTCACAGTGACATTTGGGGGCCAGCTCGTGTCTCAACTTTAACCATTACTCGATGGTTTATCACATTTATTGATGACCACACCCGTATTTGTCAGGTTTACCTCATGAAGGACAATCTGGGACTTGTTCCATATTTAAACAGTTTCATAAACTTGTTTGTGAAAGAAAATATTACATAATCTGTTTTGGTGTTTCTATTATTTAATTCTGAGTTTATATGTTGTTGTATATTGAAGCAATTAGTCTTGAACTTGCGCTTATGTTGGCACATTTTGTTGTGTCGGTAGCTTAGGCTTTTGCTGAGTATATAATCAGCTTGGCCTTACCTTTTCTGTATTGATTTCTTTCTTCTTCAATTGAGAGATTATTCAAAGCATTTCCTTCTCTTCATTTGTGTTTTATTTCCTGCCCTAGTTCAATCTTTACATGGTATCAAAGCTAACGACCAAGGTTAATGGCGTTCAATACAGATCATAGTGCCTCTTCCTTCCTTCCTCCTTGATCTTCTTCATCTTTATCTTCTGCCTCGCAATCAGACTTTGCTGCGATGGCAAAAGCCTTTAGCTACGTACCTATAAAACTCAATTCGAACAATTATATTTTCTGGAAAGCCCAAATTTCAGCAACAATTTGAGCGTTAGATCTTCAATCGTTTCTAAATAAATCACCGCCTCCAGCTAAGTATATCACAGATCCTAATGCTAGCGAAGATGGAGCACCTATGATGAAATCTGAATTTCTAAGTTGGATGCGATTGGATCAGCTGCTGCTTGGATGGCTTTTCTCGACAATTGACAAAGAAGTCTTGGCGCAAGTGAATCATTTCGAATCATCTGCTGAGGTATGGTTAGCACTTGAAAATTTATACTCTCATCAAACAATTGCCAAGTCTTTTCAATTGAAGCAGCAGCTTAGGCTAATTAAGAAAGACTCGTTGTCTATAAATGACTACATTCTTAAGATCAAAACTATAGGTCACTCTCTTGCAGCCATTGGAGAACCTCTAAGTGATAAGGATCTACTTCTTGCAATCCTAAATGGATTGGATTATGATTATGAGACAGTCGTCAGTCTTATTACCTATCAAATTGATGATATAGATCTTGAGAAGGTCAAGTACTTGTTACTAATGTATGAACAAAGATTAAACTCTAAGAATTTGGCACAAACAACAACGGTCAATGTTGAGTCAGTTATGCCATCGTCTATGCATGTAAATATGGTTTCTTATACACAGAGGAGTTCTGGAAATTCTGTGAATAATAGATGAGGTTTTGCTCAAAATAAAGGTGGTTTTGTAAACCGAGGAGGAAGAGGTAGAGGTAGAGGTAGACAATCAGGAAAGAGGTTTTATTACCAGCTTTGTGGCAAGCCAGAGCATTTTGTTGATAAATATTATCATCAGTTCGATAGAAACTTTCAAAGAAATCCTATGACTAGTTCAAGTTTTGGAAGGCCACCAATGGTTTCCCAACCAGATTCAAGAGCCTTTGTAGCTTCCCTTAGTGATTCTAACGAGGCCTACATGAGTGATCTAGGTTCTATGCAAGGAACTCATTATAATCACTTTTCTCAACCTGTTGATAATATACCTTTGTCACAGCCTTCTTTAACAGATCCAGCTTGGTTTGTTGACTCTAGAGCTGCAAACCACATAACCTCAAACCTTAATAATCTCTCTCTTCATGCTCCTTACAACAGCAATGATAAAGTCTCCGTTGGTAATGGTAAGCAACTTCCAATCTCTAATGTTCATCTTGGACATTTATGTACTCAAACCGCACCTGTTTCAACTATTTCTTTACCAAATGTTTTGCATGTTCCTACCATGAAAAAGAATCTAATTAGTGTCTCACAACTTACAAGAGACCGTGATCTTGTTGCTGAATTTAACTCTAATTCTTGTTTGATTAAGGACAAAAGTACCAAGGAAGTGCTACTCAAAGGATGTCTTAAGGATGGGCTATATCAACTGAGTTCAACACTTGATTTTGTTGTTTCCAGTACTTCAGCCCATCCTATTGAGTCTAATTCTATTTCTAGTAATACATCTTTGTTAAAATGTAGTGTTTTTCCATCAAATAAATATAAGGGACAGCTTTCATTTTGTCATGAACTGTCACCTAATGTTCATGTAGCACAAACTGAAAGAATGTATCATCAATGGCATGCCAAGTTAGGGCATCCATCATCCAATGTACTACATTTGATTCTAAATAAAATTCATTTGCCTTGTTCTCATTCAAATTTCTCCTTTTGTGATTCATATAAGATTGGCAAACTTAGTCAACTTCCCTTTGCTGATTGTCCAATTACAGCAAAAAAACCTCTTGAATTGATTTACTTAAACTTATGGGGTCCTTCTCCTACTTTGTCCATTGAAGGATATCGGTATTATATCACTTTTGTAGATGACTATACAAATATACATGGCTATACCCCTTGAAACTTAAATCAGATGCCATGTCTACCTTTATAACCTTTCATAAACTTGTTGAAGTTCAGTTTCACACCAAATTACAGGCCTTACAAACAGACTATGGGGGAGAATTTAAGATATTTTTACCCTATCTTCATAGCTGTGGCATTCAACCAAGATTTACTTGCCCTTATACTCATCAGCAAAACGGTGTTGCTGAAAAAAAACATAGGCATATAGCAAAAATGGGGCTTACTTTGTTATCTCATGCCAACATGCCATTAAAATTTTGGGTTGAAGCCTTCCAAACAGATTCATATTATCAATTTGCTTCCCTCTTCTTCACTCAAATTTAAGATACCTTTTAAACTTCTCTATCACAAGCAGCCAAATTATATGATGATGCAACCTTTTGGTTGTGCATGTTTCCCTTACCTACACCCTTATAACAAGCACAAATTTGCCTTTAACTCAACCAAATATATTTTCATTGGTTATAGTCATGTACATTCCGATTATAAATGTTTGCATCCTTCTAGTCAAGTTTATATCTCTCGCCATGTGCAATTTAATCCAAATGAATTTCCTTTTGATCGGTTATTCCCTTCTACTACTGCATCTTCTACCGCTGCATCTCAGTTCTATTCAAATGGATTTTCTACACATTTCTTTGAGTCTCTTTCTACTCCTGCTTCCTCTAAAGTAGCACCCCCCGTGTCCTCTTCCTTATCAAACACTGCACTTCCTTCACAATCTTTAGATTCATTCCCTATTAATTCTCCTACTTCTTCTCTTGTTGCTCTTGTTCCTAAGCCTTGTTTTAAACCTGCAGCACATAACCCTAAACATACTGTCGCACCTCTTCCTTCTGTTCACCCTATGCTTACCAGGTCCAAGGCCAAGAAACTTCAATTTACATCTCCACACGTCCTAACCAGTTCCTTAGTTCCTAGTTCTGTTCATGAGGCCTTTTTAGACTCACGATGGGTTAAGGCTATGGAGGAAGAGTTTATAGCTTTGCAGCATAATCAAACTTGGGACTTAGTACCCTTTTCTACAAACATGAACCTCATTGGCTGCAAATGGGTGTATCAAATTAAGTATAATCCTGATGGAACAGTTCTTACACACAAGGTTAGGTTGGTAGCCAAGAGTTTTCTTCAAACACCGGAAGTTGATTATGCTAAAACTTTCAGTCCGATTGTTAAGGCTCTAACTATTCGTGTTTTATTTACTTTGGTTGTTACATTTGGATGGGACATACAGCAAGTAGACATTAATAACATGTTTCTAAATGGAGATTTGACTGAGGATGTTTATATGTCCCAACTTGAAGGGTATATTGATGCTCGGTTTCCCTTTCATGTTTGTAAGCTCATAAAATATCTCTATGGCTTTAAACAGGCACCTGGAGCATGGTATACTAAATTGAGAGTGGCGCTTTGTAGTCATGGGGATTTGTAAGGGCTGTATCTGATGCCTCACTGTTTGTCAAAAGAACTTCTCAGTTTGTTTTGTTTGCACTAGTGTATGTTGATGATATATTGATCATTGGTTCTAATCCAACAGCCCTTGGAGATTTTATTCATGATTTAGACACAAACTTTGCTCTAAAAAACTCTAGGATCAGTTCATTATTTCCTAGGTTTTGAAGCTCATCGAAATCAAAATGGAATTTATCTTACACAATCTAAATATGCTTTGGATTTATTGAAGAAAACTGATATACAAGACTGTAAATCATGTGATAATCCTATGATTTCTATTGTGTCACTGACAGATGAGGGTGATTCTTTTGAAAATCCATCTCTATATTGTACAAACATTGGCTCCTTATAATACTTTACCTACACTAGACCAGATATCTCTTTTGCTTTCAATAAGCTTAGTCAATTTTTATCCTCTCCAAAACAGCAGCATTGGACAGCTTGTAAGCGGCTGCTTAGATATCTAAAGGGTACACTTGGTCTAGGCCTCTATTTCTCACCAGCACCTCTTGATTTACCACTGGTTGTCTACACTGATGCGGATTATGCTGGATGTAAGGTGAGTGGGCGATCTACTAGCGGTGTTTGTGTATTTCTTGGGCACAATTTGATAGTTTGGAGTTCAAGAAAGCAATTAGTTGTTGCCAAATCAGTTGGAGAGGCTGAATATAAAGCTATTGCACAAGGGGTGACTGAAATATTATGACTGCAATCTCTGTTTTCAGAGCTGGGTTATAAGTGTGGTTCAAAACCAATAGTATGGAGTGATAATATGGCTGCCAAAAGTATTGCTAAAAATCCTGTTTTTCATTCTCGTACTAAACATATTGAGATTGATGTCCACTTTGTGCATGAAAAGGTTGAAAATGGTGAGGTTGAAATTCCGTATGTTCCTACTTTACATCAATTAGCTGATATCTTCACTAAGAGTTTGCCAAGAAGCAGGTTTCAGGATTTGTGTGACAAAATCAGTTTAAAAGAATCACCTATTCAAGCAGTCTCAGCTTCACAAGGTTTTACAGAAAAACAGCTGGTCAGAAGGGAGTCTCAACTGAGGGGGAATGTGAAAGAAAATATTACATAATTTGATTTGGTGTTTTTGTTATTTAATTATGAGTTTATATGTTGTTGTGTATTGTAGCAGTTAGTCTTGAACTTGCGCTTATGTTGGTGCATTTTGTTGTGTCGATAGCTTAGGCTTTTGCTGAGTATATAATCAGCTTAGCCTTACCTTTTCTGTATTGATTTCATTCTTCTTGAATTGAGAGATTATTTAGAGCATTTCATTCTCTTCATTTGTGTTCTATTTTCTACCCTAGTTCAATCTTTACAGTTACCAATCTGTTTCAGTCTTCAAATTAATAATGGTGGGGAATACTTTGCATAAGAACTAAACCAATACCTTATTGATCAGGGTATCTTACATCAAAGCTCATGTACCTCTACTCCCTAACAAAATGGAATAGCCAAAAGGAAAAATAGGCATCTTCTTGAGGTGGCCTGATCCCTAATGTTTGCTAGCAATGTTCCAAATCTGGGGTAAAGCTATTCTAACAGCTGCCTATCTCATAAATAGGTTACCTTCCAAACCAATTAACTATTGAACCCCATTGAGTTGTTTACTTGCTATGTTTCCCAAAATTTGCATTCTAAACTCACTGCCTCCCAAAGTGTTTGGATGTACTACCTTTGTTCATAATCAACACACTTACTGCGGGAAACTTGATCCTAAGGTACTCAAATGTATTTTTGTTGGGTATTCTCCCACCCCAAAATGTTACAAGTGCTATTTTCCTTCCACTCACTGATTTTGTCTCTTGTGATGTAATGTATGTTTCTTTGAACATCAGCCTTACTATCACAATGTTTCTCTTCAAGGGGAGACCCCTTATGAAGATAGATAATCATTGGGACCCATCTATTTCACTTCTTATTTCCCTTCCAATTTATCCATCAAATGTTCCCTCACTTGAACTATCCTCACATCCTTCATTAGACCAACTTGAACCTTACAAGAAATGAGTAAGGGGGAGAACCTACCATTGAACCACAATCGATTAAGGTTTACTCAAGAAGACCAAAGGCTTTTCCACACAGCCATCCATCTAAACTGGAGCCATGTAATACCCCATATTGGCATGAGGTTGCCACATAATTTAAGCAAGTTTAAAATACCGAAAATTAGTATGATAGTAAAAATAAGTCATCGAATCGACTGTAGGGAGTAGCCTGGAACTTAGACGTCTAAAGAAAAGGATACAACATTAACGAGGGTCTCGAGGCAAGATTTATGATGCCAAAAGAAATCGGATTGGAGACGGTTTTCAGTACAGCTATGATTCGGCCTAAGAAACCGAATGATCATAAGGGGCTTTCAGAAAGTCAACGGAACACTGAAGGGGCTCTAGTTTTACATAAGGATCAACCCTGAAGTGGTTTCAGAATGAAACAAAGGTCCTATGAGGGTGCAGAGACGAAATTGTCCATATCGAGTAAACTTTCAGTTATTAATTTTGGATTTTAAGTATCTCAATGAGAATTAATTTGATGTTTGAGGATGTAATTGTAATTAAAAAATTACCCAAACGAAATAAGGATGAAATTAGGAATTTATGTGGTAAAATATCAAAGGTTGAGGACTTGAAATAGGGGCCAAAATAGCATTTGGAAGAAGCTTGAGGTATTAGCTTTGGATTTCAAAATTCATTCCATTCTAGCTTTGGATTTCAAAACTCAATCCAACATGGCTTTGGATTTCAAGCAACATTCAATTCTAGCTTTGAGTCTTTGGAATCCAAGGCTTATCAAGGGACAAGTGGCGACATGTGATTGGTTCGAGAAATCTATAAATAAGGACCATGGGTTGTTCTCAAATCATTCAAAGGGAGTTTGAGGCTTGAGGAATTCTAAGGTGAGGAGCTTGTTCTTGAGAGAGGGGAGAAAATTCTATAAGAAAAAGGGAAGGAATAGGAGGAGAAGAGAAAGAGAACGAGCCTCGCCGGAGTTTCAATTCTTCATGGGAATTCGTCCCAAATAGTCAGAAAAAATGCAAGGTAAGCCCAATTTTTTTTTTTTTTTTAATATTCTTGTAGAGGGGGAAGAGAGGGACCTGTAGGTTCAAACAGGCGTCGAATTGGAGTTAAAATGAGGAAGATATGACCGAAATACGAAAGTGACACAATGTTATTGAGACGATGAGTGAGATACTAGCGCCGGGAAGGGCTGCGCATAAAGGCGCGTGGACCACCTTCCTAGGGAACGCGTAGGTTCCATTTTCATTAAAATTTTCCAATTATGACTCATATTTAATGCCCTTCAACCCTATGTAAAAATATTGGAGGTTAGGTCTACTGAAACTCATGTTTCCTATAGAAACCTAGGGCCGTTTGCTGTAAAACTGTAACTTCCAGAGATAAACCTTCAAGGTGAGTGTTCCTGCCTAAAATTTGGTTTCATTTTGGGTGGTTCCACCCAATACTTGACTTGTTTATACAAACGGTTTGACCTGCGATGGGTTAGTTTCATATGGGAGGTTTGTCCCAAATTGTTTTATGCATGTGCATTAAATTTCATGCTTTATAAATTCATGCGTTGAAATGTTGATTTTAAATGATGCATGTTATGTGTTACAACATTGACATGTTTTTGTGTTGTCCATGTGGGATGTAGGTTGTCAACCTGTGTGTGGCACTTGAGTGATAGCACTCGAGATGCTTGCTAAGGATTAATGTTATGTGACCCACTTGGGACGGGGTTGAGACGGACTTCACCCTACAGTATTCAAGTAGCGAGGCTGAGAGTGGACACCACCCCAGGTGCCTTTGAGAAATAGCATTATTGCCTAGGTGGACGTTGATTCTGGGGATAATGTTGATCATCTTGTGGCCAAGGTTGTCTTGAGATCCGAAATGCTTTTGAGTGTGAGTGTAATGCCTAACATGATATAGGGGTGATACCCGGGTTCATGCATTGAGGTTGTCCCTCTTAAGTAGGATTGTGTTATGCCAATGTGTCAATGTGGTTGTGTTGCCTTTAGAAAGATTGCATTTTCCCCAATTAGGGCTAAGTGCTATGTGGGATTCTCTTGAGCTGAGATATGTCGGGATATGTCAGTTTGTTTCATGGTCTTGCATATATTCATAAAAATATTTTTGAACTCTCACTTAGATGATTCAACATCTAATTTGGACTTTGTCCCTAGAATATTTAAACGTTCCAGGTGAAAGTAGCGGCACTAAAGGAAAAGGGGTTATCGAGATGTAGCCATCATTTACGTTGGTGATCTTTAACGTATATTTTGTCTCTGTTAAAGGTGTTAGTAGTTGTTGAGAGATGAGTCTCTATGTATTTTGTTTTGAAGATGTCATGTCAAAAGATGGTTCGAATTCTATACTATGAATAAAGGAATTATGGTTATGTATATTTGAGGTTTCAGTTCTGCTTCCGCTAATGTGATGATATTCTAATCTTAGCTTATTCCTTTAAGTTAATATGCTAAGATGGTAGATCGGGATTGTAGGGGTTTAATTTGCGTTGAGTGTATGCTGAATGATTGTAAAAAAAAAAAATCCCCGAAATCTCAAGTTAACACATGCTTGGGAAAAAAAAGGGGCGTTATAAGCCAAGTCTTAGTTTGAAAGAGGCTACCATAGTTGATGATCTTAATATTCCAATTACTATAAGAAAAGGGGTAAGATCACGTACCAAGCATTCTGTCGACGTTCAATTTCGGCCGACCGTGATTCGTTTTGGGCCGCGGTGAGTCAATCCAAAAATACCGAGAAGAAAGGAAAAAACCCCCCAAAATTCCAAGCGTATACACCAGAATCTTTACGTGGTTCGGCCAGAACGATGCCTAGTCCACGACCGCAGTCTGATTGTTCTCTCAGAGTGGCGGTATCTGATTATTCCTTCTGTCTTTTATGGTCTCTTTTACTCTCATTTATACTGAGGGGCTTTTACAATTCAGATAACATATAAAAATACAGTGATTGTATAATGGGGGACAAACAGTTCTTATCGCCTTCACAAGACCGGGAGTGGGATCCTCATTACGAGGGGCATGGGCTGTTACAGATAAAGTGATCGGACCCTACCTCTGACTTCTCAGCAGCTTTGCCACTCATGCGAGCTGGAGGTTTTAGGCCAGCGACCTGGATGGGCCAGCGATCTGGAGGATATTTCAAAAGCTCGTTAGTTGATTGCTTGGAGCTCATTGGGGGATTATCGGGAGCTCGCCATATGCTCGCTTTACGAGTTCCGGATTTTTGGTGGAGGCTGGACTTTCCTTGACGAGGTCGTCCGGGCCTTCTTGGCTTTGGGTGATTGGGCCGGTCTATCGGACCGAGTCTGGCCCATGCGGGGTGACGCGAAAAATACATATAACATAAGCCCCCCAGTTTGCGGCGCGATCTTCGCGCTGGGAACTGACACGTGCCAGCTGTTCTTCCATCCCTCCGACTTCTGCCCAATCACTTTAAGTCTCGTCGTTCCACGCAACACGCTTTGTCGGCAGCGCATTTAATGCGCGCACCCCCCCCCCCAATTTCTGCGCATGATTACGCCCGTGGGACCCACAAGCTATTGTGCGGCCGCTGGATGCGGAGCATGTGATAAGTCGTCATTTGATCCGACGGTTGGGATGGACCAAGCCGTCAGTATAAATAGTGGGGAGTGTCCACCCGCTTCTTCTCTCATGCTATTTTGAAACTCCCTCAAACCTTTGCCTCCCTGCTTTCTCTTTCCTCTCTTGAGGCCTCCATTATCGCCGTGCTTTCAGACGTCTGCCGTTCTCGTCCGGTGCTTGGTACGAGTCTCCATTCAGACGTCAGGCGCAGCTTTTAGGTAAGTTTGTCGTGACTTTCTTTTTCTTCTTGTGAGGCCGTCCACCGTTGGTTAGCCGTCGGTGGTTTCTCTGGCTTCGTCGATCGATGTCGTTCTCATTTTTGGAGAAACGGCACGATTTAGTTTGGCGTTTGCTGGGCCTTTGGGCCCAATGACCTTAGGATTAGCTTTTCATGGAACACCGGGCTTGCGGCTGCAGCCCCTCCGCCCTAGGCGATACCCCTTTGCGAAGCGCTCTGCCTGGAAGACCTAAGGGATGTTTTTTTAGGGTTTTTTCTAGATTCTTGAGGTCTGGTTCGCGACTTGCGACCTGACTGTTCTCTCTTTTCCTTTGTAGATGTCCGACCAACACCGTGGAAATTCAGGTCAAAAGCGCTGCAATTATATCGTAGGAGAAAACGACACTTCGAACTCTGAAGATCCTCTCATCATGGAGGGCCAAAATCTTGAGGGTGCGAGCTCGGGGTGCAGGGAGGTCGCCGTCCCGACCTCTCCGGAAACCGAGCTGAAGGTTCAAGATCAGATCGCTGGTGGGAGTGCTGATCTTGCGGTCTTCAAGAGATTCCCATCCAAGGCCAAGCCTCACGAGGTGATGACTTGTGCTCAGGAGTTTCGTCTCCCCAGGACCTGCCGAATATTCATCCTTACTTCGAGCTCCCATGCAGCCTACCCGCCAGCCAATTTCGTAGCTATTAGCCCCCAACACCTCGAGTCCGGTTTTAGGTTCCCAGTAGCCCCGTACCTTATTGCCCTTTTGAACGACGTCAAGCTCGCCCCCTTTCAACTAACACCGAATTCGTATGCCCAACTCACTTCTTTGGCCGTCTTATTCCTTACAAATAAGCTTCCTCTCCCTTTGCCAAAACTGATAAGATTTTTATTTTCTTTCAAAAATGCCAAGGACGGGCTGTATTACCTGGCGGCTCGTCCTTCCCCGTACAAGGCCGCCCTTCCTCAGGGTAAGGCGAAGGGGAAGTCCAACGTGGGTGATTACAAGTCCAGTTGGTTCTTCGTGTCTTGCCCCTCCCTTTCTCTACTTAGGAATTGTAGCTTCGCACTGACCCCTGGTAAGAGAATATGAGCTCTCATAAATCTTTCCTTTGTTTCGAGAGTGCTTGTTTTAACTTGCTCATGCTTTGATGCAGATTTTGGGGGGAAGAAACCGATTTTATCGGCTAAGGAGACTGATATCCTTGGCAAACTTGTGGCTGCGGAGTCGAGTTCGGAAATTCTTGAACTTTCGGACGAGCTACTTCGCGAATACGAGCTCGCCCCTCCTCTTGGCATCGAGACTATCGAGGGAGATCATTTCAGGGACTTGGGTACGAAGATTCTCCCTTCCGGCTTGCAGGTCGCCGAACCAAACAGTTCAAGAGGGGAAGCCGACCAAGACGATAACATGGTTGATCTCGAGCTCCTCCAACCGAAGCGTCCTAGGGCGAGGTCGGGCACTACGTCCTCCGTGACCCCGAGCTATAGCTCGCGGGATGGCAGGTCAGAGCAGCCGCAGCCGCAGCCGCAATCACGCCCTCAGCAGCAGCAAACCCAACAGCCGCGGGGGGGGCAGCAGGAGCACCGGCAAAGAACTCTGCCCCGTCAGCCCCAACCGCCAAAGCAAGCTCATCTGCAACTGGGGCATTAGCCCCCTGCCTCCCGAGACCACAGTTCAAGTGGAGCCCATGGGAAGGAGGTCGCAGTGGAGGTTCGAGACGTTCCTGCCGCCAGCTCAAAACGGAGGTCGGACCAGCTGCAACAGGGGGAGGATATCAGGGCCAAACGGGTCAGGGTCCGTGAAAAGGAGCCCGCCCTGGAGGCCCTGCCGGGAGGGGTCTTTGTTGGTCCCCTCCTGGATTCCGTGCCCGACTTCCTGGGTCCGAACTCGAAGCCCCTCGACGACCCGAAGTTAAAGGGAATCCCCCTTTGTGATTTTGTGGCCCGTCACAGCCTGGTGGTAAGTGGGAATTCTTCGTACCTTGGTTTCTTAGCCTACTCTTTAATGAGCTAACATTTCTTCTTTCGCAGACTTCTCTTGCTGCCGTGAAGCTCCGAGCTCAGTACAAAGATTTTGAGGAGCAGCTTCAGTCAGTGAGCATGTCCCGTCAGGCCGAAATAGCGAAGCTTGAGGACAAGAAGAACGTCCAAAAGGCCGAAATAACGAAGCTCTCGGACGAGAAGAAAGATCTCCAGGTCGAGCTCCTTGCCACTCAAAAGGAGGTGGAGGGTTGCTTAACGCGTCTGAGGATGGAGGTCCAGAAGAATAAAGATCTCGACGAGGAGCTTCGCAGGTCGAAGAACATGTGGGAGCAAGCCAACTCCGGGCTCACCGGCGAGCTAAATAGAGCGAAGGCGGAGTTGCGGATGGCTGAGGAGCGACTCAAATCAACCGAGGCGGAGCTTAGGGCGGCAAAGGAGGAGCGGACACGGGCGGATGATCGTGCTATCCGATGCGAGGAGCTTGCCAAGAGGACCATTGACGACATAAGGGCGGAGGTCGGAGAGCGGATGGACGCTGCGCGTAGGGAGACCAGATCCGACACCTGCTTGGCATTTCTGTACACCCTTTGGGTGAACCATCCTGAGATGGATTTCTCCTTCTTTGGTGCGCAGGCTGTCGAGGAGGTGGCTCGGTATGCTGCCGAGGCCGCAGAGGATGCTGACGATGCCAGTCCCCTTGACTCGTTTTTGGTCACAACGCAAGCTCCTCAGGTCGAGGCCGAGCTATTCGAGGTCGCCGCGGCTCAGTCTGGTGAGACTGCCAAGGAGCCTCCTGTGGAGGTTACCGAGGTTTGTCCAGCCCGGGCTGTCGAGGTCGATCTCCAGCCGACCCTATCTACTGAAGCTCGCCCTGTCGAGGTTGATCCTGTAGAACCAAACGCCCCTCTTAGCTAGGATTCCCACATGTATATATATATATATATATATATTTTGTAACGTGAGCTTCATCTAATAAAAAAAATGGCATTTTGTGCACGTTGCCTCTGATTTCTTCGCGAACTCAAGTTAATTCTGATGAGGTTTTGGCATAACGATTCTTGAACCAATTTCGATGAGGTGACTTGAAAGTAACTTCTTCATGGTATAACTTGAAAATCATTTCAACAAGACTCCCGTATTTTTGAAAGATTCACTGATAAGGAACTTTTGAGCATGTAACTTGATAACGAACTGTTCGAACATAAGTCTAGGTAGATCCGGAGTTTTATCAGCTCGTAGACTAACGCTCTTTAACTAGCTTGCTGATGATAGTTGTAATAATCAGCGCGAACACTCATACTTAGGCAATTTCCAGGAAACCCCGTTCAGCATATTTTGACGAAATAACGAGAGCCTTGCCGAGATATATGTAAAGTCGGATGGCCTTGCGATCTCGTCTAACATGTAGTGGCTGAGAAGCTCGTTATAGGGTGTCTGCCTGGTAGGTCGCGAATAGTCTTATTTAGCCAAGTTAAGACGGACCTCAGCTGATAGGGTCCAATACGCAAAATTTGATAGGATATGAGATTATGTCATGGCCTCGGCCGGTATGTTGAGGCTTTTAATAAGTTTTCAATCAATTGGGAGCGAACACTCAGGTAGGTCGCAGACCATGGCTTTAAGCCAAGATAAGAGGACCCCAGCTAGTGAAAGCGCAACCTGTACCACCAAGTTATATGTTCAGGCGGGTCATAGAGTGACCCCAGCTAACACACCATGGCTTGTTATCTCGTTGACTTGTACGGCCAGGATATGTGTCCAGGTAGGTCGCGTTACGGCCTCAGCTAACACCCAGTGGCTTCTACAAGTTTTATTTGAACTAAGAGGGAACACCCAGGTAGGTTGCAGACCATGGCTTTAAGCCAAGATAAAAGGACCTCGGCTAGCGAACACAAGCTCCGGGTTACTTGTGGAAGTGGTTGCTCAGTAGGTTCCAAACCATGACATAAAGTCAAGATGATTGGTTCTCAGCTCGCAAACCATGACCTGAGGGAGGGACCAAGGCGAATGCTCGATTAAGCCGTTGACCGTAGCGCCGTGGCTAGGTTACTTAGGCCTCAGCTCGCAAACCATGGCTTCTCGACCCCTCGTTACGGGGGCATTCAATCGAATGCCAATAAAAATAAAGTGCAATGAAAGTTCATAAATTCTAACCAGAATCATGAAAGTCATTCGTAATGAAAAAGACGGAGCATAGGCAAGAACGATTACATTTATCTGAAGTAAGGACGAAGGTGTTCTGCGTTCCAAGCTCGTGGGAGAGGGAGACCGTCCATGTTTGCCAGATGATATGCTCCGTTATTCAAATTTTCTTTGATGATAAATGGACCTTCCCAGTTAGGACCTAAGGTGCCATCGCTTGCCGCCCGTGCTCCTGGGAGTACCAGGCGTAGTACCGGATCTCCGACGTTGTAACGTCGGATTCGAACCTTCCTGTTATAGTATCGTGCCACCCTTTGTTGATAAATGGCGATCCTCACGCGAGCTACATCTCTTGATTTCTCGAGCAGGTCCAGATTAGCCGCCAGTAGCTCGTTATTGCGATCTAAGCTAAAGGTGGCCCTTCGGTGGCTGGCCACTTTATTCTCGGCGGGGATCATAGCCTCCGACCCATACGCCATTGAGAATGGGGTTTCCCCAGTGCTGCTACGGGCTGTTGTCCGATAGGTCCATAGCACTGTTTGCAGTTCATCCACCCAGTCCCTCTTTCTAGCTTCAAGCTTTGTCTTCAGGGTCTGCTTGATTATTTTGTTGACTGCTTCGACCTGCCCATTGGCCTGGGGGTGATCAACGGCGATGAAACTCTTTTAAATCCCCATTGACTTGCAGAATTGGATGAATTGCTCGCTGGTGAATTGGGTTCCGTTGTCCGTTACTATTTGCTGTGGCACTCCGAATCTGCAGATTATGTTATCCCATGTAAACGCTTGTGTCTTCGCACTGGTGATCTGTGCGAGCTCTTTGGCCTCTGCCCATTTGGTGAAGTAGTCAACTGCCACTATGGCATGCTTGCATCCTCCGCGAGCCGTGGGGAGCGGCCCGATTAGATCCATGCCCCAAATGGAAAAGGGCCAAGGGCTGCTCATCTGCTGCAGGTAAGCCGGCGGAGCTCGCGGAACCTTGGCGAACCTTTGGCACTTCTCGCATTTCTTGACCGTCTCTATGGCATCTTGCTTCACGGTGGGCTAATAAAACCCTTGTCGGAGGGCCTTTTGTGCCAGAGAGAGTGCCCCTGCATGATTACCGCAGTGGCCTGCATGAATTTCTTCTAGCACAGCCTGGCAATCGGTGCCGTCAATGCACCTCAGGAGCGGGGCTGAGAACCCCCTCTTGTACAGTCTATCATCGTAGATGCAATATCGGGCGGCTTGAGCTCGCAGGCGACGTGCTTCCAGCTTGTCTTCCGGTAGTTTCCCGTCTTGCAGATACTCCAAGATGGGGGTCATCCATGAGTTTTGTGGCGCCGTGATCAGTAGCGTTTCATCTCGTTGTTCAGTGCTCGGGGTGGCAAAAAAATCGATAGGTATGTCCCCCAAGAATCCTGCGTCCCGGGCAGTTGCTAGGCGAGCCAGAGCGTCGGCATGAGAGTTCTGGGAACGGGGGATTTGATGCATTTCATATTTTTCGAAAGTGGCTAAAAGTTCGCGTACCTTCTGTAAGTATGCTGCCATCTTCGTGTCTCTGGCCTGGTATTCTCCCCGTACCTGGTTAACAACTAGCTGAGTCGCTGAAGATCTCCAAGAATTCAGCTCGTATTTCCTTTGCCAGGCGGAGTCCTGCTAATAAAGCTTCATACTCGGATTCATTATTGGTGGCCAAAAAATCGAACCTCAGGGCGCAGAGGATTTTGTGACCTTCGGGGCTTATTAGCATAACCCCGGCTCTCGCTCCTTGCTCGTTCGATGATCCATCGACGTATAGTTCCCAGGACGGTCCTTTCAGGTTTTCCGGCTCCTCGTCAATTGACCCAGTAAACTCGGCAATGAAGTCTGCCAACGCTTGACCCTTTATCGCCGTCCTTGGTTTGTACTTTATGTCGAACTGAGCGAGCTCAATAGACCATTTTAGTAAGCGGCCTGAGGTATCTGGTTTTTGGAGGATTTGTTTCAATGGGTATTTGGTCAGGACTTCGATCTCATGAGCTTGAAAATAGGGTCGCAGCTTCCTTGATGCCACTATTAAACAGTAAGCCAATTTTTCAATTGGTGCGTACCTTGTTTCTGCATCGATTAGGCTTTTGGAAACGTAATAAATGGGGTGCTGCACCCCTTTTTCCCCCCGAACGAGGGCCGCGCTGAGAGCCTGTTGGGATACTCCTAAGTACAAGGTCAACCTCTCTCCCTCCTTAGGTTTAGCGAGCAATGGGGCCCGTCCCATGTACTCCTTTAGTTGTTGGAATGCGAACTCGCATTCTTCTGTCCATCTGAAGTCTTTCTCCTTTTTTAGAAGCTCGAAGAACAGGGCACACTTGTCAGTTGCCTTTGAAATGAAACGGCTCAGAGCTGCGACCTGACCATTGAGGCTTTGCACCTCCTTCTTTCTTACGGGCGACCTCATGTCGAGCAGAGCCTTAATTTTGTCTGGGTTGGCTTCAATGCCTCTGTTGTTTACCATAAACCCAAGAAATTTTCCAGAGGCTACACCGAAGGCGCACTTGAGCGGGTTGAGCTTCATCTGATATCTCCTGAGGACTCCAAACGTTTCTCTTAGATCGGAAACGTGGTCCGTCACTTGCTCGGATTTTACCAGCATGTCGTCAACGTATACTTCCATGGTTTTTCCGATCAGTGTTTTGAACATCGTATTGACCAGCCTCTGGTAGGTCGCGCCAGCATTCTTCAATCCAAAGGGCATGACCTTGTAACAATAGAGCCCCCGATCGGTTATGAACGAGGTGTGCTCTTGGTCCGTGGGGTTCATGGGGATCTGGTTGTAGCCTGAATAGGCATCCATGAAACTAAGGAGGCGGTGACCAGCCGTTGCATCCACGAGCTGATCGATTCTGGGGAGAGGAAAGCTGTCTTTGGGACAGGCCTTGTTCAGGTCGGTGAAGTCGATGCAGGTCCTCCACTTCCCGTTTTTCTTTTTTACTAGGACCAGGTTGGCCACCCAGACCGGATAGTGGGCTTCCTTGATGAAATTATTTGCCAAGAGTTTGTCCACTTCTTCTTTAAGAGCGGCATAACGCTCCGGAGTCATTGGCCTCCTCTTCTGGCGCACTGGCCTATAGCTTGGATCTACGTTGAGCCTGTGTGACATGACTTCTGGGGCGATTCCTACCATATCTTCGTGGTTCCATGCGAATACATCAAGGTTAGCTTTAAGGAAATTTGTAAGTTGGGATTTTACCTCGGGGGCTAGACTCTTGCCTAGCTTGAGGTGCCTTTCCTCGTCTGCCTCACCGACTGAGATATCCTCGAGCTCTTCCATGGGACCGGTGGGTTTTTCGCAGTCGACCTCGCGGGGATCCAGGTCGTGTTTAGCCTCCCATTGGCCGGTTGATCGCGGGCTAACCTTTGCGATGATATTTACCTTCTTTCCCTTTGCTCCCATTTTCAGGGCGTCCTCATAGCAACGTCTTGCGAGGTGCTGCTCGCCTCGTACACACCCTACACCGTCGGGGGTCGGGAATTTCACCGTAAGCGACCTGGTTGAAGTGACTAGATCCAGGTCATTCATCGCCGGCCTTCCGAGTACGACGTTGTATGCTGAGGGGCAGTCAATTATTAGGAATTCTGCCAAAGTAGTGGCCTGGCGGTTCGCATCCCCGATGGTGAGGGGAAGGCTGATCCGACCGACGGGAATCACTGCGTCCCCCGTGAACCCATAGAGTGGCTATGGGGACGAGCTCAACTGTTCCGGTCCCAAATCCATCTGATCGAAGCATGCTCTGTACATTACATTTACCGAGCTGCCCGTGTCCACCATTATCCTTCGCACTTCGGAGTTGCCGACCTGGGCTCGTATAACGAGTGCGTCGTTGTGCAGCCAATGGACGTCTCCGGCGTCTTCTTCCGAGAAAAACATCTTCTCTGGGATTGGGTTACCCCTAGGCCGCTTCGCGGGGGAACCGGCTGTTCGCCCGATCTTGCTAGCAAGACATGGTTGGCCTCTCGTATGTATTTGTCACAGGATCTGTGGGAAGATCCTGCGAGGTGGGGCCCGCCATGGATCGTGTAGATGGTTCGTATAGCCGGTGATTGGTCATCATCGGTGGGGGGCTGCTGCTGTACCGGCGGCTGGCTTGGCTGATTAGTCGGCCGCACCACGTAATCTTTCAAGCGACCTCTTCTTATCAGATCTTCGATGGCGTCCCTTAGGGCCCAGCACTCCGAGGTGTTGTGACCCGCCTCGTTGTGGTATGCGCAAAATTTTTCTTTGTTTCGGAATTTGTTTGGGGTTCTTAACGGGTTGGGCTTCCCGAATTCCTCTTTGTTCCTTTCGATGGCGAAGATCCTTTCTTAGGGGTCTAACAGGGCACAGTAGCTGTCAAAGCGCTGTGATCTACGAGGTCGCTCATCTCCCTCTGCCTTCTGAACTCGCTTGAACACTTCATTGCTCGAGCGCTCCCCCCGAGCTTCTCTTCCGGCGTCTCCGTTGTGCCTTCTCTTATTCTGGTTGGAGCCCCCAGCTTCTTCTCTCGACCCGACGGGTTTCTTCGTCCCGAAGGCGTCTTCCCATCGGATTTCCTTGGAAGCTCGTTCATAGAATTCCCCCAGGTCTTTGACCGGGGTTCGGTAGATGCTCTCGTAGAGCTTTCCGTCTTTTCGGAGGCCGGCGGAGATCGCAGTTAGGATACTTTCATCCGAGGGATCCTGGACGTTGCTCACCTCGCGCCTGAACCTGGCGATGTAATCCCTCAGTGGCTCGTTTTCTTTCTGGAATACGGTGGCGAGGTGGCAAGGTGGCGCGAGCTGCCTCCTTAGAGCCCTGTATTGGTTAAGAAACCTCTGTTGGCACTCTTCCCAGCTGTTGATGCTACGAGGCGGAAGGCTCCTGAACCAAGCTCGGGGGATGTCTCCTAAGATTGCTGGGAAGGCGCGACATTTAGCCAGCGAGCTGGTTGTCTGTAGATCCATTTGCACGTTGTACGCATCCAGGTAATCATAGGGGTCGCTGTCCCCATTATATTGTGGCATGCTCGGGATCTTAAACCTCCGGGGCAGGGGTTCGAGCTCAATCTCTCTGGCGAACGGCGTTCTATCCCCACGGCCATTATTCTGGCTGCGGACTCCTTGTCGTTCTTCCAGCTGTCGCACCTTTTGATACAGCTCTTCCACAGTTGAGTCCGGTCCTACTGATTGCTGGGCTTGCGATCGCCTACTTCTTTCTCGGACTGGGGAGCGGTGAATTGGGGACGGATAGTTATCCCCGATATCCTCTTCCGCAGGTGGGTGTCTCTCTTCCCGCGGTTGGCGGACCCTGCGAGGCGACGCCGGTGGATCGTGGACAGCCCGTGCTTGAGCTTGGGCCAGAATTCTGACCGCGTCGGCGAGTTGCATTACCGTATTCTCCAATGCTTCCTGGCGCTGCTGCCAGTCCCGGATCGTCCCTATCCCAGTGATTTGGACAGTAGGCTGGACAGGGACCCGTGGTGGTATGCCGGGAGCGTCTCCGGCGGGCGGCGGCAAAGGAGTATCAGCTGTCGGGGCAACGGGTCCTCCGTTTGGTGGTAAGTCTCGTGGTCGATCGTGGTGATTTTCAGGTGGGTCGACCGCCGCCTCGGAACTTCGAGTATTCCTTCCTCTAGCCATGGCTATTGATCAGAGCGCCCCCTTCCTCTAGCCCCAAAATGTCGACGTTCAATTTCGGTCGACCGTGATTCGTTTTGGGCCGCGGTGAGTCAATCCAAAAATACCGAGAAGAAAGGAAAAAACCCCCCAAAATTCCAAGCGTGTACACCAAAATCTTTACGTGGTTCGGCCAGAACGATGCCTAGTCCACGACCGCAGTCTGATTATTCTCTCAGAGTGGCGGTATCTGATTATTCCTTCTGTCTTTTATGGTCTCTTTTACTCTCATTTATACTGAGGGGCTTTTACAATTCAGATAACATATAAAAATACAGTGATTGTATAATGGGGGACAAACAGTTCTTATCGCCTTCACAAGACCGGGAGTGGGATCCTCATTACGAGGGGCATGGGCTGTTACAGATAAAGTGATCGGACCCTACCTCTGACTTCTCAGCAGCTTTGCCACTCATGCGAGCTGGAGGTTTTAGGCCAGCGACCTGGATGGGCCAGCGATCTGGAGGATATTTCAAGAGCTCGTTAGTCGATTGCTTGGAGCTCGTTGGGGGATTATCGGGAGCTCGCCATATGCTCGCTTTACGAGTTCCGAATTTTTGGTGGAGGCTGGACTTTCCTTGACGAGGTCGTCCGGGCCTTCTTGGCCTTGGGTGATTGGGCCGGTCTATCGGACCGAGTCTGGCCCATGCGGGGTGATGCGGGAAATACATATAACACATTCTATCTCCACCTATCTGACCTATTCTAAGTTGTCTCCTAAGTACAACATCCTTACCACTATGATTAACAATGTGGAAATCCCTATAGACATTCAAAGTGCCCTTCATGACCCTAAATGGAAAGAAGCTATTTTGGAGGAAATGAATGCATTGATTGATAATAAGACTTGGGATATTGTGGAGTTACATGAAGGAAAGAGACTTATCAGATGTAAATGGATATTTATAGTCAAACATGACTCGAATGGAAAAATAGAGAGATACAAGGTAAGGTTAGTTGTCCAAGGATTCACACAAACTTATGGCATTAACTATGAAGAAATGTTTGCTCCTGTAGCAAAGTTAAATTTAATAAGGGTTCTTTTGTTTCTTACTGCCAACTTAGATTGAGAACTTCATTAGATGGACGTGAAGAATGTTTTTTTGAATGGGAAGCTAGAAGAGGAAGTTTATATGAGGTTTTCACTTAGTTTTGAATCCACTAAAACCTTAAGTAAAGTCTGTAAATTAAAGAAGTCCCTCTATGATCTCAAGCAATCACCCAAGGCATGGTTCACAAGGTTTAGTGCTGCTATGACTCAGTTGGATATCAGCAAGGACAGGCTGACCACACTCTCTTCATTAAATAGGCTGAAAATGGAAAAAGATCAATTTTGATAGTGTATGTAGATGATACGGTGATAACAGGTGATGACACTAAAGAGATAACGAGACTTAAGGTCAAAGATCTCGGTACACTAAAATACTTCCTTGGCATGGAGATAGAAAGGAGTAAACCAAGTGTTTTCATAACCCAAAGAAAATACACACCTGTTCTCTTGAATGAAACTAGAAAACTTGGTTGTAGACCTGCAGGCACTCCATTAGAACGAAATTGGAAGCAAAAAGTCATAGAAAATGACTACTATTGATGAGGAAAGGTAGTAGTGCCTAGTAGGAAAATTGATACACCTTTCCCTTACCAAACCTGATATTGCCTATAGTGTAAGTGTTGTGAGTCAATTTATGCACTCACTGAAAGTAAAGCAATATCGTTACGGGGCAAGCAACGTAGTTCAAAAAATTTGAACCTTATCCCGATCCCAGCAATTGGATCAACGTCGAGATCAAACAATCACATACATAATAAAATAAATCTAACCTTTAGATTTTCGAGTCATTTGCGGATTCAAGCCGTCCAAGCGTCAGGCCTCTAACGTGTGATACGCGGCGCGCGTCCGTTGGCGAGGAGATCGAAATGGGAGTGCTAGCTTCTTCTCCTCTCAAGGCTTATGAATGGACGGGAAAAGAACCAATCTTCAACTCTTGAAAACCAACAAATAAAATCTCAATTTGGGCATCCCATAAAGGGCTATTTATAAAGGAGCAACCTCCTAGGATTTCTTAAACCCTAATGGACATGGATTGGGCTAGCCCATTAATCTTAATTCAACTAAAATCTTAAGTGGGCTTATTCTAGTCCAACTAGAAATATAATTAGTGGCCCAAATCCATTTATAAAATATTTAGCCCAAATATTTATTATTTAATATTTGGTCCAAATCTAATTTAGCCCAAATATAATATTTATTATTTAATATTTGACCCAAATCTAATTTAGCCCAAGTATTTAATTTAATTTAATACTTGGCTCAAATACTTTATTTAGCCCAAGTATTAAATTAAGCCCAAATTATTAAATTGGAAACTTCTTTCTAATTTAATCAATTGTCATTTTAGAAAACTCTTTCCTTTATGACGAACCCTCGTCATATCGACGTCATTACGTCTGTTTGTTTTTTTCCTATGAGAACCTACGACGACACAACTTCTTGCCGAAGTGTCCCACTTAACCATACGTCTGCTCTTCTGGTTTAAGCCAGGGACCGTGCCTATTGCGTATGACTCATTAGGCTTCCGAATATGTTGGCAATGTGTCGGTACGAACACATAAGACAAGATTGACCTCTAGCAAGGCATCATGCCTACCCAATTATTCAGAAGGATTCATAATCCGCAAATAACCTTTCACGAGCATAGTTACCGTGTAATTCGATCCTCTCGTCAATGTATCCTATGTGATCTCAAATTAGCAATGTGTTGCTTGATTATGATCACATAAGTCTTTCTTCGGTCATCCGGATATCTTCACTTAATAGAAAGTGAATCAATAACTTCTTATTGATCTCTTTCACCGTGGCCATAGATTTAAAGTGAATATCTACCGAAGGCGCCTTAGATACATTATCCTCTATCAAGAGATAGACGAGTCCCATCTTGGTTATGCACCCATCTCCATAAGCCTCACGATATGCCCAACGATCGCTTACGTGCAACCTTTATCTAGGCCCATCGAAACGATGTCAAAGCATATCAGTCTTCTTATGAGATGACCGTGACAACCTCCGGTCCAAGGATTAGTTACACCCATCTCGTATGAGAATTCCATCAACATATAACCAAAATGGATTCTCATGGCGAGTCATGTCCAGTGACACGTTGATGTGAATCAGGTTGCTAAAGCCTCACAAGATCTGTTGAGCATTCATGGAGGCCCAATAACAAGATTACAAGATTTGGGGTTAATAGATTGAATGATTGATTGATTGAGAAGATTTGCAAGATTGTAAGATTTGGGGTTGATTGATTGATTGACAAGATTTGCAAGATTTGGGATTGATTGATTGATTGGTTGATTGATTGACAAGATTGCAAGATTTGGGGATAATTGATTGATTGACAAGATTTGGGGATGATTGTTTGATAAGATCTAGGAGCATAAAAAGGAATGGTTGAATATTTGACCACTTCCCTTATTTCCTACTTTGTTTTTAAATCTTTTCTATTTTAGATAATTCTTGTTTCTTTATTATCAGATTATATTATTTCCTTCTTGTAATCAATTCCTACTATGCCTGGGATTTGATTTATTTTCTTCTAATTTAGGTTTGGTGTTCGGCTATATAAGCCAATGTAACCCGAGAGGAATTTAGTTTTTGGACAATATTATTAGTGAGAGTTTTCTCTTTGGTTCTTCAACGAACTACTTTGAACTTATCAAGATTTTATCTTGTGGCATTCATCCTTGACTTATCACTCACAACTCTTCTCATCTATCTTGAGTGTGGCGTCAACCCTACCTTCTTATACCTTTGGTTCTTATCTCTTTATAGATAACGGGTCAAGGTCCTTTGTTTTCTTTATTATGAATCTATTTTAGAACGATCCTTGGCAAAGGAACCATTTTTTAATCATCGGGTCTCACTTTCTTTCGTGAGGTTCACATCACACGTTCTCCAACATTGGTCACCTATGTACTTGTCTAGGCATCCCTATGCCTATGGGTGTGAGACCCCCATTGCTATCATATAGTAAAAACATAGCACATACAAGTCTTACCGCAATTCTCAATGTCCATTCTTGACATTGCTACGACTTTGGACATTTAATGATGTCGAGAAACTATGATGCATCATCTCACATCTTTATAGATTAATCACAGTATACATCATATGGACTTCTATCTAGTTTCATCCGATCATTACATTAATAACAAGAAACTAATAGAACGACTTCTTGTAAAATTAAATAACTCTTTATTCAATATAAAATATGATTACAAATGTCAGTGTACAATTTGCCCAATCTGATTGGGTCTAGAGCACCTACACTAACACTCACCTACACAAAGACACCTAGAGGCAGTAAACCAAATTCTTTGATACCTAAAAGGGACCCCTGGAAAAGGGCTTTTGTTTCAAAAGAATGATTATAGAGGAGTTGAATGTTTTGCAGATACAGATTGGACAGTGTCAATTGAGGATAGTAAGTCCACAATTGGCTACTGCACTAAACTAAGGGGTAACTTGGTCACTTGGCGGAGTAAAAAACAAACAGTCGTGCCAAGAAGCAATGTTGAGGCCAAGTATAAAGCAATTGCTCAAGGGATTTGTGAGTTGATATAGCTAGAAAGATTATCATAGGACTTGAAAGTTACATGGACGAGACCTATGAAGTTGTATAGTGACCGCAAATCAGTTATCAGTATAGTTCATAATCCAATCTAGTAGACAGAATGAAACATGTGAGAATTGATCAAAACGTCATCAAAACATAAATTGAGAGTAAAGCTACTAGCCTATCCTATATCCCAACTAAGACACAAGTAGTTGATGTGCTGACTAAGGCACTGTCAAAACTAGGTTTTGAAGCATTTGTAAGTAAGTTGGGAATGATTGACATCTATTCACTAACTTGAGAGGGAGTGTTAGAATCTGAAAATCAATCCCTAGTTTAGAGAAAATGATTGAAAATATTAAATCTCCAAATTAAAGGAGTAATCAAAGGAATTATCTTAGGTCAACTTTATGTTTTAGTTTTTTGGTAGTTTCCCATTCTTGTATAGCCTAAGTTTCCTATTATTGTATAGCCTAAGTTTTCTATTCTTGTATTCTAAGATAGAAAGATCTCTTATATATATGTATTGTACAGCTGATTATTGGAGGTAAGAAATCAAGTAATTTCTTCCAAAATTATTTATTCATATATATATATATATATAGGAAGAGTTATATGAACTTATCTAATAATGCAACTCTATTACCAAGAAGAAGTGGCTGCTCAATTCCTTTTACTACTCTCACATCATTTAGAGGATATTTTACTGTAAGTTATTTTGACTGTTAGGAAAAGAGGTAAGAGGAAGATAAAGAAAACTTAATGGGAGACTCTTATCTATGATAGAAATGATTGCAAGCTAGAATTCAGACGACTCCACTAGAATTAAGGTTTGATATGTCCTTGTATGTGTTATTTTTGGACTTGTGCTAAAAAATAATTTTATGTAAAAGTATTTTACTGACTTCCTCTCTAACCAAACAATGACAAATGAGTAAAAGATTCTACACCAAAGCAAATGCAGCCTAAATATATTATTCAACCACAAATAATGGTTATCTTCTTTACTACTCATTTAGGAGGCCTAGGGCTAGTTATTTTTATTTTATGAATATTATATTTGAATAATGCAGTTAGAATCTTACTCCAATTGAATGTGTGAGATTTCCAAGAATATAACAAGATATAAGTAAAATTTCTCTACAACACATAAATATTGGCACTGCTTCAAAAGGTTAAATGTGCACAGAAATAAAATCTCCCAAAGAAAGTAATGCATGTAATTCCCAAACAACATAGGGAAGTCCTTAATATAAGAATGGAAGAAAACTCACATGTCAATGATAGGCTTCAGGAATGGTGCTGATTTTTCGATACCTTCAATGTTCGCAAGGGATTGTACAAATGTGATTGGGATCATGAAGAAGAATGTGAGGAAAAAGAAGGCAACGGCAATTATAAGCCTCCTAATTGTCAGTGAAACATAAGGGATAGCCAGGTTGTTCCAATAGACATCACGAGGCTCAGGGGCCCACTCTGTCAACCATATAGTTGGATCTCGTGATTGTTGGGTTTGTGCACAGACCGCAGCTCCCCAACGAGTTTTGAATGAGACAAATGCTGCTGACACAATACAATTTGGATTTTCCATTATCCTTCCTCGCTCTGCAGCTATCTGAATATGAAATGATACAAAAATTGGTTTCAACAGGAAATGAGTTGAAGTTCATAATAGAAGTGAAATGAGAAATGTAATCACTATGATCTTCAATCTACAAGATGAAGAAAAGAAAAAAGGCCTATGAATAACAGGTTCTAATTGAATGAAATTCAAGTACAATAAAAATCAATTGAAGCATGAGGATTCCAGTAAAAGGTTATCTGCCATGTAACAACATGAAGTGAGACATTAAGAACATTCTAACTGGTATTCCGTAAGTAGCCAATTTGTTCACAGCAATATCAAGGGTGCATCATCATGTTTACTTTCTTAAATTTTTGTAAGCAGCATTGGCCTGGGCAACAAGCAGTGATGGTAGGACATGTGGGGAAATAAATTTTGTTCATAGTTCAAGAGGACTACTTTTTTAATGGATACATAATCATTTGTCAATTTTGATGGAGAAGTGCGTGCAATCATAACTAATAAAATCATAATTGTATTAGCAAGATTGTTATCAAAGAAGACATTGTCTCACACCCCCACACATACGCACGCACGCACCCACATGCGCACGTGCATGCACATGCACGCGCGCACACCCACATAGGGTAACAATCGAGCCAAGCCGAGCTTCGTTGAGCTCAGGCTAGGCTCAGCTCGGCTCGGCGAGCATGAGCTCAAGCTCGAGCTCGATTAACATGAACCGAGCTTGAGCTCGGCTCATCAAAAGGTTGACGAGCCGAGCTTGAGCTTGGGCTTGATAAGCTTTTGGCATGGGGCTTGATAAGCTTTTGGCATGCCTGAGCTTCGGTTCAGGCTCAAGTTCAAATTTGACAAAATTATGTCTAAAAAAAACCTAATAATCTAATATGTAAATAATCAACAAATATAACTTTAAATCAAACTTGATAATTGATTAATCCATTAAAACGATAATTAACCACTTAGTCGATTAACTCTTTGGTTATTCAAATAATGTTATTCCATCATATATTCAAGTAAAACAAGTATATAATTGATTAATCCCTTAAATGTTCAAGTCTTACTTGATTAAAAGAAAAAGTTAGTCGAATTTAATACTTATTACTGAACTAAACATTTCCTTACTCAATTAAAATGACAATTACTCTATTAAATTCATGTATTACTTGATTAATCTTCAAGTTACAGTATATCTTATTATCAACACATTTTAATGGAGAAAGTATATGAAAGTTTTGCATTTAATTAATTTCTCATCGTTAAAATATTCTCAAAATCAAACTCAACAAAATTTAATGATTTTATTATAATAATTTAAAGTTTAATAATTCTATGTTAAATAAAATTTTTATAAAATTATAAATAAATTTATTAATATATTTATAAACAAGCCTATTCACAAATTATTCGTGAACTTCTAATTGAGCTTGCTCATGAGCCTCTAATTAAGCTAGCGAGCTGAGCTTTATTAAGCTCAAGCTCGGCTAATTTACAAATCAAGTTTCAAAGTTAGGCTTAAGTCCAACTCGTTTACCTTAACGAACGAACTTGAACGAGCTCTTATCGAGTCGAACACCGAGCCGTTTGTGAACGACTTGGCTCATTTGTAACCCTACACCCACACACACACACACACACACCCACATCCACATCCACACTCGCACCCGCACCCTCACATGCACACGCACACCCACCCACCCACACAAACACACCTACACCAACACACACACTCACGCACACCCACCCACACACACACCATGTCTATAAATTCACGAACTGGCTATAACACATCCCTTAGGGTTTCATTCTTTAGGGTTATGTTGTTAGTTCATATTCATTTCCGTAGTTTCTATTTTCTTTTGTTGTAAATGTTGCCTCCTTTTTGTTAGCAGTAAAAGGTCCTCAAAAAATCATTTATACTAGGAAGAAAATCCAAGGAGACATTGTCTCACACCCACACACATGCAAGTCACACACACGCGCGTGGGTGCGCACGTGTACACTCACATTCACGTCCACGTGCGCACATTGATTATCATCCACTAAGCCATGCTTAACTGGAAAACCCACTTTCAACCATTTCAAGGGGCTTGAACTCATGGGAAAATGATAGCACATATGGTCATTTAAACCTCTATCCCAAGATAGCATGCCAATATGTATGAACTATGAGATTATGAACACAAAATTTTAAGTAACTTATGATAGTTTTATAAAAGGATAACAGAGGAAAGGAAAATAAATACTTAAATTAAAATAAAAAAATTAAAGCAAACAAACTTTGTTAAGAAGAAGAAAGTTGTTAAATCAGTTCCTGATTATTGTTAATTAGCTAAACTAATTTCAGTTAGTTAGATTGGTTAGAAACAAAATTTTTGTTTTTGTTTTTCTTTTCCTTCTTTCTTCTGTATATAAGTTCTATTTTCCGTTCATCAATAGAGTTGAGGCATTCATTTCATAACATGGTATCAAAGCCCTTGGTGCTCGTCTCTTCTCTCTGTGACACGACCATTGCAGCTTTGATTGTTCTGTGAGCTTCGTTTCTTTCTTTCTGAAATTTTTCGCTGTTTTTCATTTGCTTCGTCAATAGCAACCATGGCTTCCAGACTCAATCCTATTGAAGATCCTTCCTCACCGTATTATCTTCATCATTCTGAGAATCATAGCTCTATGATTGTTACTCCAGAGCTTACATCCACAAATTTCACCTCTTGGAAACGCTCATTCTTGCTTACTGTTTCTATTAGGAATAAGCAGGGGTTCCTAGATGGTTTTGTTGTTTCCAAAATACAACAATTAGAATTTTTAGGAGTGGGATGCCTGTGGATGCCGATGGTCTCGAGATTCGATCAAAGCTCGGTCTTAAGGTTTAGGTGGGCTTCCGAAAGGGGTCTTTCAAAGGGTCCTCCCAAAGGTTGGTTTGCAATAGTCTCTAGGAGAGTTGTTAATGGTGTGTCGATCTGACGCTTTCGAAAGGTCCTCCTGAAGATCCCTCCCGAT
Organism: Diospyros lotus; assembly: GCF_014633365.1. Lineage (NCBI taxonomy): Eukaryota > Viridiplantae > Streptophyta > Magnoliopsida > Ericales > Ebenaceae > Diospyros > Diospyros lotus. Next base: position 27,282,908 of record NC_068339.1, on the reverse strand, counting down.
GGCATGGTGACAAGTGTGGGTTTCTTGGATGGATCAAGGGTCTTCTGATAGATAGTGCTTGTGAAAGAGGCTTTCGAAATGGACTTCTGAAGGATGCTTCCGAAGGGACCTGAGGAGGGTATTTTCGGAGGAATGAGCAAGGTTTTCAAAGAGCTTGGTCTCAGCAAGGTCTTTCGAAGGAACGTCGCTTCTGATGCGTCAACCCACAAGTTATCCTTCCGAAGGAATGGGTGTGATGCATTCGAAGGAACTATAAAGGGTAAACAATGGTTAGAAGGCTCGCGGGATTTTCCTCCCGCGAAGACCCTCCGATGCTTAAGTCAGTAACGGAAAAAAAATTACCTTACCGAAGGGAAAATAGGCTAAGTTTCTGAAGGAAAGTGAAAGTAATATATCGATGTCTGGATCCTTTTTTGAGAACTGTAGCTAGGCTTTTATAGGACTCAAGCTTCAAGTACACGTGCCATTTCTGAAGGCTTCTTCCAAAGGACGCTTCCGAAAGACCCTTTGAAGTCCATCTGAAGGAAGCTTCCGAAGGACCCTTCCAAAGCAGCTTCCGACCTTCCCCGTAATTTGGCTTCTTCCATATTCTTTCAATGGGGTGTTTAGCAATGACAGCTGAGATAACCAAGGGATCATCGTGAGGGAGCAGCACATCCCCTTGGTCTTCAGGTGTGAAAATAATGGGGTCCTCGTCTTCTTGAACCTTTGCCACCGAGTCCAGGTGTAATGCCTGGTGTGCATATGCTTTTCTGGCAGAAAAGGTATCACCTGCTAGATTTTCTCCTCTTGAGATTACATGTATCCTTTCCATAATGGGCTCATTGTCATTTTCTCCTGCACTTGGCCCTGTTTCTTCCTCCCTCTAGTTGTTTCTTTCTCCTTCTTTCCGCCGAGGCGGTTGGTTTTCCCTTCTGTTTGGGGCATCATTCCTTGGATAAGAGAGCCTCCTCTGACTATCTCTCTTAGACCCTTCTCCCCTGCCCTATTGGTTTTTTGGCTTTTCCAGTATGAATCAATCGAGCTTCCCATCTCTGATTAGCTGCTCAATCTGGTTTCGTAGCTCCCGACACTGTTTTGTAGTATATCCTAGGGACTCATGAAATTTGCAAAAAGAGTCCATGTTCCTGCCCATCGTCTAGTTGGAATGTGGGGGAAAGTTGATAAGCCCTGTATGTGCAATAGAGGAAACGATAGCGGCTCTTGGCTCAGTGAGGGGAGTGAAGCTCCAGAATTGCATCTTTGGGAGCTCTTCTCTTCTCTATATCTTTATTGCTCTGTCCAATACAACGTCATTCGGCTTTCCTCTTCTTTTTCCTTCCCATGCTTCTAGAATCTCCATTTGGACGATGAATTGTTCGGCTCGAGCAAACAACTCGGCCATTGAGTCTGGCTCAGAGAATGCTAGGGATCTTCTGAGCGGGGCTTATGTGGTTCCATTAAGCAAGGTAGATGCCGCTAAACCGACTAGGAGGTCTTTTACCTCTTACATTGCGGCTCTAAACCGCTCGATATATTGCTTTAGAGATTCATTCAGCCTTTTCTACAAGCTCATCAAATACATGGCACTCTTCTTCTTTGGGACATAGACGGAGAAGGCTTGTAGAAATTCTCTCTTCAGCTATTCGAATGACCGAATATGTCCAACTGGTAACTTAGTGAACCACTGTTATGCTTGTCCTGCTAAGGAAAGTGGGAAAGCCCTGCACCTGATGATCTCGTTCCATCCATGTAACACAACCATTGCGATGAAGTGTTGTAGGTGTCTCTCGGGGTCCTCCTTTCCTAGGTACACTGAGAGCTGTGGCAACTTGAACCCTGGTTGTACTGGTTGTCTTTGGAGCTCTTCGGATAGTGGAAATCCCTTTGTTGGTGTTTCCTTTGGCGTCATCACAACTTGCTTCTACTCTAGCACTTCTATAAGGCGTTTGACATCAGACACCTTGAGCGTTTCTTTCTCCACTTCGTTCTTGCAGGGAGACGGGATGCAAAGAGCTCTTGAGTGGGTGCTCTCTGCCGTCTTTTCATACATAGGGGCTTTCCCTGACCTCCTGTCATAATCCCCCCTGGGTTGGCCATTTCCAGGACTCGGTCATTAACCCTGGGAGTCCCAATCTTTATCCCTTGTCATGGGACCCTCGGAGGGTTGTCTTGGGATCTCCAATGCTCTCCTCCTGCACCTAGTTATCCCAGGTGGGGAATGTGGATGTCCGACATCAGTTCATGTAAAAGAGCAGTAATCCCCTGTAGTCTTCTCATGCTTTCTTCATTGTTTGTTTTAAGCTCATCATTCTGGTGCTTTAACTCTTCAAAATTCTTCTGTAACTGTTCATAATCTGATAATGGGACTGTGAGTGGAGCTATCCCAAAGGACCCTGGAAGTACCGAATTCGCCGTGAGGTTCCTTCTTGGAATTGAGGACTACCCCAGGGAGTGTTGTTCCTGATTCGTTGGTATTGTGGGTGGGGCTTGCCTTCCTTGCCTTGCCACTTGCCTCCCTAACTCGACGGCGTGTACCTCCCCTTGTTCCGAATGCTCCATACCCCCCAATCTGGTAGTTTAATGGCCTTCAAGCATTGGAATGTTTCCCAAGCGCACCTCGTTGTCTAGGTGATCTTCCAAAAGTCCAGGTACCATAAGGTGCACCTGGCTAGGTCTCTTGTCCTGTTACGAGCACTCCTTCGAGTAGGGTTAGTTGGGTTTGCCAAACTAGTTGATCTTTTCCCTCTCTCCATCTTGTGTTAAGATTAGCTTTTTTGTTGCGATTTCTCACAGACAGTGCCAAATTGTTGTTGCCAAAATACAATAATTAGAATTTTTAGGAGTGGGATGCTTGTGGATGCCGATGGTCTCGGGATTCGATCGAAGCTCGGTCTTAAGGTTTAGGTGGGCTTCCAAAGGAATGCTTCTAAAAGGGGTCTTCCGAAGGGTCCTCCCGAAGGTTGGCTCGCAATAGGCTCCAGGCGAGTTGTTAATGGTGTGTCGGTCTGACGCTTCCGAAGGGTCCTCCCGAAGATCCCTCCCGATGGCATGGTAATAAGTGTGGGTCTCTTGGATGAATCAAGGGTCTTTTGATAGAGAGTGCTTGTGAAAGAGGCTTCCGAAAGGACCTGAGGAGGGTATTTCCGGAGGAACGAGCAGGGTCTTCAAAGAGCTTGGTCTCAACAAGGTCTTCCGAAGGAACGTCACTTCCGATGCGTCAACCCACAAGTTATCCTTCCAAAGGAATGGGTGTGATGCTTCTGAAGGAATTGTAGAGGGTAAACAAGGGTTAGAAGGCTCGGGGGATTTTCCTCCCGCAAAGACCCTACGATGCTTAAGTCAATAACGGAAGAGAAAATAGGCTAAGTTTCTGAAGGAAAGTGAAAGTGATATACCAATGTCTGGATCCCTTTTTGAGAACTATAGTTGGGCTTTTATAGGGCTTAAGCTTCAAGGACACGTGCCATTTCTGAAGGCTTCTTCCAAAGGACGCTTCTGAAGGACCCTTTGAAGTCCTTCCAAATGACCCTTCCCAAGCAGCTTCCGACCTTCCCCGTAATTTGGCTTCTTCCTTCTGATTATTGGGCTACAACAAGTTCTATAGCTAAACCAGATCTAGAAGATCCTCTCTAATTGCTGTGGATACGATGCAACAATCTAATTGTGGCATGGTTGTTGCGTTCTATTTCACCGCCGATTGCTTCAACGGTGTTTTACATGGAGGATGCACATCTCATTTGGAATACATTACTTCAAAGGTTTTCTCAACCTGATGAATATAGAATTTGTCATCTACAGCATCTCTTATGCACTATTAATCAAGGTATGAAGTCCATTGACTCTTATTTTACTAAACTCAATGGAGTATGGGAAGAATTACAAAATTTTAGAACTTTGCCACATTGTGTGTGTGGTTCATGTAACAAAGCATGTTTTCAGAAGTTTGCTGATGCTCAACTCAAAGATTATGTGTTTAGGTTTCTTAACGGACTAAATAAGTCATATTAGGCTCTACGTACTCAAATAATTCTTATGAAGCCTTTTCCTACACTAGATTAGGTCTATAATAAGGTGCTCAGAGAAGAAACACAAAGGAGTGTCTGCATTCTGATAGAGTTCCCACTCAATTTTGCAGCTTCACTCTCCAAATCAGTAGATAACCAGCTAATTTATAGTCCTCAGTTTTAGTAAACTAATCAAAAAGAAGAAGAAAAGAAAAAAATGAAGAACAAGGCCAATTCGAGAGGGCCTCCTCTCCCAGAATCTTCTTCAAAATCCTTCACACCTTCTCTCCTCTTTCCTCTCCCTTTTGTATGGATTCCCCCGATGGTTACAACCACGTAAGGTTGTTATTCCTAACCGCCTTTGACAATTCTACCCCTGTATTCTTTTTCTCAATTACCCTCTTGCCTCTTTTCTTTCCCTTGCGCTGATACGTGTATTGTATTGGTGCTCTATCATGACTCCCGCCCAAAAGACTCACCTTGTCCTCAAGGTGAAACTCGAGAAACTGTTGCAAAATTTGGTTGTATGGTTCCCAGGTAGCCTCTAAGGGTGGCAACCCTCTCCATTGAATTAGCACATCAAGGCCCCTAAGGTTCTTCCCTCTGCCTGAATGTACTCCCAATAGAAATTCTGGTTCCACTATCATCTCTAACTCAGCCGTCAACTGAGCTGGAATGGAGGCAACTATTGCTGGTACTATTCCCTCGGCCTTACGTAGTTGAGATACATGAAATATGGGATGGATGGCACAGGTGGGTGGAAGTTCCAGCCTATATGCCACCTTCCCTATCTTTTTTTCCATAGCAAAGGGCCCATAATACCTTGGTGACAGCTTTTCATTTAACTTGGTAGCCAAAGTCCTTTGTCTATATGGCTGAATTTTCAGGTAAACCCAATCTCCCACTGCAAATTGAATGTCTCTCCGCTTCTTATCCGCTATGGATTTCATCTTTGCTTGTGCTCGCAACAGTTGGCCTTTAAGTTCTTCCAACACTAAATCCCTTTCTACTAGTTGCTGCTCCAATCCGGATATGGCAGTGGTACCCTTCTCAAACCATAGAAAAGGAGGCGGCTCTCGCCCATAGACTATCTAAAAAGGGGTTAGCTTAGAAGAGGCTTGATAGGAAGTATTATACCAATACTTGGCCCAAGGAAGCCAAGTGTACCACGCCTTAGGTGCAGAAGAGGCAAAACATCGGAGATAAGTCTCTAATGTCCTGTTGAGCACTTCCGTTTGGCCATCGGATTGGGGGTGGTAGGCGGTACTCCTATTCAGCTGTGTGCCTTGTAGCCGAAATAACTCTTTCCAAAAATGGCTGATGAAAACTTTGTCTCTATCCGAGACGATAGAATTAGGAATCCCGTGTAGCCGTATGATTTCCTTGATAAAAACTCCTGCTACACTTGCTGCTAAAAAGGGGTGCTTCAATCCAATAAAATGCCCATACTTGCTAAGCCGGTCCACCACCACTAAAATAAAGTCCACTCCTCCTGCTGTTGATAGTCCTTCTATGAAGTCCATTGACATATCCTCCCAAATTTGATGTGGAATAGGGAGCGGTTGAAGTAGGCCCCCCGGTGACAAAGCCATATACTTGTGTTGCTGGCATATGGGACATTGGCGGACATACCGATGGATATCCTTTTTCATTCCTACCCAATACACATTAGCAGCCAGCCTTTTGTAAGTTCTCAAGTAACCCGAGTGGCCTCCAATTTGTCCATCGTGACCCTCCTTCATCAATAATGGAATCAAGGTTGAGCCAGGGGGAAGCAGCAACCTGCCTTTGAATAATAACTGCCCATCCACCAAGGAATAGCCTGGCCTACTCGAAGGTGTAGCTTGCAGTTCGTTGATAATCTGCTGGAAGTGGCTGTTTTCAGCCACTTCTTTCTTGAGCTGATCTAACTGCAACACTTGAGGAACAGTAAGAGCCATGAATGTGACCGGAAAGGAAAATCAGAAGAGCGCATCAGCAACACGGTTCTCCAAACCGGGCCGGTATTGTATCTCAAAGTTGTAGCCCATTAATTTCATCACCCATTTTTGACATTCCGGGTTCATCAACCGTTGCTCCATCAGCAGGAACCTTAGACTCTTCTGATCTGTTCGGATGATGAATTTCCTCCCCAATAAATAATGTCGCCATTTTTGTACCGCAAATACAATAGCCATCAACTCCCTCTCATAGACTGACTTATTCCGACAACTGGGGTTTAAAGCATGACTATAAAAAGCAAGCGGCCTATGTTTCTGCATTAATACAGCCCCAAGTCCATGCCCTGAGGCATCCATTTCTACTATAAACTCCTTAGAAAAATCTGGTAGAGCAAGCACAGGTAAAGCTGTCATGGCTAACTTTAGGGATTGAAAAGCTTGCTCCGAACTCTCATCCCAATAGAAGTTATCTTTTCGAAGTCGTTCCGTTAACGGCCAAGCTAATTTCCCATAATTTCATACAAACCGGCGATAATACCCCGTGAGCCCCAAAAAACCACAGAGTTCTCGCAGCGAATGAGGGCAAGGCCACTCCATAACTGCCCAAATTTTTGATCTGTCCACAACCACACCTTACTGCGAAATAATGTGGCCTAAGTAGTCAATCTCCAATTGTCCAAACCGGCATTTTTTTGCATTGGCATACAACCTGTTTTGAATTAATATTCCCAATACGCAACGCAAATGATCCGGTTGTTCTTGCATCGTTCTGCTGTACACTAAAATGTCGTCAAAAAATACAAGAACAAACTGTCTCAATTGCTCCCTAAAAATCTCATTCATCAAAAACTGAAATGTAGCGGGTGTATTAGTTAATCCGAACGGCATCACCATAAACTCATAATGGCTCTCATGAGTGCGAAAAGCAGTTTTCGAAATGTCATTAGGTGCAATACGTATTTGATGGTAACCCGATTTTAAATCTAACTTAGAAAAGACTGCATCTCCATTCAACTCATCTAGGAGTTCTTCAATAACTGGAATGGGAAATTTATCGGGGATAGTTACTTTGTTTAAAGCCCGATAGTCCACGCAAAACCTCCACCTTCCGTCTTTTTTCTTGACCAGCAACACGGGACTGGAAAAAGGGCTGATACTTGGCCTGATGATACCTGCTGCCAGAATCTCCCTAACAAGCTTTTCAATCTCAATCTTCAAGAGGTGGGGGTATCGGTAAGGCCTCACATTTACAGGAGAAACCCCGGCCTGCAGTGTGATGGCATGATCTCGTCTTCGTTGAGGAGGCAACTCACACGGCTCTTCAAAGACTGCCTTGAAGTCAGATAGTATCCCCTGCAAACTGTTAAGGATTTTACCCTCCACTTCTTCAGCCATTAAACAACCCAACTCCAATAATACTCCTTCCCTACCCTTCCGGAATGCCTTCATCATAGACTTCATGGTCACTAAAGTCTTGCAAAGGCTGGGATCCCCATGTAAGGTAATGGCTGTGTCTCCCACCTTGAACCTCATGATCAGGGAACCCCAATCCACTTGTGTCTCTCCCAATGTGGCTAACCATTTCATCCCAAGAATGACATCAGAGCTGCCCAGCTCCAAAGGAAGGAAGTCCTCCACTACCCTCACATTTTGCAACAACCGGGGGACTCTCTTACATACTCCCTCCCCCTACACTGCCATACCTGAACCCATTATCACCCCATATCCTCGGGTGGGCATCCTTAAGAGTCCTAGTTTTTGTACCAGATCAGCAGCTATGAAATTGTGGGAAGCCCCGCTGTCGATTAAGACAATCACTTCTTGTCCTTCTATTGTCCCTTTAATCTTCATCGTTTGAGGAGGAGTTAACCCTACCACGAAGTTTAGTGATAACTCCACCATCTCCCCTTCCTTGACAGTATCTTCCCACTCCCCAGGAACCTCCAATGCCTCATCATGTTTTATCTCTTCTTCTTCTTCCTTCTCTTCTTCATAAATAACCATCACTTGCAGCTCCTTGTTCTTACACCTATGCCCAATTGAATATTTCTCGTCACAGCGAAAACATAATCCCTTCGCACGCTTGGCTTGTAGCTCATTGTCACTCAATCATTTGAAGGGTGGTATGATCAGCTTCCCGCTGGTTAGTGATCTTGAGGAATTAGAGGAAATAGAGGGAATGGCTGTGACTGTCCTAGGAGAATGGGAGGCCTAGAACCCCAGATTTCGCTGCACCATAGGGGTCGAAGCTAATTGTGGGGTTACCTTACTTGGGCCGTAACCAAATCGATTCCCTTGGAGCACCTGATTCCAATCCTCAATCCTCTGAGCCATTTCCATGATATTCTCGAGGCTCAAGGGCCTCAATACCCTAATCTCCGCCCTGATTTCCAGTTTGAGCCCATTAACGAAGTGCCCCTCCAAGACAGCTTCAGGCATCTCTTCAATGGGTGATGCTAGAATCTCAAAGCAATTGCAGTAGTCCCTCACCGTTCCCCACTGTCGAAGGGCCATGAATCGCTCCTCCACAGTCCCTTCTTGTGTGGACCTGAATCAGTTCCTCAGCAACCCCTTAAGCTCCTCCCAACTCCTCACTCGTTGCCTCCTTTGCTCCCACTGGAACCACAACAGAGCTCCTCCCTCAAGGCACAAAGCCGCCGACTCCAACTTCTCCGCATCTATCAGTTGGTTTACGGTGAAATAGCACTCAGCCCTGAAGACCCAGCCATCTGGATCATCACCTTCGAAGATGGGCATTTCCAGGCGTCTCCCACGGAACTCCTGCCTTCCGACACCATCGACCCAGTCGCCCCCTTCGCCACTTCGCCTTCCAGTCACTGGCGTTCCCTCCCTTGACAAAGAAGAACCTGCAGGTTGGTCTTCCCCATCTCGCTTCCCCTTCCTCTCTCTCTCTTGCTCATCCCATCGCGCCATTAATAGGTTGAATCAGTCCATCATCCCTACCATGTTTTTTTTCAATATTTTGGACCCTTGTGACTTTCGCCTTCACCGATTCTAGACCATCCTGTAATCCCGCCATACGCCCCTCTAGCTCACCCACCCTTTCAGAGACCGTCATCCCCATGGATCGATTGCTCTGATACCAAAATGATAGAGTTCCCACTCAATTCTGCAGCTTCACTCTCCAAATCAGTAGATAACCAGCTGATTTACAGTCCTCAGTTTTAGTAAACTAATCAAAAAGAAGAAGAAAAGAAAAAAAAATGAAAAACAAGGCCAATTCGAGAGGGCCTCCTCTCCCAGAATCTTCTTCAAAATCCTTCACACCTTCTCTCCTCTTTCCTCTCCCTTTTGTATGGATTCCCCCGACGGTTACAGCCACATGAGGTTGTTATTCCTAACCGCCTCTAACAATTCTACCCCTGTATTCTTTTCCTCAATTACCCTCTTGCCTCTTTTCTTTCCCTTGTGTTGATACATGTGTTGTATTGGTGCTCTATCACATTCAAACACAAAATTTGGGTGAAATATCTGCAATGGCTATTAAGAGAGGCGATGAGTCTAAGGTCGTATGCTCACTGTGAGAAAACAATTATGAGAGAAAAATCTAAGAGATTAGTCTCTTAGTGTGTTATTTATAATAGGCACAACGAGCCTAATAACCAACGGGCTTAGTCTATGAGCTTAGCCTAATTACACATAGTTATAACAAATAAATAAATAAAAACACATACAACAATATCCAATATATCTAATTATACTAATAATTCTAATATTCCCCCTCAAGCTGGAGCATAGATATCATATGCACCAAGCTTGTTACAAATATATTCTATTCAAGGACTTTTTAGAGACTTCGTGAAGACATCGGCAAGTTGATCACTGGAGTTAACAAATTCTGTAACAATAACACCTTCAACCAGCTTTTCTCTAATAAAGTGACAGTCGATTTCAATATGCTTAGTCCGCTCATGGAACACTGGATTGAAAGCAATGTGCAAGGCAGCTTGATTATCACAAACAAGCTTCATAGGGGACACTTCACAAAACTTGAGTTCCTCCAAGAGTTGCTTAAGCCAAATGAGCTCACAAGTTGCATTAGTCATAGCCCGATACTCTGCCTCTACACTGGATCTAGCTACTTGTTGAAATCCTGAATGATATGAAGAGGAGATTGTGGTAAGAGATTGAGATTGAGGTCACAATATTTGGAAGGTTTAGGTTGATTATTTGGGGCTGATTTCTTGGGTTTAATCTTATGTTTCCATTTTTGTTCTCTATGTACATATTAAATAGGGACCAAGTATGTGAAGAATAATAAGACTAATTGAATAAAAAGTCTGATTCAAGTTCTCATCATCTTCATGGTATCAGAGCCCAGGTCTCTCTGAAAGCCCTAGAAGCCATGGCCGCCAACCATGAGTCCATCCAGTCGGTAACTCAGGAGGGAGAATCAGAGATAATCCCCTCCATGGGTTCGACTGGTGGGTTTGAAAATTCTTCAATTTGTCCTATCGTAGAGAAGTTGAATGGGAAGAACTACCGAGAATGGGCCCAATCCATCAAGCTGGTCATCGACGACAAAGGCAAACTGGGCTTCCTTACCGGCGAGATCAAACAACCATCTTCCAAGGAGGTAGTGGCCTTCCAAAAATGGCGGTCTGAGAATTCCCTCATCACCTCCTACTTGATCAACTCCATGCGACCAGCGATCAACAAGACATAAATATTCCTGCCGACAGCGAAAGACATGTGGGAAGCTGTTCGCGAAACCTACTCCGATGCCGAGAATGCCTCTCAAATCTTCGAGATAAAGACTCAGTTTTGGCAGATGAAGCAAGGAGAAAGAGAGGTGACGGAATATTACACCGAGATGCTAGGTTTATGGCAAGAACTAGACATCAGCTGTGAAGAATCTTGGGAGTGCACGAGTGACAGTGTGCGATTCAAGAAGAGGATGGAGAACGAGAGGGTGTACGAGTTTTTAGCTAGGCTCAATAGAGAGCTCGACGATGTGAGGAGCCGAGTCTTAGGTCGTCGGCCATTACCTTCCATTCAGGAGGTATTCTCTGAAATTTGGCGTGAAGAAAGTAGGCAGAAGGTGATATTGAAGGAGAAGATTGCATCTGGGCCTAAGGCTTCAACCCTTGTAGCTCGTGGGCCTTCCACAGCATCTGGGCTGAGACAAAACAAAAGGCTTTTTTGTGACCATTGCAAAAAATCAGGTCATTCCAAAGATACCTGTTGGGTTTTACATGGCAAGCCTGCTGATTGGAAGCCAAGACAGCCCAATAAATCTCATGGGTACCAAGCCTTGACTGAACAAAAAATAGAATCAACCCATCATACTCAGTTAGCCCCTACTGAGGGTTTTAACTCCGAGCAACTTGAGAAGTTATATGCTCTTTTTTTTACCTTTCAAGCCTCGGGTCAGTCTTCTACGCCTCCTTCATCAAGTTCCTTAGCCCACAAAGGTACTTTTTTGACTGCTCTTAGTACTACTTCAGCTTCCGAGGGAGACTAGTATTGCATCTGATAGATCACAGTCTAAAGACATTAAGCTTGTGTGCAAATTACAGAAATCATTGTATGGTTTAAAGCAGGCTTCTAGACATTGGAATGCCAAGTTTACTGAGTGTTTACTTCATTGTAGATTTTTTCAATCAAAGTCAAATTACTCTTTGTTCACTAAACATATGGGAGAAAATATTGTTGCTTTATTGGTTTATGTTGATGACATTATTATAGCAAGCAACAAAACTATTCTTATTGAAGATCTGAAGAAATACTTGAGCTCCCACTTTAAGCTTAAAGATTTAGGTGAACTGACATATTTCCTTGGGCTTGAAATAGCCAGATCCAAGCATGGAATATCACTATCTGAAGATGATGGGAAAATTGAATCGGACCTATTATTACATTAGTCTACCTGTTCTTCACATACATGATCCCTATTTAATATGTACATAGAGAACAAAAATGGAAACATAAGATTAAACTCAAGAAATTAGCCCCAAAGAATCAGCCTAAACCTTCCAAATATTGTGACCTCAATCTCAATCTCTTACCACAATCTCCTCCAAATCCTATTCAAATCATTTAGGATTTCAACACTCCCCCTCAAGTTGGATCATAGATATTGATCATGTCCAACTTGCAGATAAACTCTTCAAAGCTAGATCTCTGTAACCCTTTAGTGAATATATCTGCCAATTGTTCTCTAGTAGGAATATAGGTCATGCAGATTATTCCTTTCTCAATTTTCTCCTTTATGAAATGTCTGTCAACTTCTATATGTTTAGTCCTATCGTGCTGGACCGGATTATGGGAAATACTAATAGCAGCTTTGTTGTCGCAGTAGAGTTTGATGGGAAACTCTACTATGATGTGTAGTTCCTCCAAAAGTTTTTGTAATCATAGCCCTTCACACATCCCTTGAGCGACAGCTCTGAATTCAGCTTCAGCACTACTTCTGGCTACCACATTCTGCTTCTTACTTCTCCATGTTACTAGATTTCCCCAAACATAGGTACAATAGCCGGTAGTAGATCTTTTGTCTTCTGCTGAGCCTGCCCAATCTGCATCTATATAGATCTCTATCTTTTTACTGTCTCCTTTCTTAAAGAATAGACCCCGTCCTAGTGAGCCTTTCAGATATCTGAGAATCTTATACACTGCTTCTTGGTGACTCTCCTTTGGTGAATGCATATGCTGACTGACAACACTTACAGCGAAAGCAATGTCAGGTCTAGTGTGAGATAGGTAGATTAGTCTACCTACTAGCCTCTAATATCTTTCTCTATCCACAGGCTTTCCAATGTCTTCCATTCTTTTCCCTGCCTCGATCGGGGTATTGCTTGGCTTGCAACCAAGCATACCAGTCTCATTCAAAAGGTCAAGAACGTACTTTCTCTGAGAGACACTAATTCCCCTCTTTGATCTGACGACTTCCATTCCCAAAAAATATCGCATTTGTCCTAGGTTTTTTACTTTAAACTCTGTGACTAAGACTTTCTTCAACCTCTCTACCTCTCTTATGTTATCTCTAGTAAGAATGATGTCATCCACATACACAATCAGAATGGTCCTCCTACTATCATTGAATAGTTTGAAGAACATAGTATAATCTGACTGCCCCTGTTGATATCCTTGATTCTTGATTACCTTCGCGAATCTGTCAAACCACGCTCTTGGTGATTGCTTGAGCCCATATAGAGATTCTTCAATCTACATACTCTGGTTTCTTTTCCTTCCTTGTAAAATCCTGGTGGTAATGTCATGAATACTTCTTCCTCTAGCTCACCATTCAGAAAGGCATTCTTGATGTCAAACTGATGGAGTGGCCAATCCAGGTTTGCTGCCAAGGACAAGAGAACTCATATAGTATTTAGCTTGGCTACTGGAGCAAATGTCTCGGTGTAGTCAATACCATATGTTTGGGTGAACCCCTTTGCAACTAGGCGGGCTTTGTACCGCTCTACTGTGCCATCCGCCTTGTACTTCACCGTGAACACCCACTTACATCCCACTGGTTTCTTCCCCCTTGGCAACGTCATCACCTCCCAAGTTCCATTTTTTTCTAAGGCCCTTATTTCTTCCATCACTGCTTCTCTCCATTTTGGAATCTCCAAGGCTTCTTGAATATTCTTAGGAATCTGGATTCTGTCAAGGTTAGATGTAAAAGCACGACACTTAGCATAAAGGGCATTGTAAGATACAAATTTTGAGATAGGATGGAGAGTACATGAACGAGGTTGTTTTCTAAGAGCAATAGGTAAGTCATCAAGAATTTTTACCTGGTCAGGATTGGGTTTTGGCTCATGAGTAGCAGGAGCCATCACCGGTTCAAACTCTTTTGATGCTTCGGATGCGAGAGTCTCATCGGGCTTTGATTTAGGTCTCCTTGAGTAGACAAGTGGCTCCTTGTCTATTTGTTCTCCCACATCTCCCCCTGAGTTCAAGATTCCTTCTGCGTTGGACAAAGAAGGAGATGGTATATTATAAGGAGCAGACTTAAAGATCGCAACATCAAAGTTGGTGTCTGAGGGATGAGCTTCACTCAAGGACTCCCCCTGAAGCGAGTAGTAAGGAGTATGCTCAAAAAATGTGACATCCAAACTGACATATAATTTCTGTGAAAGAGGGTCATAACATTTGTAACCCTTCTGAGTAGGAGAGTAACCAAAGAAAACACATTTGAGGGCTCTTGGATCCAACTTAGTACGTTGGGAGGCGTGAATGTGGACAAACACGGTGGACCCAAAAACACGAAGCGAGAGAGATGAACTCAGTCGAGAATTAGGGAAGATCTCCTGGAATTTTTGGAGAGGGGTTGCAAATGAGAGAATTCGACTAGGCATTCGGTTGATGAGGAATGCAGCAGTCAGAATGGCATCACCCCAAAAATGATTTTTCATGTGAGAAGTGAACAATATGGCACGAGCTACCTCAAGAATATGCCGATTTTTCCGTTCAACAACCCCATTTTGTTGGGGGGTTTGAACGCAAGAACTCTGGTGAACAATACCTTTGGCTTAAAGATAGGGGCCCATAGAATGATTGAAATACTCAGTGCCATTATCAGTACGAAGAATTTGAATTTTTGTGTGAAATTGGGTGTAAATCATAGTGTAGAAGTTCATGAATACATAACTAACCTCACATTTATCATATAGTAAATACACCCAACAAATACGAGAATGGTCATCAATAAAGGTAATAAACCATTTTGTGTGGGTCCTATTGGGAACTCGTGAAGGCCCCCAAAGGTCACTGTGAATCAAAGTAAAAGGCATAGATGGTTTGTAAGAACTGGAGGGAAAAGTAGTGCGAGAATGTTTTGCAAGTTCACAGACTTCACATTGTAAATTCAAAAGAGTTTTATTCGAACAAAGTGAAGGAAACAAACGTTTTAGATATTGAAAATTTGGATGACCCATTCGTTTATACCATAACAAAAGGTCACTATCCTTAGGACTAGATGCAGAATTACAAATAGAAGGATGACATTGTTTACTCATAAGAGCGTCATCAAAGTAGTAGAGACCCGCACATTCCTTAGCACTGCCAATCGTCTTTCCCGATGATAGATCTTGAAAGACACAATGGGAAGACAAAAATGTAGCTGAGCTATGAGATTGATTGGTTAGCTGACTAACAGACAATAGATTGCAAGACAGATTAGGAACACGAAGGACAGACTCCAAAGTAATAAATTCAGAGATACGGATACTCCCCTTGCCAGCTACCGGGGATAAAGTACCATCTACAATTTTTACTTTCAAGTTACCAGCACAAGGCGAGTATGTGGAAAATAAATAATGGGAATCAGTCATATGGTCGGATGCGCCAGAATCAATAATCCAGGGAGTACAGCGCAAAGTAGCACTAAGAGCAGTCAAAAAAGTACCTTTGTGGGCTAAGGAATTTGATGAAGGAGGCGTAGAAGACTGACCCAAGGCTTGAAAAGTCGAGAAAAGAGCATATAACTTCTCAAGTTGCTCGGAGTTAAAACCCCCAGTAGGGGTTAACTGAGTATGATGTGCTGATTCTATTTTCTGTTCAGTCAAGACTTGGTACCTATGAGATTTATTTAGCTATTTGGGCTTCCAATCAGCAGGCTTGCCATGTAAAACCCAACAAGTATCTTTGGAATGACCTGATTTTTTGCAATGGTCACAGAAAAGCCTTTTGTTTTGTCTCAGCCCAGATGTTGTGGAAGGCCCACGAGCAGCAAGAGCCGAAGCTTCAGGCCCAGTAGCAATCTTCTCCTTCAACATCACCTTCCGCCTACTTTCTTCACGCCGAATCTCAGAGAATACCTCCCGAATGGAAGGTAATGGCCGACGACCCAAGACTCGGCTCCTCACATCATCGATCTCTCTGTTGAGACCAGCCAGAAACTCATACACCCTCTCGTTCTCCATCCTCTTCTTGAATCGCACATTGTCACTCGTGCACTCCCAAGATTCTTCACAGCAGAGGTCCAGTTCCTGCCATAAACCTAGCATCTCCGTGTAATATTCTGTCACCTCTCTTTCTCCTTGCTTCATCTGCCACAACCGAGTCTTTATCTCGAAGATTTGAGAGGCATTCTTGGCATCGGAGTAGGTTTCGCGAACGGCTTCCCATACGTCTTTTGCTGTCGGCAGGAACATGTATGTCTTGCCGATCGCTGGTCGCATGGAGTTGATCAAGTAGGAGGTGATAAGGGAATTCTCAGACCGCCATTTCTGGAAGGCCGCTACCTCCTTGGAAGATGGTTGTTTGATCTTGCCGGTAAGGAAGCCCAGTTTGCCTTTGCCGTCGATGACCAGCTTGATGGATTGGGCCCATTCTCGGTAGTTCTTCCCATTCAGCTTCTCTACGGTAAGACAAATTGAAGAATTTTCAAACCCACCAGTCGAACCCATGGAGGGGATTATCTCTGATTCTCCCTCTTGAGTTACCGACTGGATGGACTCATGGCTGGCGGCCATGGCTTCTAGGGTTTTAGAGAGATTTGGGCTCTGATACCATGAAGATGATGGGAAAATTGAATCGGACCTATTATTACATTAGTCTACCTATTCTTCACATACATGATCCCTATTTAATATGTACATAGAGAACAAAAATGGAAACATAAGATTAAACTCAAGAAATCAGCCCCAAAGAATCAGCCTAAACCTTCCAAATATTGTGACCTCAATCTCAATCTCTTACCACAATCTCCTCCAAATCCTCTTCAAATCATTTAGGATTTCAACACTATCTCAAAGAAAGTATACTCTTGAGTTGTTGGAGGACTATGGTCATTTGGGAGCAAAACCAAGTAGTACACCTATGGAGGTAAATCATAAGCTGGTTCATACTAATATTGACTTGCTGCAAGATCCAACAATATATAGGCAGCTTGTAGGGAAGTTGTTATACCTAACTCTAACGAGACCTGATATTAGCTATGCTGTTCATATTTTAACTCAATTCATGGACAAACCAGCAACAATACATTTGAATGTTGCATACAGAGTTTTGAGATATCTTAAGTCAGCACCAGGACAAGGTATACCTATGTCATCATCTTCTAATTTCGCCCTAAAAGCATATTCAGATAGTGATTGGGGAGGGTGCAATGAAACAAGAAAATCCTTGACAGGATTTTGTATTTTTCTTGGAGATGCTTTGGTTAGTTGGAAGTCAAAGAAACAGAAGACAGTGGCAAGAAGTTCTGTTGAAGCAGAGTATAGGGCAATGGCTGTGACTCCATGTGAGGTTATATGGCTGATTTATCTGTTAAATGACTTCAAAATTCATCATGAGGGATCAATGCACTTGTATTGTGATAATGTTTCAGCATTGCATATCTCCAAGAATCCAGTGTTTCACAAAAGAACAAAGCATATTGAGCTGGATTGTCATTTTGTTAGAGAAAAGGTGCTTGCAGGAGTGATAAAGCCATTGCATTTGAAGACTAATCTCCAGCTAGCATACATGTTTACAAAGGCATTGCATCCATCTCAATTTCATAGTTTGCTGGTCAAGATGAGCATTCATAACGTATATGCTCGTCTTGAGGGGGAGTGTTAAGAAGAAGAAGGTTGTTAAATCAGTTTCTGATTATTGTTAATTAGCTAAACTAATTTCGGTTAGTTAGATTGGTTAGAAACAGAATTTTTGTTTCTGTTTTTCTTTTCCTTCTTTCTTTTGTATATAAGTTCTATTTTCCGTTCATCAATAGAGTTGAGGCATTCATTTCATAACAAACTCTGAATAGAAAAAGAAAATTATAAGTTATCTAAGAGAAGTTCAATAAGAGGAATTACTTCTCCTGATAGTCTCTCGATTTCGGATGTCTGAAAATCAATTGCATCCACCTTATCCCCACAGAGGCCAAGGAAACCAGTCTGCAAGTTTAAAAAAAATGAAAAAATTCTGTTATTACCCTAAATTAATTAACTGAACTGCACCAGAACAAGAAGGAAAGTAGCATTATGACAGACACTATAGCAACACCTCATGCAACAAATACGTCTATTGAAGACAGGCATCACATGCATGCGGTACCTTCATCATAGGCCGTTTTGACGAACTCCTAGAATAAATTAACTGGTAATAGTCAAGAAAGTTTTCCTTTTTCTTCTTCTCCTTGACCAATTTTGCAAGTTTGTTGGCTTTGTACACAACCTGCAAAAAAGTTTTAAGTGAGAACAAAGCTGGACAGTAATTTAACAGGTATTCAATTATCTTATAGGTAAGAAATTAATAACTTAAGTAAATACCCTTCCTCTAAGTAAAATTGAACATTATACTAATATTTTTCTGTAAGTAAATGTGGTCTCTAAATATGGTATAACTTACAGTAGCTCAAACTCTGAACAAGCTGAGTTTCTGGCTCAACTGACTGTTTGACAACAGTTGGAAAAAATAATAGAAAGAAAATTAAATGTCTTGTTCTTGTTGATACTATTAACTCCTTATCATGTACATAATACACAGAAGAAATTTCTCCATAGTCTCTAGGTTGATACTTCCACATGTCATTCACCATGCCAAATACAAGAAGTTTTTATTAAATACAACAATAAAGATTAAATCTTCATTTCTGCCCTTGAAAATAGAGTGACTGACGAGTTCTGCTGGCATTATTAACACTTCATTATCCACTAAACACAAAATAGAATTCAACATACAAAAAGTAATAACAATAATAATAAAAAGAAGCATAAAACTCGAGAGCTTGTGAATAAGTCCATCTAACTCATAATACTGTAATTAACCAGATCTACTGCAACCTAAATAGATACAGGTGGATTCAAGCAAAATACTTCTCATGAAATTCAGACTAACTTGTATAGAAGGCTCATATCATCTTCTTCTCTGCCCCCACCCACCCTCCCCCCGCACCCCCCCACCATCCCCATTCCAAGTATTCATATAAGATCTATGTGTATTTGAATGTGCATATTTATCCATCTATTAATAGAATGCTACCCGAGCCAACCTGATGAGTAAGGTAATGATCTGGATGGTTGATGAGGAAAAAGTGCTCCACAAGCTCGCTAACTGATTCATCGGGGTCTGACGGTACAATTCTTACAAGGACCTGTGAACAATCAGTTTCAACACTCGGGTTTAGTAGAAGCTGGCACTGAAGAGTCTTAATGGCAACTTTATGGACATGTGAGGATCAATAAACTTCTCAGGAATTTGTGACTGCACAAACTACAAAAGTGCCAAGTTTTCAAATTGCCAAGAAGCTCAACAGCTAAAGTCAACTGCTGTTTGATACAACTATCAGACTTGTTTTGATACTCAAATGCTTACCATCATTGCTTATTTTAGTACACACACACAGAAGAAAAAACAGTGTAAGAAGCACCATACAGGAACAATTCTGGAGAATGATGTATACCAGAACGTATACCAGTATGCACAGGGATGTTAGCACCATGTGGTACCAGAACGTATACCAGTATGCACAGGGATGTCAATATTTTACATACAACTTAAACATATAAACTGCACTCAAGGAGATACCAATGCATAGGAAAGAACTAACACATCACAACTAAAATTTAAAATAAAAGAACACATGAACAAGGCCAAATAATCCCAAGGAGATGATAAAAATGTAAAACATCCTTTTCCAAAGGACAGGTTGCATCTTACCGTGAAATGATCAGGGCGACGCTTTTCTAAGGCAAGAAAGTCCAACCGCATTGATACAACTGTTTTGTACTCTTTTCTTAGCACATAACATGTCCAAAAAGTGAATGCATAGGCCATAACAATGTGAGCCCAAAATCTGCAATCCCAGAATGGTGAACATCATCCACTGCACTACAGTAGTACTGGAAGTAAAAGTAAAGTGACATTTATTTGATTATATGAAGTCCTAGAGTATAAACTGTTATATATGAAGTCCTTATTTGATTATATGATAATACAATCTCATGACTGATGGCGAAGATAAAACTGACATTTACTACATACCATAAATGTTGAAAAGAATGTCCTATTCATCCCACATTTCCCCCTAAATAAGAAGAATTATATATGAAGTCCTTATTTGATTATATGATAATACAATATCATGACTGATGGCGAAGATAATAATGACATTTACTACATACCATAAATGTTGAAAAAAATGTCCTATTCATCCCACATGTCCCCCTAAATAAGAAGAATTATGTTGAAAAGTGATACTACAAGATCTTAGAATCGATGGATCTCTTACAATAAAATACCAAATTGTTAACAAACCTGTTAAAGAGGTTTGGACTCTACATGACACCACCAGATTGACGTTCTAGTCTTAGAATCAGGAAAAATGTGGCATTTGCTTTATTCCTTCGATCCATTTTTTGGGTTCTTCCAAGATGATAGACTATATTTGGATCTTCACAGCTTGGGCTAAGAATGCAATAAGCACATAATTCTTCCAACCACACTTCAATTATGCTTACAAATTGCAATAAGCATATAACTTTTGGAATGATATGCATCAATTATGTAATATCCCGGTAATTCAAGAACAAATAATAATTATTAATTAATGTATATGAGGTGATTAGTGAATATTTGTGTATTTAAGGGGAAGTATTAAATTATTTTGTATTTAAGAAATTGGCAAGTAATTGCTAGAAAATTTGGGGTATAAGAGTTATTAATAAGTGGGGTGTATGTGGTAATTTCTAGAAGTTGTGGGGTTAAATGTAATTCCCCAAAACTGTGGCGGGTTTATCTTAAAATTAATTAAGTGCATATAATTGTGAGGGAGGGTGGGATGGCACATGCGCGCAAGGTGAAGGGGCAGGTCGCAGGTTCGAACTGGGGGGCAGGTCGCAGGTTCGAACTGGGGGCCAGGTGCATGCGAGGGGGGATTTTGGCTGGAATTTTCCAGCCACACCTTGCCCAAAACGAGGCGGTGGGCAACAAATGGCTGTCGCGCGGCCAGCACTGAGCCGCCCTCTTTTTTCCATTTAAACCTCCAATTTCAGCAGGTTTCAGGAGGTCTTCGATAGGAACTCTGAGGGAAAATTAAAGAAGAAGAAGAAGAAGCAGCATGCAAACACGGAAATGGGGGAGAAAATTCGAGGGAAATTGAAGGAAAATTCAGTTTAATTGAAGTTTAAATAGTCAGGTAAGTGGGGAAAAATATAATAGAAATTCCTAACGGTTGGAATTTAATTTTGGGTGCAATCTTACTAATTTGGTTGAATTATAACATTTTGCAGCGTGTATTGATTTAGCAACGTGTGGGCATAAAACCCTGAAATCTGCTAATTAAAGTCAAGCACCTTACTCCCTTTGCGAGTCTCCTTCAATTTATGAATTCCAACTCCTTCCTTAACCAAATTTGGTTCCAGGAGTCACTTATGTGCGTTATGGATATTTATTTTGTGAGTTAAATTGAACTGAATTCGATAGGAGACTTCTGGGGTTTAAATTGGTAAGTGCTTTCGGGCTATTGTACCACCCCTACTTCCTTAGTAATGATGCTGAACCAGTTTGGGAGTAGGTTCCTAGAGAGTTGGCGGGATTTGGTTGTGGTTATGGTTTCCTATGGGTGTGAGTCGTAATAACAAGGAGCATGAGCTATCGACCAATGAGGTGACATGTTGATCGTTTGGTGACACTGGAGCGAACCATCGACCGGACCGAGGATGGCTATCAACCAATTGTTCCTAGTCATGGATCGTTGACCGGTGCCTGGTCACTGTCGACCAGCTCTGCCATTATGTGACATATCGCATGGCATTGCAATGCATGGGATTGGGCTTGCATTCATTGGGGGTCATCATGTTTGTATGTGTTGGGAGTGCGAGCATTGGCATGACACAGTTGGCCTGCTGAGAGCTGACTTGTATATGTTAAGGGAGCATATACATTTAGAGCATTCACTTATGTGAATTCCTACGTGGGCGTAGCATGGCCTGATGCTTGGCTTATGGGGGCCTTGTCATCACGTTAATGTTGCAAAAGCCATTGCATTTATTATTTGTTACATTGCATGGTTACTAGTTGATATGGATTATGGAATGGAGTTAACCCTCGATAGCTATGAGTGGGAGTTGGGCTCCAAATAGCTATGACTCGAGAACTCTAGTTTGTGGTTGTAGTGGGGGCTTCGGGCTCATGTGCCTTATGCTAGCCAGTTCGTGGCTACTGTAGGTTTGTATGCCGGGACTTGGGTGCCAGGTTGTGCATTTCTTATGTGGGCCCCAAGGACCATTACATGCATTGGTTTATTTGGGTTATGCACCGAATATCTTCGTGCATGGTATGGTGTGACATTATCATTTATGGCATTGCATTGGTTGGGGCATGTGTATTATGGGTGAGAGATTTGTTCCCACACTTACCTTTATTCTTTTGTTATGCTTCCTGAGCCTTGTGGCTCACCTTGTCTTTTACATCATTCCAAGTGTAGGAGCTTATGTCATAGTTGGATCATTTGGCGTGTCAGTCTCAGGTGGCTATGTATATAGGGCAATCCCAACTGAAAAGATCTCTGGGGCATGAGTTTTGACCCGAGGCGTGAGTTTTGACCCGGGGCTCAGGTTTGGTGATTGATGTATTTGAATGATTGATGCCTTGTTATGTAAGGAAGTCCCTGAGATGTGTATTTATAATTAATTTGCTTCCGTTGTTGTATAATTTTGGGGCGATATGTCAGCCCATGTATTTAAGATATTAGCTGGTTGTGATTAAAATTGAGGACTTTTTGGTTTGTCACAAATTATGCTTACAAATTGCAACAGTAAAAGGGAAATTCTTCAAAATGCCACATACAGATATATCAATGGGTTGGGATATATTCTCCCAGTATCATGTGTGAAAGCATATTGTTTTAGCAGCAGTTAGTGTATTAGTAACAGTACTCTTTTCTATTTGGTTTATTTTACTCTTCTGTATTGATTTATATTAATTCATTAAGCCATGTAAGTTGTTAAGTCAATGGAAGAGGCTTGCTGTCATATATATATATATATATATATATACACACACATATATATATACAGTAATGCGCTCCATTTCAGTTAGTTTGCAGTTTGAATGAAATACGAAGTTAGTTCCTCCTCCAAATTCTCTCTCTACTCTATTCGCAATTTGCCCTAGGGTTTTCCTAAGAACTTTTCAATGTGTAATTTCATGTTGTACAAAATCAGATTTTCCCCTAATTCAATATATTGGAAATGAAAGAACCAAAATTCTTCCATTCAGCATGAGAATTGCATATTATCTCATAAATTGAGCTGATTACAACTTCATGACCATTCTTCCAACCATGGCAATTTGAGTCACACCATATCAAATAAATGAATTAATATGCTTTGTAATTATTCTATGGGTTGCATCAATGCAAAACTGTGAGGCCAAGTCAGCAATTTAACAACCCAAACAGCAACTTTCTGAAAATGGGATCATGTGAGCTTAGGTTTTGGAGCCAATTTCTACTTAGATGTATGAGATCGATTAGAGAAGATACTAAGATTAGGAAAGGGTATTACAGATTCAGTAGGGAATAGTGGAGGCAGATTCAGTGTCAACTGCAACTGCAAAGAACTAAGAACGCTGAAACTGTTTCGATTAATGAGACAAGTTGGCTTGGGTTAGGTTCTTGGGTAAAACCCCTCAAGGTTGAGGAAGTGTGGCTACCCACTCTCCCTGATTGAAGCAATGCCACTTTCTCCTTCAATTGAAGACTTCTACAGTTCTACCCCTCTGCTTGAATCAGGAAGTAATGTGAAGAGTATGAATCTAATTAGAAAGACCGGCCAAAGTGTGGGGTTTAGAAGGGATGGTTAGGGAACAAAAAAGTTTAGGGCAGGAGTTGCAGTAGTCTTTAAGGAAAAGAAGGCATAGGTAAACAAAAGAAAATAACTAAAAGAAGAAAAAGTTAACAATGGACCTCAATAAACCATATTTTTTTTGTTCCCAAACCAAAAAAAAAAAAAAAAAATCTGGTTTTTCAAGGTCCATTTTTAACTTTTTCTTCATGAATTGTGTAACACCCCAATTCCCGAGAGCGTTAGGTAACGTAAGATTCCGGGGATATATTTTTTTTTTCCAACAAACAATAGAAACTCAACATAAACCGTTCCCCGAAGATCCCGTTACACCTTCTCAGTATATCAACTATGAACCATCAATAACTAAGACAGGTTCACCAACACAAATGCGGAAGTTAGATCGAAACCTTAACAGGTCATAATTGAAACCACTTTATTTATAATATAAAGCTAAGCCAACGTTTACATGATGTTTTCAAAACAAACAACATAACTGAAAATGACATAAAGTAAACTATCAATTAATCGCCGCCATTCCTCGGCAATCCCCTTTCCTTTTGTACCGCTGCCTTCACCTGGAACGTTTGAATATTCCATGCACGTAGTCCAAATTAGATGATGAATCATCTAAGTGAGAGTTCAAAATCACATTTTTCATGAATGAATGCACGACATGAAATAAACCAATACACCCGGTAAGCCCTAGCCCAAGAGAATCCCACGCGCTTAGCCCTACCACGGGAAAAGAGCAATTTCTCTAAAAGTTATGCCACCATACCGACACGACGACGCGACGTGATTCTAGCTTAAATAGGGCTGCCAACGCATCTCACCAGAATACATTCCCACCTTAAGCATCCAAGAACCACCATACAATCTCAACTCCAAAATTTCACATGGACCACCTAGTCATCCTAGTGCAACTTCCCTGCCCAAACGACCTGGCACGAAAATCAAGGCGGCTATCCTGACATACTCACCAGCATCAGATACCCCTATTATTCCGTCACGCCCTTGAAGAATTACGGCTACACTATCCAGACAATATCCTAGGCTGACATCCCATATGAACAACACTGTATGGACCACCTAGCCGTCCTAGTGCAACTTCCCTGACCAAACGGTCTGGCACGGAAACCAAGGCGGCTATCCTGACATGCACACCAGCATCAGATACCCCTATTATTCCGTCACACCC
This sequence comes from Diospyros lotus, assembly GCF_014633365.1. NCBI lineage: Eukaryota > Viridiplantae > Streptophyta > Magnoliopsida > Ericales > Ebenaceae > Diospyros > Diospyros lotus. The sequence continues at coordinate 27,258,043 of NC_068339.1, read as the reverse complement.
TTGAAGAATTATGGCTACACTATCCAGACAACATCTGAGGCTGATATTCCATACGTACACACAAAACTCAAGACAATACCATATTTCACAATTCAATGCATCATATAAACAACATTTTATAAAATGCAATGCACCAGTTCAAAACGTTTAGGGATAAACCTCCCTCATAAAAACCAACCGTCACCGGTTACCATTTCAATACACAAAACCATTTTGCATGAAATCCACAACACATTTAGGAAACTCAAACACCAAGTTTTAGGGTAAACTACTCACCTCGACGTATTCGGATCGTCTCGATCCTCGTGCACAACCTCGTTTTGCGTACCCAAACATAAGCACTTGAACTTACAGTCAACCTCGAACCACAACACTTCCTAAACACCATAATTAATTAAGGAAGCATTAAAATCCATTTTTCTCAAATTTTCCTTAATTTCCTCTATTTTCTCCCATTTTTCACCTTGGTAATTCCAAAATAATTATTTCCTCAACTATTTTCCAAAATATTTCAATACAGAAAATTCTAAAATAATTAAACAAAAATTCTAGAATCGAAATTACCAAAAAAACCCTTGCTCACGCGCCTTCACACGCTAGGCGCGTGTGTGAGGGTGAAGGCTGGCGCGTGACTGCACGCGCCACCATCTTCTTCCTCGAGCCAGTCGCCGACGGTTGCTCCGATGACCTCGAAACCGGTACCCCCTTGAAGCCCTCTTAATGTCGATCACGATGTCACCAAAATCAGGCCGAAACAACACCAAAAGGCCCTCCAAAAATCGATTTACAGGTAGCCCTAGGCGGTCCGCCTCCCACTCACGGCCAAGCTTCGATTGGCCACCAAATGAACACGAAAATACCTCAAAATGCTCCCAAAATGATCCTTGATGCCTCGCGACCAAAAGCCCTCTATCAAAGCTCCAAAAATCATCCAAAAACTCAGTCGATTTCTTGCAAAATTTTCGAAACCCTCGGCCCCCCCTTTTATAGCGATTTCCGGTCACCTCTCAGCCAATCACCGGCCAAGGTTTGGCCACCAAGCATCCTTGCGCCGTATAGCACCTCCCCCAAGCCACACTCGACCGTCCCATTGCCGGAAACGGCGGCCACGTGCGGTGGCAGTGCGGCGGCCGTTTTCCCTTTGTGTTCACACTGCCAGACTTTGGTTTATTGCATTTTCACCCCCCTGATTTTATCAAATCTCATTTTGGCCTTTTCCTTGATACCCCTGATCTTCCCAACACCATCACTAAGTCCCATAAGTCTTGTACTTTTCACTTGCCTCTTGAAACTTCCGAATAATTACCATTTTGACCTCCCTCGGGCAAAATTAGAAAACTGCACTTAGGCCCGATTGACCGTTTTGACCTTAAATTCATTCGATTCAACCAGAAATCACTTAAGGGTTGTTCTATACAACAAATATTGGTCCTTGACATGCTCCATTGACTTTTCGAATGTCTCCTACGTCGATTCGGTTTTCTTAGCCCAATCGACAACTGTACCGAAAACTGTTCTCGATCCAATTTCTTTCATCACTAAAAATCATAAATTAAATCACTCATCGATACTATACAATTTTCCTTAATCTTCTAGGGTCCGGGGTACTCCCTCTGACTAATTCGACTACCTAAAGTTGTGATAGTGTACCCTAAAGTCTCATTTTTCCGCAAATTCTAATTATACTCTTCATTAAATACCATTTATATCCTCATACCATTCCCGGGTATTACAAATTGTACTAAGAAAAATAATCTAGGTTTGTTGGGGGCCATGAACTCACCCCAACAAACAAAATTGTACCTGGAAAACCAAGTGAATATCAGGCATAAAAGAAAATTTTCTACTCTCAACAACAAAAAACTATCAGCACCTTTACTGCTAATAAAGGTGTACCTGGGACCAAGCAATATAAATTATGGGATGACAGAGTGCTGCAATAATTTAGGGCTTGATATAACGTGTTGATCACATTAACAGTCAATTTACTTAACTGAGTAGAATAGAGAAAGATTCAAAATTTTACAAACAGAAAGTCATATTAAAAACTATAGTTTAAATAGGAAGGCCTGATGCACTAGAGACATCCCTTTTAGGGAGGCATAAAAAATGCAGATGGGATGTTAAATATTCCTGCCTTCCAAGAAACAATGAAGTAACATGTTTAGAAGCTTGCCAGAAAATAAATAAATACGAAAATAAATTTCTCACCTTTGAGATCCACTAGGAATGTTGGCTATAGAAAGCTTATCAATATCACTGTAAGTTACTTTGGATAGCCTTGACGTGTTATTTGTCCAGTTAACAGGGACCAGGACAGCGCATGCAAGTAATGTAATGGGAACAAAAATTTTGAGTCTGCAAATGTGCATAAATCAGCACAAAAAAATAAATCAAAACTGAGAGAGAGAGAGAGAGAGAATGTAAGTAGACAATACACACAGTAGTGGATAACATGTTCTACAAAATAACACACTTTGTCCAGATGATATCAGGTCATATGGCAGTATAAGACCAACAATTAAATTAAGAAATTAGCAGAAGACTAATTGTGTAAGAGGAACATTCTGTTGAGTTCATATCTGTTAAGAATTCTAATATTTGCATATTCAGTTAGCAAAAGAATTTGCCAATAGTTTTTTTTCAAGGTCTTAGACTAGGTTGGTTGTCATTCAAGTATACAGCAGCATTTCGGAGTAAAACTAGCCAAATTTGTCACCAGTATTTAAACCGTGTATAAACCTGTTTGAAAGGTGGCCATTGATGAGCAGTTTGTTTGATATTAAGAGCTATAAAGAGAGTATTCAACTTCCTTCCACAGATCTTAAAGACACATAATGACATAGCTATAATAAATAGAGTATCAACTCTTATCACCTTTCAAGACTAACACAAAGAGAACTAAAGAACATGATTTGATGATTTGTTTAAGTCTATCTTAAGACTAAAAACTTTAGCTGTTATGAAAAAGTCTCTGAACAATGTCTCCGATTAACACGAACAAAAACAAATCTCTAACAGTGTCTATCAGATTTTTGAACAAAGATATCATTCTTCATTATTTGCAGAAGATTTGAAGAATTGAGGATGTTGTAGGATTCAATACAGGTATTGAAGACTTTAAGCTTGAGAATGCATTGAGGGAGACATGATCGCTGAATCTTGGAGGGTGAACTCTCGGACCTGTTATACCAAGATAGTATCCCTGAGGGCTAGAAATCACTCTTAAGGACAGTGATACACACACCTCGGTTGTGATTCTATTGTTCAGGACCTGATTCTACTAGTATTTGTGTTTCGAGACTTGCTGCAGATGCAGAGTTTTTCAGAGGTATTCTCCATAACTTTGTCCAACACAAAGACATCTTTCTTCACTATTTGTTGAATATTTGAAGACTTGAAGATGTTGTGCAACTCAATAAAGGAGTAATTGAAGACTTAAGCTTCTCATTACAGATTTAAGATTTGTTGAAGATTTGAAGACTTCAGCTTTACTTGTTGCAGGATTGCTAAGGTGCTGTGCAATTCAAAACAGGAGTAATTGTTGAAGAAACATATCGTAGGGCTCAATATGAAACTGTGGAGCCCAGTTGATACAATCTGGGCACACTTGCAAGTCCATGGTTTCTGCACATTCATGAGAGGGAATTCGGCTTGTTTTACGTATGTTGCTTTCACTTCAAGAAAGTTCTTTGTTTTTGTTGAGAATCCGTGTGAGAAGATGAGGACATCAACAAGGCGTGCAACTAGAGATAGAGATGAAGCCAAGATGATGCGGATAAAGTTTCTAGATAAACTGGAGAAATTATAGGAGATAAAAGATAAGTTCCTAAATAATAGAGATAATAGTGTATATATCTTAGAATCTGAAAATCTTTACAATGTTGTAGCTAAGTAGAATTCTAACGTAAGTAGGATACCTCCTGTATAAGAGATTGGCCTATGGTCTAATGCATGCTAACGAGGAATATTTTTTCCTAAGTTCTATTCAACCTAAGTGTTTAAGCTTAGGTGTTCATTCTGTTCATGGTATTAGAGCTCGATTGATCCGAGTCTGAGTTATTCAACCGTATCCCTGGAGCAGCCAAGGCTACTCCAACATCTACAACATCTACAGAATCATCCCCTGACCCTGACCCTAACCCTCAACTGATGGTGAATCAAGGACTGTCCCTATCATTCGAGAGCCAAAGCCTGCAGATCACTCAACACCGATTGAATAGGCGGAATTTCTGAAAGTGGTGTCAATCCGTCACATTAGTGATCAAAGGAAAAGGCAAGTATGGCTACTTATCTAGGGAGGTTGTTGCACCACTAGAAACTTCTGTTGATTACCAAAGGTGGGAGGCTGAGAACTTGATTATAATGGCATGGCTCATCAACTCAATGGAGCCGAAAATTAGTCGCACATACCTCTTCTAAAAGACAGATAAGGAGGCATGGGATGTAGTCCAAGAAACATACTCTGATCTCGAAAAAACTGCCCAATGTTTCGAGATTAGATCAGCCATTAGAGCCACTAGGCAAGGTAATGTGAGTATGACTGAATATTACAGTACTTTGCTAGAGCTTTGGCAAGAGATTGATCTCTTTTATGATCCAAGCTGGGAGTGCATAGCTGACAGTATGAAATATGGTAAGATGCTAGAGAAAGAAGGGATTTTTGACTTCCTCCAAGGCCTTAATTCCGATCTAGATGAAGTGAGAGGCCTCCTACTTGGTGCAAAACCTCTTCCTTCCCTCCGAGAGGTATTTGCCGAGGTAAGGAGAGAGGAAAGCAAAAAATGAGTTATGCTACCAGCAGGAGATCCAAGTGCAGGTTCGGCACTTGTCACAACCAAGAGGGAGGAATTTCCTAGGGATAAACCATGGTGTGAATATTGCAACAAGCCATATCACACCAAGGAGACCTACTGGAAATTGCATGGAAAGCCAGTTAATTGGAAACCCAAGAATAGAAGAGAAAAAGAGAGAGCATATACAACTTCAGTTACAGCTCTTCCTATACCTGAGAAAGGTGTAAGTATGACTCTAACCAGTGACCAGATGCAGATTTTACAGAAGTTACTGAACAACACTCAATTGACAAAGGATCTCGACACACCAGCAGCCAATACATCTGCATCATTAGCCCAAAGAGGTAACTTAAAGTACTCTCTAACTACTAGGAGAATGAATGAAAAAAGGTGGATTGTTGATACCGGGGAATTCGATCACATGACCGGATCAACCCTGTTTTTTGAGAAATTTCAGCCTCAAAATAAGAAGCTAATAGTGTTGATGGCAGATGGGAGTATGTTTATTGTTAAGGGGCATAGGAGTGTATGTGTGGCTGGACTGCAACTTAAAACAGTACTATATGTGCCAAATTTGACATGCAATTTGTTATCTGTTAGCAAGTTAACAAGGGATATGGACTGTGCTGTGACTTTTCTTCCCTTTCTTTGTATTTTTCAGGACCGAACCTCGAGGAAGATGATTGGCAGTGCTGAGGAAAAGAACGGGCTTTATTGGATATTAGACAACCCATCTCCCTCAAATCAGTTCATTCCTAGACTCTTGTTTACCGTTCATTCTAATTCCAATATTTTGCTATGGCACAATAGGCTTGGCCATCCTAGTTTTTCTTACTTGAAATGCTTGTATCCAAATTTATTTTTCAATAAAGAAGGAGTAGTTCTTCAATCTGAAAGTTGCATTCTTGCAAAACAAACACATAGAACGTATCAGTCTCATTCTTACTCTCATTCTAAGCCTTTTTACTTGATTCATAACGATATTTGGGGCCCAGCAAGAATTCCAAACTTAACTGGTGCTAGACAGTTTGTCACCTTTATCGATGACCATACTAGAGTATGTTGGGTATATCTCATGAAAGACAAATCCGAAGTAAATGCTATCTTTCAAGCCTTTCATAAATTGGTTCAAAATGTTTTTCAGTCCTCTATTTACATCTTTAGGACTGACAATGGCCGTGAATACTTCTCTCAATCCCTCACCCAATATCTAACAAATCATGGGATCTTTCATCAAAGCACCTGCCCTATACTCCTCAGCAAAATGGGGTAACGGAGAGAAAAAACCGTCATTTACTTGAAATGGCTAGATCCTTAATGATTGCTAGTTCTGCTCCTCATAGGTATTGGGGTGAGGTGATTTTAACAACCTCTTATTTGATCAATAGGCATCCAAAGTGATAGATTACCAAATCCCATTGAAACATCTCTTGCATTATTATCCTCATACACGCATCCTTAACTCAATTTCGCCTAGAGTCTTTGGTTGTGTTGTATATGTTCACCAAACTGGGTCTAACCATCACAAACTCGAGCCAAGATCCTTCAAATGCATATTCATTGGCTATTCTCCTACACAAAAAGGATATAAATATTATTGCCCATCATCACAAAAATTCTTTCTCTTGTGATGTGACATTTATGGAAAATGAGTACTATTACTCCAGCAATAAGTTACAGCAGATTGAAACTCATTAGGATCCTATGGTATCTCTCCCTCTTCCACATTCCTTTCAAAACACTGATCTACCTCTCAAGGATACAAGCACTCCCTCTCAATCAATCCTCGTGGAATCAGCCAACCTTGACTCATCTAACTCGCTGGTTCCCCAACAACTTGAGCCATTGATGACTGATTTAGGGGGAGAGAAGGCTGTCAAAGTATATTCAAGATGGTCCAAGTGTCCTGATCCTCATCCCAGCCAATTGTTAGAACCAGGGGGAGGTCCAACAAGAGATGAGGACCCTGCTGAACCAACCAGAGAGCATGATGCCAGCCACGGGAGTGATCTGGACATTCCCATTGCTATCCGAAAGGGAGTGAGATCATGTGTTAAGCATCCTATTTCTAATTATCTAACATATTCCAAGCTGTCTACACAATTTCAGGTTTTCACAACCACTGCTGATACAATAATAATACCCCGAAATATCCAAGAAGCTCCAAGAAATCCTAAGTGAAAGGAAGTAGTGATGGAGGAAATGAAAGCACTGATTGGTAACCACACATGGGATGTTGTTGAAATTCCCAAAGACAAAAAGATCATCGGCTGCAAATGGGTATTTACTATCAAGTATAGATCTGATGGCTGTGTTGACAGATATAAAGCAAGGTTAGTAGCCCAAGGGTACTCTCAAACCTATGGAATAGACTATGAGGAAACATTTGCTCCTATAGCAAAATTAAATTCCATACGGGTTCTATTATCTCTTGCTGTAAATTTGGATTGGAAATTGTTTCGGCTAGATATTAAAAATGCCTTCCTAAATGGGGAATTAGAAGAAGAAGTATACATGAGAATCCCACCTGGGTTTGAAGAAGAAGGGAAAGCTGGCAAAGTGTGCAAACTACAAAGATCACTCTATGGGCTAAAGTAGTCTCCACGAGCATGGTTCAAAAAATTCAGCACAATGATCACTAAATTTGGCTATACACAAGGAGAAGCAGATCATACACTTTTCACCAAGTGTACAACAGGTGGAAAAAGATGTATCCTAATTGTATACGTGGACGACATAATTATAACCGGTGATGATACTTCAAAAATTGACACTTTGAAACAGAGACTAAAAGAAGAATTTGAGGTTAAAGACCTTGGAGAAATGAAATACTTCTTAGGAATGGAAGTGGCAAGAAGCAAGCAGGGCATACTAATCTCTCAAAGAAAATACACTCTGGACCTGCTCAAAGATACAAGTATGTTAGGTTGTAAACCAAGGCACACACCCTTGGAAAGAAATTGGAAATATCTCCTAAAAGATAATGATCCACCTGTTGATAAAGAAAGGTATCAAAGACTTGTTGGCAGAATGATCTATCTCTCACTCACACGTCCAGACATAGCATATGCAGTGAGCATTGTGAGCCAATTTATGCACTCATCTACTCAACAACACTTGGATGCTGCGCACCATATTTTGAGGTACTTAAAAGGACACCTAGAAAAGGTTTGTTATTCAAGAAGGGAGAGAATAAAGGGGCAGAAGGATTTGTTGACGCTGATTGGGCCGGATCAGTTACTGATAGCAAGTCCACTCCGGGTTTCTGCACTAAACTGTGGGGAAACCTTGTCACTTGGAGGAGTAAGAAACAAACCGTAATTGCAAGAAGTAGTGCTGAAGCAGAATTCAAGGCGATAGCTCAAGATATTTATGAATTAATTTGGTTGACAAGGATAATGGAAGATATGAGAATGCCTCTAACATTGCCAACAAAGCTATATAGCGATAGCAAGTCGACCATAAGCATTGTCAATAATCCTATACAACATGATAGGATGAAGCATGTGAGGATTGATAGAAACTTCATACAAAGCGAAATTGAGGAAGGAGGAATCCAGCTAGCTTATGTTCCTACAGAAACTCAAGAAGCAGATGTTTTTACAAAAGCTATGTCAAGACCGGGATTTGAATCTTTGATTAACAAGCTGGGAATTGAAGATATCTATTCAATTGCTTGAGGGGGGGTGTTGAGAATCCATGTGAGAAGATGAGGACATCAACAAGGTGTGCAACTAGAGATAGAGATGAAGCCGAGATGATGCGGATAATGAAGCCAAGATGATGTGGATAAAGTTTCTAGATAACCTGGAGAAATTATAAGAGATAAAAGATAAGTTCCTAAATAATAGAGATAATAGTGTATATATCTTAGAATCTGAAAATCTTTACAGTGTTGTAGTTAAGTAGAATTCTAATGTAAGTAGGATACCTCCTGTATAAGAGATTGGCCTATGGTCTAATGCATGCTAATGAGGAATATTTTTTCCTAAGTTTTATTCAACCTAAGTGTTTAAGGTTAGGTGTTCATTCTATTCAGTTTTAAATACTTAGATTGGACAATAGTTAATTACATGGAAGCAGTCCACCAAAGCAACAATCACATTCTCAACAAACTGATATAAAACTTCAAATTGGTATAAGAGCAGGTACCAGTTTCTTCAATATCTTCATGGCAGTAGGACAACACCAATAACTAAATTATTAAATTAGCAGATGGCATATATCATGTCTAATTATGCCATAAGCCACTCAATTTTGCAATGGTGACATTCTCACTGCAGGACGCAACATACATGCACAAACAAACACGCATGCACGCACAGAGAACAAACAAGTATCAGAAACAGAATTATTATATGTTCGGTGAGAGAGAGACAAAAGGAACAAGTTAAACGGATACTAGAATACTGCACTTGAGAAACATAATAACTGGTATTCCACTCTTTATCAAGTTTACTTGACACAAATGGGACAAAGACTTTAGCAATAACACTCCACTAATTCCAAGGTTGTTATAATGCTAACTAGAGGTAAAATGTCAGAAAAATGAGCCTTTCCTACATAAGTTTCAAGTATAGCTTCATAGACTTTAAAACAGAAAAGGTTCTTCTGACTAAGTTTTGAAAGACTAATGAAGCAAGGGGAAGGAAAATAGTATGTGAGACAAGTAAGTTACACCAGCCACCATCACAAACCAGCGAGAAGGGTTTCTCGAAATCTCCAAATGTTCAATCAAATGGAAAAGAAATGTAATGATGTATTTTTCTATTTTGTCAATATGTAGTACCATATTTTACAATAGCCTTTAGTAATTTACTAAGAAGCACAGACATGGACATGGAGACGAGGACATGATATTTTTTCAAAAAATTAGGACACAACACGGTTGGGATACGTTAGTGAATAAACTAAATTTTTATATTTCTAGTGACATAATAAAATACCAAAAATATATTCTAAACTCAAATAGTGAATCAGCATGATAGGCGTAACAAAAGTAGCAATCGACAAGTGCACCCACTCATGCAGGGTAACCATTCATCTTCGCTATGTCCATAAGGGGACATGTATGTCCCCTTGATGTCCCTTTGAGAATGACGAAAGTAGTGTTGGACACGCCACGTGGGCGTTTCCGACATATATCACTAACATGTCTCCATGTCACCAGTCTGACATGTTGGTGACCTCTTCGCCATGTCCATGCTTTATGGGTAATTTACATAGGGTTGTAAGATCTAAGTTTTGTTGAATTCGAGTCATATAGAAATCAATGCCTCCCCCAAAAATACCACTTTTCAAATTTATAGTTTGAAGAGCAAGCAACAACACCTTACTAGCCAGAAACTCCCTTTTGTGGCCCATAATTTGACTTGATCTATAAAAATGTCAAAACTTCCTATTCTTTTTCCTGTTCAGATTTCACGAGCACTTTATCTGGGTGCCTTGAGTCACTAAAATCATTTATATAATTTCGATTAAACAAGCCTTTATCTTTTATGCTTCACTTGGTTCAAGACAAGAAAAACAAGAAAAGGACAATAGAATATGGCAACATGAAAATACTTCAAATAAGCAAGTTTCAACAAGTCCATCAAACACAATAATTGCTTATAGAATACCATACAAGAATAACATTTAGAATATTCATGAACACATTCCTTCATTTTACCCTGCAAATGATAATTCAGCACCCAAGCTAACTAGTAAGTAACAAGAGCAAAGGAATTTTGAGAACTGTAGTAGCATACCCTATCAAGTAAATCCGTAAATAAACAGCTGAATCCAATCCTGCATGATCAATAAGCTCAAGTTCCGTCATCTTAAGTGCCTCGGGCATCCAATTCAGAAACCTCAAATATGACTTGAAGTCCAAATTTACAAACTTTGTTACATAAGCTCCGGAGCTTGTAGGGCTTGTTCTTAAACCTTTAAGGTACCATTTTGGGAAATATACCCTGTCATTGAAAGGTTGAAGCCGTAAAATGGCAAATGCCACTAAGAAAATAAATGCAGTGAGAACATTGATAGCAGCTGAAAGCCCTATGTCTCCAAGTGTAGCCATCTAGATCTTGTGGAAAAATATGCCACCCTCCCTGTCAAACAAGCAAGTTATGCATAACCAATATACCACACATTCATAAGGAGAATAGTATACAATCTACAAAATAAAACTAAAAGATAACATTCAATTGCAGACATGGAATTTCCAACTGCTGTTTTGTCAATTTCTACTGGTAAAGTGTCACATGTTACAATCAAACTAGAGGAACGCAATTGTCACGGCTAAGGCAATTTTTAATTTTTTTGTTGTTCAGTCTTTATTTGTTTTCTTGTTGTGCTATGCTTTATATCCTTTGTTTTAATTGCTGTATTTCCAGTTGGCAATTCTATTAGAGTAGGGGGCCACATGTAAGGCCATAGAATAGGACAAAAGAGTTTGTTGTAACCGCTGGAAGGAGGGATGTTCCGCTGCATCCACACCCATACCAAACAACAATATATACTCTTCCTATCCCATAGGAGAGGGCATGCAAAATTCAGAATACAGAATTATCCTATTCTCTCCCTCTACACTCTCTCGTCTCACTCTTTTCTCTCTTCTCTCACTGTTCTCCCTCTTCTTTCTCTTCTCTGATTTTCCTTGTTTGATCCCTTGAATCTCATCGAGTCAAGGGAAGCTTATTGTTTCTGCTAAAGGCAGTGACAAATTGGTATCAGAGCTCGATCCTAGCCAAAGATTATAGGAAGCCATGGCGGAAGGAACCCGCATGAAGAACATGGAATCTCAACTGCAACAAGCCAGCTCGTCCATGTCCGAAGTCCAAAGGCGAGTCAACCAACTAGAGCTGGGAAATGGTCATAACCATGAGGCGATCGTGCCGATCGATCATAAGTTGGAAGGTGATAGGCAGCCCATAACATTAAGGGCATAATAGGGATATTGAAATGGGAGAAGACCAATTGGTGCATGTGCAGATAACAAATTCAGTTAAGGGGTAGAATGGGAAGAGCAAAGAGGGGGGGGCATGTGAGCAATAGATTCCTATAAATAGAGAAGCAAATAGAGTAGAAGGGGAGGAATTTTCTGGCGAATATAGAGGGAGAGCGTGGACCTCTCGAATGTCCACTTTCTTTTTATTTTGTTAATTTTCAGCCCTGTAGTTCCTTTCGATTATCAATATCCTATCATTTGGTATCGAAGCGATCGATCCATGGGGAGGACTATTTCTGAAAGAGTGGGTGAGCTAGAGGGTCATATGGCGGGTTTACAAGAGGGTCTAGAATCTGTGATGGCTGAAGTTAAGAGGGTGCAAAATATCAAAAAGAGCATGGCAGGGATGATGGAACGATTCAACCTATTAATGGCGCGATGGGATGAGCAAGAGAGATAGAGAGGAAGAGGAAGCGAGATGAGGAAGACTAACCTATGGGTTCGCCCTTGTCAATGGAGGGAACACCGGTAGCTAGAGGGAGAAGTGGCGAAGGGGGCGACTAGGTCGATGGTGTTGGAAAGCAAGAGTATCGTGGGAGACACCTGGAAATACCCATCTTCGAGAGAGATGATCCAGATGGCTGGGTCTTTAGGGCTGAGCGCTGCTTCATTGTAAACCAGTTGTCCGATGCGGAGAAGTTGGAGTCAGCGACCTTATGCTTTGAAGGAGCGACTCTGTCGTGGTTCCAGTGGGAGCAAAGGAGGCGACGAGTAAGGAGTTGAGAGGAGCTAAAGATCCACCTACGTAAATGATTTCGATCTTTGCAGGAGGCATCAATGGAAAAGAGGCTTTTGGCCCTTAAGCAGGGTGACTCCGTCCGAGAATACCGCCTCCTCTTTGAGACTTTGGCAGCCCCGATGGGCGAAGTTTCAAAGACCATACTGGAGGGCCTCTTTGTTAACAGGTTGAAGCTAGAAATCAAGGCAGAAGTTAAGGTGTTACAGCCATCAAGTCTAATGCAAATCATGGAGACAACCCAGCGAATTGAAGACAAGATTCAAATACTCCAAGCCCAAGTTGGTCCTGAACCACCTGGGAACCCTACAACAGTTCCCTGTTTTTCACCTTGAGGACAAGGTGAGTTTCGTGGGGAGAGTATTGATAGGCAGCCCGTAACATTAAGGGCAGAATAGGGATATTGAAATGGGAGAAGGCCAATTGGTGCATGTGCAGATAACTAATTCAGTTAAGGGGTAGAATGGGAAGAGCAAAGAGTGGGGGGCATGTGAGCAACAGATTCTTATAAATAGAGAAGCAAATAGAGTAGAAGGGGAGGAATTTTTTGGTGAATATAGAGGGAGAGCGTGAACCTCTCGAATGTCCACTTTGTTTTCATTTTGTTAATTTCCAACCCTGTAGTTCCTTTTGATTATCAGTATCCAATCAAAAGGTTCTATAGAAGGGTTGGAAAGAAGACTGGGTGGAACGTTAGTACAAATGCGGGAGGAGATGGCGCAAATGAGGGAGGAGTTAGGAGCACAACTTCAACAATTCATGTTGATGTTCACATGCCAAAACACAGTGAGTATGGCCCCTGAATTCCCTCCTAGAGATAGAACAAAACCTCTTTTACAAAACAATAGAACAGTACGTCAGCCAGAAACCCCAAACATAGGAGGGGGACAAGATGAGGAGGTGGAAACAATGTCGGATAGGGGTCGTGGAGAACATGGCCATTGTCAATAGCCGGGGTTTCCCATGCCCCGAATGGAGATTCCTATCTTCGAAGGAGATAACCCTTGCTGGTGGGTAAGAAAGTGTGAAAGGATATTCAAATGGTATGATATCCCAGAAGGTAGAAGAGTGTCCTTAGCTGCTACCTATTTCGACGATGTAGTGGATGCTTAGTATCAAGGATGGACTAGTGTGAGGGATCATCCTACCTAGGGAGAGTTTGCTGAGAAACTATGTGGGAGGTTTGGGGAAAGAAGCATGTCCGAAATTGTTGAAGAGTTCAATAAACTCAAACAGGTGGGAGAATTGAAAACCTACTTAAAGAGATTTGAGGATCTTAGATCTCTTCTGAGCAATGACGACCCTCATCTCTCAAAAGCTTATTTCGTGTTTAGCTTCCTGAGTGGCTTAAGCGATGATCTAAGGCCAATGGTTAAGATGATCAGGCTTAGAACAGTTGAACAAGCAACGAAGAGTTCTAGACTACAAGAGATGGTAGTTGAGGCCTTAATGAAGAAGAAGAGGCAACAAAATAAGTCTATGACCGTGGGAACCTCCCATCAAGGGGGGAAAGGAATAAACCGTGAATGAGCAGAAAGCAACTCAGGGGCTAGACAATTGGAGTTACCCCACTCGAACGGGAAATTCAATGATCAGAGGAGGTAACCCGGTTTGTGTTTTAGATGTGGGGATAAGTATTTCCTCAGGCATCAATGTAGGCAATAGATTCTCCTATTGGAAGGTGACTCAAAGGAAGGAATGGAAGAAGGAGAAGGAACTGGGGAGTGTGAGGATTCTGGAGAGGAAGACAACAGAGAAATCTCACTCCATGAGTTGAAAGGGATGACCAACAACAAAATAATCAAAGTAGAAGGGAAGGTGAAGGATAAGAGCCATGATTTTGATAGATAGTGGAAGCACTCACGACTTCCTTAATGAAGGCACTACTAGAAGATTGAAGTGTCCACTTTTGGATACTCAACCCTTGAGTGTAACAGTAGCTAATGGGGGAAAGTTGTTGAGTAATTCAGCTTGCCATGGATTCAATTGGGAGATGCAAGGAGAGGAATTCGAAGCAGATCTCAGGATACTGCAATTGGGGGGATGTGACGTGGTCCTAGGGGTTGATTAGATGAAGGGAGTAAGTGTTAGTGTAGGTGCTCTAGACCCAATCAGATTGGGCAAATTGTACACTCAACACTCACAATTGTAATCATATTTATTATTTGAATAAGAAGTTGTTCAAATTCACAAGAAGTCATTCTATTAGTTTCTTGTTATTATTATAATAACCGAATGAAACTAAATAGAAATCCATATGATGTATACTGTGATTAATCTATAAAGATGTGAAATGATACATCACAGTTTCTAGACATCATTAAACGTCCCAAGTCGTAGCAATGTCAAGAATGGACATTGACAATTGCGGTAAGACTTGTATGTGCTATGTTTTTTCTATGTGATAGCAATGGGGGTCTCACACCCATAGGCATGGGGATGCCTAGACAAGTACATAGGTGACCAATGTTGTAGAACGTGTCACTAGACATGACTCGCCATGAAGATCCATTTTGGTTATATGTTGATGGTATTCTCATACGAGATGGGTGTAACTAATCCTTGGACCTGAGGTTGTCACAGTCATCTCATAAGAAGACCGGTATGCTTTGACATCGTTTCGATGGGCCTAGACAAAGGCTGCACGTGGGCGATCGTTGGGTATATCGTGAGGCTTATGGAGATGGGTGCATAACCAAGATGGGACTCGTCTATCCCTTGATAGAGGATGATGTATCTAAGGCGCCTTCGGTAGATATTCACTTTAAATCCATGGCCATGGTGAAAGAGATCAATAAGGAGTTATTGATTCCCTTTCTATTAAGTGAAGATATCCGGTAAATCGAAGAAAACTCATGTGATCGTTATCAAGCAACACATCGCCATACTTGAGATCACATAAGATACATTGACGAGATGATCGTATTACACAGTAACCATACTCGTGAAAGGTTATTTGCGAACTATGAATCCTTTTGAATAATTGGGTAAGCATGACGCCTTGCTAGAGGCCAATCTTGTCTTATGTGTTCGTACCGACACATTGCCAACATATTCGGAAGCCTAATGAGTCATACGCAATAGGCACGGTCCCTAGCTTAAACTAGGAGAGTGGACGTATGGTTAAGTGAGACACTTCGGCAAGAAGTTGTGCCATCGTAGGTTCTCACAGAAAAAGAACAAATAGACGTAAAGACGTCGATATGACGAGCAGTCGTCATAATGGAAAGAGTTTCCTAAAATGGCAATTGATTAAATTAGGAAGGAGTTTCTAATTTAATAATTTTCTATTTGTTGGAGTGGCAAATAGGAAATAAAATATATTTGGGTTTAAGTTAATATTTGGACACTGTTGTTAGAATCGTGCGATTCGCATCGCGAATCGCACGATTCGGCTCGATTCCAAGAGAAATCGAGTCGAATCTATAGGTAGAATCGAAAATTGCTTAGAATCGACCATGAATCGAAAGAATCGGTAGAATCGGACGAATCGAGTGAATCGAACGAATCACAAAACTGAAATAGAAATGAGGTGAAATGGCAGTACCTGAAACGTTAGGAGCTGGAAGCTAGAAAGTTGAAACAGAGAAGCAAAAACGCTGCATATGAGCATGAGATGAAACGACAGAAGCAAAGGCGAGACTCGAGAGCTGCGACCGCAAGACTTCAGGTTCTGTTCAAGGTGCGTTGCTTTCTTCTTCTTCAGTTCTTCTTTTTCTTTGCTTTATGCGAGACGCTGAGACCATACGAATCCTAAGAAGAAGACTGCGTTGGCTTAAAACCAGTGCTTCTATTCTATGCCTATTCCTAGAGAAAATCCAGCTTGGGAGTCTTGACGAGTGTTGAAACCAATGCTTCTGTTCTAGCCACTTCTCTCGTCAAATCATTTTTCATCCTTGAAAATGATATTATAATTTTTCATGTGCTCACGTGCCAACAAAGACATCAGAGATGTGGGCAGCTGGGCACATGAGCCTCAACCACTCATGCTTATTTCTGAGCACCAGCTGTTTTTATTGACTTTGAGGTTTTCTTGTTTTGTTTTTTTTTTATTTTTTTGTTGCTGTTGCACTGCAGTGCTGACTGCTGTGTCTTTTGCAGCTATTTTTGTTGACTTTGGGGTTAAGAGAACCTATTTTGTAATTGTTAACTTAACTTGTTATTGTTTTATTTTTTTTATATATATTTTCCTGCTATTAGCCTATTGCACTGCAGTGTCGACTGTTGTGCTGTGTCTTTTTTTCTGTTTCTGATTTTTTCTAATATGTTTTATTGTCTAGTCAAATTTGTTCTACTTTTTTTATTTTCTTTTATGATATTTGTATTATTTTTTATTTCAAAATTTTGACTTTATATTTTTTTTCAATGCTAGAAGAATATTGCTTTCTTTCTTGTTGAATATGGCGTCAAGATCAAAAAAGGGATCTACAACAAAGAATAATGATCCTATCTGGGAATATTGCACTCGGATTAATGGAAATAGAATGAACTTAAAGTGCAATTATTGTGGACTTAAAAGATGGGGAGGGATAAATCGAATGAAACACCATTTTGCGGGTGATCATGATAATGTGGCTCCGTGTACACAATGTCCAGATAATGTGAGGGAACTTTGTATTCAGATATTAGGAGAATTGGAAAGACAAAAGGTGAATGAAAAAGAATATTTCCAAGAAGAAGAGACAGAAGTTCAAATAATAGGAGGAAAAAGAAAAACTAGTATGGATGTCTTTGTCACTAAAGGGAAAGAAAAACAACAAACTTTAAATGCAATGGTTAAGAAAAGGGAGCTCGTTGTTCATAGCATTTGTAGATTTTTGTATGGACATGCATTGCCTTTTGTTTTGGTAAAAAGTCCTCTTTTTGCTTCAATGATGGAAGCGGTTGGTGAATATGGTAAGGGTTTAAAACTTCCTAGTTATCATGAGGCTAGGGTTACATTTTTGAAGAAGGAAGTTGACAATGTAAACTCAATGCTGGAGAAGTATAAAAAGGAGTGGAAAAGGACTGGTTGTACTTTGATGTCGGATGGGTGGACGGATAGGAAAAGTAGATCTCTTACAAACTTTTTGGTGAATAGTCCAAGTGGAACAGTTTTTCTTAAATCTATTGACACTTCAAATGTTATAAAAGATGCACAAAAGTTATTTGAGTTGCTTGATTCATTGGTGGAGGAAATTGGGGAGGAAAATGTTGTTCAAGTGGTGACTGATAGTGCTTCAGCCTATGTAGCTGCGGGTGACTTGTTGATGGAGAAAAGAAAAAAATTATTTTGGTCTCCTTGTGCAGCACATTGCATTGATTTGATCTTACATGATATAGGTGGGTTGCCTATTTTCACAGATACAATAAAGAAGACTAAAGAAGTTTGTGTATACATTTATAGACATGCTTGGGTCCTTAGCATGTTTAGGAAGTTCTCTAAGAAGAGAGAGTTGAAGAGGCCAAGAGTTACAAGGTTTGCTACATCATTTCTTACATTGAGGAGCTTTGAGGAAAATAAGATTCCTCTTAGGGCTATGTTTGCATCAGAAGAGTGGGCTAAAAGTCATTATGCTTCTAAGGTGGATGCAATTAAAGTGGGACCAATTTTGTTATCCGATGACAAGTTTTGGAAATCGATCAAGTATTGCTTAAAGTGTGTAAGTCCACTTGTTAAAGTTTTAAGACTTGTTGATGGGGATGTGAAACCAGCAATGGGATACATATATGAAGCAATGGATAGGGCAAAGGAGAAAATTGCACAAAATTTCAACCATCAAAAGATAAAGTATGAGCGCATTTGGAACATTATTGATACAAGATGGGATTTGCAACTTCATAGGCCACTCCATGCAGCGGGATATTTTCTTAATCCCAAGTGAGTTTCTAAAATCATATTTCCTATAACTAACAAATTTTTGTATTGTATATGCTTTGTTGTTTCTTACTTGTATTGCATTTTTTTTAAGGTTTCAATATGATGAGTCTTTTAATGCGGATATAGAAGTTAAAGTTGGTTTATACAAGACAATAGAAAAGATCTATCCGGATATTGAAACAAGACTAAAAATTGATGAGCAATTAGAAAAGTTTAAAAAAGGTGACGGATTGTTTGGCATGAGTATGGCTACTTTAACAAGAGACAAGAAGCAACCAGGTATTATTTTGATTTAATGTTTTAATTTTCAAATTTCAATTGTTAGCTCCTTTAAACTAATTAGACTAATTAGTTTTTTATTTTTCTATCTTAGCTTTATGGTGGGAAAGCTATGGGAAAGAATGTAAAGAGTTACAAAACCTAGCCATACGAGTCTTGAGTCTCACATGTAGTGCTACAGGATGCGAAAGAAATTGGAGCACATTTGAGCATGTCCATTCAAAAAAGAGAAATCGTTTGGAACAACAGAGATTAAATGCTCTTGTCTTTGTGAAATATAACATTCAACTTGAATTAAGGCAAGCTAAGAGGGAGAAAAGAGGTGAAAATTATGATCCTATTTATTTGAGTGATATGGAGTCCGATGATGAATGGATCACCGAACAAGAAGATCCTTGTTTACCCCAAGATAATTCATGGATGGATGCTAATGAATGTTTTGAAGATGATGGAGGTATTCAACCAAGTAATAATAGAAGAGGTATATATCTATACTTTATAGTTTTCTACATTCTAAAACTAAGTTAATGTGTTTGTTTAAGTTTGGGTTGAATTCTAATATGCTATAACTTATATTGTATAATATAGGGCCAAGGAACTTGAAGCTAGACAGAAAAAGAAAAGGAAAAGTTGTTGAAGACAATGTGGAAGAAGAATTGGATTTAGAAATGATTGATGATGAGGAAGATGTAGAGGATGGAGAGCAAATGGATTTGGCTACGTTTGAAGATGATGAAGATGATGATGCTCTTCAACTTGAAGATGAAGATGATTGATAACTTGTGAAAATTATGGACAATGGCATTTATTGGTAGCCTAATGGCTAATAGTTGTTTTTTTCTAGTTTGTTATTTTGAAAGTGGTTTGATTTGATACAATTTGAATTTAAAGGCAACATGAATATATTTTTGGTATAATTTTAATATATTTTATTTATTTTTTATGGATATATATTATTTATATTTGAAATTAAAAATGTGTACTGAATCTTACGATTCGATTCGATTCTCGATTCACGATTCGTAAAATAAGGATTTCGATTCTCGATTCGAATCTCGATTCAACAACTATGATTTGGACTAAATTTGATTTGGGCCAAATATTAAAATAAATATTATATTTGGACCAAATTAGATTTGGGCTAAATATTAAATATTATATTTGAGCTTGAATTAGATTTGGGTCAAAATATTTTATTTAAACCTATAAAAGGATTTGGGCCATTTAATTATATTTCTAGTTGGACTAGAATAAGCCCACTTAATATTCTAATTAAATTAGAATTAATGGGCTAGCCCAATCCATTAGGGTTTTAGAAACCCTAGAATATTTCACTATAAATATCCCTTTATGGGTTGCCCAAAACTAAGGAGTTTTTGGTGTCATTTTTCAAGAGTTGAAAAACATATTGCCGTTCACTCTTCCCCGTTTCTTTTGGCATCAATACGAAACGAGGGCGTTCTTTTTCCGTCCATACACAAGCCGCGCAAAGGAGAAGGAGCTAGCACTCCTATTCCGCTCTCCTTGCCAACGGACGCGTGCCGCATATCACGAGTTAGAGGCTGGACGCTTGGACGGCTCGAATCCGCGAACGACTCGATAATCTAAAGGTTAGATTTATTTATTTGTTTGTGAATGATTTGATTTCGACGTTGATCCAATCGCTGGAATCGGGGTAAGGTTCAAAATTTTTGAACTACGCTGCTTGTCCCGTAGCGATCTTGCTTTACTTTTAGTAAGCTTCATCAGTTTTGACTTTAATGGGATGGAGGTGTCCTTCGAAAAAAGAGGGAAAAGGATGACACTAAAAAAGGGGAGAGAAACCAGTACCTGTAACATGATAACAGGGAAGTGTTTGCATAAAGCCATTAAAAGCAAATGGAGTAAGTTGACTCAGTAATTTTCGATCATGGCAATGGAAGAAGGGCCTGGAAAAATGATGCATGGGGAACTAACTTTGTCGATCAACAACGAGAAAATTGGCCAAATCTAACCACCTTATTGATAAATTGTTGGTTGAATTTGAGGACTTATTTGCAGAGCCTAATACCCTACCTCCCACCCGTAACCTAGACCATTCTATCAACCTTAAACCTGATTCTGAACTCGTGAACATCAGGGCCTACCGATACTCTCCCACTCAAAAAACAAAAATTGAAAGAATGGTGAGAGAGATGCTAAATCAATCCTTCATAAGACCTAGCCACAACCCTTTTTCCTCACCCGTCCTTCTAGTCAAGAAGAAGGATGGTTCCTAGCGTTTTTGTGTAGAGTACCGACAATTAAACGCCCTAACCATAAAAGACAAATTTCCTATCTCATTGGTAAAAGATCTAATGGATGAGTTGCATAATGCCACTATCTTTTCCAAGATAAACCTTAGATCAGGCTATCACCAAATCAAAATGAAACCTGAATATGTCCATAAAACTACCTTTAGAACCCATCATGGACACTTTGAATTTTTGGTGATGCCCTTTGGACTCACCAATGTCCCAACCACCTTCCAATCTCTTATGAAGTATTTGAGCCTTATTTGAGAAAATTCATACTATTATTATTTGATGACATTCTTGTTTATAGCACAACCCTAGATCAACATTTATCCCACTTGAGAACCTCCCTACAGGTCCTCAAATCTAACCAGCTTTTATCAAGAGGTCTAAGTGTTCCTTTAGGCAAGATCAGGTGGAATATTTGGGTCACATAATATCTAGAGATGGAGTTAGAACAAACCCAAGGAAGGTGGAAACCATGGTCAATTGGCCTAAACCCACAACCTTGAAGGCTTGGAGGGGGTTCCCAGGCCTAACCGACTATTATAAAAGGTTTGTTAAGGGATATGAAGTTATAAGCAGACCACTAACTAATCTCTTGAAGAAGGGAAACTTCAAATAGGGGGAGGAGGTCGAAGAAGCCTTTCAAAAGCTCAAGGAAGCAATGAATATAGTGCCAACTTTAGGATTACTAGACTTCAATGAACCCTTTGTATTGTAGACTGACACTTGTGGAGTGGGCATAAGGGCAGTCCCAGTGTAGAAAGGGAGGCCACTAGCATTCTTGAGCTAGGCCTTAAGTACAAGGCACTTGGGATTGAGCATTTACAAAAAGGAATTCCTAGCAGTGTTAATAGCTACGGAGAAATGGTGGCATTATTTAGAAGGAGGTAGATTCATCATTAAAACCGATCATGAAAGTCTCAAATTTGTATTACAATAAAAGTTACAAACTCAATTGCAAAAAAGGGATATGACCAAGTTAATGGGACTTGATTATTCAATACAATATAGGCGAGGCAAGGAGAATGTAGCTATCGATGCACTATCAAGGTGTTAAGAGGAGGGGAGTGTAGCAGCCATTACTACGATGGTGCCAGAGTGGTGTCAAGAAGTTATTGATAGCTATGCCAATGATAAACAGATAAGAAAGCTAATGGAAAGGTTAGTAGTTGAACCTAATGGGGCTGGAGGTTACACTCTAACGAAAGGGATGTTGAGGTTCAAGGGAAGGATTGTCATAGGGGGTAAAGAAGACCTTAAGCAGAAAGTCTTACAATCCTTGCATAAGCCGTCAATGGGGGGACATTCTGGAATCCAAAATACCTACATCAGGGTTAAACAATTATTCTATTGGCCCAAAATGAAAACGGATGTAAGGAATTTCGTGCTAGCGTGTGACATATGCAAGAGATGTAAACTTGAGAATGTGGCTTACCCCGAGCTCCTACAACCGCTACCGATACTTAATCGAGCTTGGATTAGTGTGTCTATGGATTTTATCGAGAGTCTTCCCAAATCAGAGGGGAGGGATAGTATTATGCTTGTGGTGGACAGGTTCACAAAGTTTACTTAGTTTATAGGGTTGGCTTACCCTTATATAGCCAAGGAAATAGTGAGGGTATTTATGAACAAGGTGGTGTCACAGCATGGGGTGTTGGGAACCGTTATATTAGATCGTGACAGGGTGTTTACAAGTCAATTTTTGCAAGAGTTTATGGGAAGCATGGGAATTAAACTCAACATGTCAACAACCTATCACCCTCAAACGGATGGGCAAACCGAGAGGGTTAACCAGGTTCTAGAAACCTACCTATGATGCATGTGTATCTAGCAGCCCAAGAACTGGCATCGGTGGTTAGCCTTGGCACAATGGTGGTATAATTCTACTTACCACACATCCCTAAAAATGTCCCCATTTGAGGCATTGTATGGATACAAACCCCCACTATTATCGGCCACAGGATGGCATATTACGGAAATGTCAGTGGAGGAATATCTACAGCAAAGGAGAGTTGTCTTGCAACAGTTAAAGTAGGAGTTGGCCTCAACTCGGAATCGGATGAAACAACACGCAAACAAGAAAAGAAGTGATCGAGAATTGGAGATGGGAAAAAAAGTGTATCTAAGGTTAAGATACCCACATTTGAAGGCCATCAGTCAAGGACCAATATCCAAGTTAAGCCCCAACTATTTTGGTCCATTCAACATAATAGAAAAAATAGGCAAGGTGGCTTACAGGCTCAAATTACCCGACAATACCCACATACATCCGATTTTTCATGTGTCCCTTTTAAAGAGATCAACAGGAGCTGATCAAGTCAACCCAACTCTGCCTACACTACCTAAGGAGAAGGAAGGCCAAATGGAGCCAGAAGCCATTTTGGATAGGGAGTGGTATACAATCAAGGGATTCCCCTCATCCAAGTATTGGTGAAATGGGAGCATAGAGACACCAAGGACAACACCTGGGAATATCTTCTGAGCCTACTCCAACGTTTTCTAAGGGTTACGAGCCTCCTTAGCATTTCTTGAGGACAAGAAACGTTTCTAAGGGAGGGGAAATTGTCACGGCTAAGGCTATTTTTAAATTTTTTGTTGTTCAATCTTTATTTGTTTTCTTGTTATTCTATGTTGTATTTCCTTTGTTTTAATTGTTGTATTTCCAGTTGGCAATTCTATTAGGGGGGCCACGTGTAAGGCCATAGAATAAGACAAAAGAGTTTGTAGTAATCGCTGGAAGGGAGGATGTACCGCTGCATCCACACCCATACCAAACAACTATATGTACTCTTCCCATCCCGTAGGAGAGGGCATGCAAAATTCAGAATACAGAACTATCCTATTCTCTCCCTCTACACTCTCTCGTCTCTCACTGTTCTCCCTCTTCTTTCTCTTCTCTGATTTTCCTTGTTTGATCCCTTGAATCTCATCGAGTCAAGGGAAGCTTATTGTTTCTCCAAGGGCAGTGACAGCAATCAAATTGCTTAAATGAACCTCGGTTAACAATATTTCAAGCCCCAAAAGAACTGTAATAGCAGACCCCACTTAGTTGGATTAAGGCGTTGCAATTGATGTTGTAATCAAGAATAGCAAATATCTTTATATCTACGTTAATCAAGTCTCTTAAAAGTTTCGAAAAAGAAAAACAAAATCGATCTTTTACTACAACTTAAAGAAGTTATGTCCAGTCTGTTTCCAGTAACCTCAGCAGTAGGCATATGAAAACTATTCCCAATTGTAAACATTAATCAATATTCCCAAAGCCACAAACAAAATAGATTTAGTTTTTTTTTTTTTTTCACGAAGACAACGGAAAACAGTTAAAACACT
Organism: Diospyros lotus; assembly: GCF_014633365.1. Classification (NCBI taxonomy): domain Eukaryota; kingdom Viridiplantae; phylum Streptophyta; class Magnoliopsida; order Ericales; family Ebenaceae; genus Diospyros; species Diospyros lotus. The sequence goes on along the minus strand of NC_068339.1, from coordinate 27,233,769 downwards.
ACCTAAAGAAGTATATCATACATAATTGACTGAATTTTGCTAACTCAATGTTAACAATTCCCGTAATTCCAACGTAATTAACAAAAGGAATTGCAGAATACAAGTTTCCATGTTCCTTCCGTATATATTCGCAAAATTCATATTCTAACATATCTCTTGATTTAATACCAAAAAACTTGCATATTTCCCGGAATTCAACAGTACATATTTACGAATAAAATAAATGGAAGGAATACAGAAGGCAGAAGTTCATACTCTTGATCTCAGAACCGTGAGCTCTGCACTATTGTGAAACGGTCGGAGCGCCAAAAGAACAGAAATCGAAGCTTTGGAGAGAGATAATTAAGAGAGTTGCAGATCTGAGAGTCCTTCGGATTGCTTCGAAAGCTCAATCAAAGCAAACATATCCTTCCCTAAAATACAAGCTATGAAGCTATTGTAATGCTGCTTTCGCTTGGAATACTTGTGATATATATTTGACAGCTTATGACAAAAACGATAATCGAAGTTCCTTTTCCCTTTCGTTCTGCTCCGTTCAGTTTTAAGAAACGCTGGTAGTGGCAGAGTTTAATTGTTTTGACTAAGAAGGCCCGTGGTGCACCTAACGGCTTCATATTGCGAGTTTGGATGCCACGCCATCTCTAGAGCGTCAACGTAACGCCCAATTAACTTGCGTTGATCATTGACGTGGCAGAAGTCTATTGGATGGTCGAGCTCACGTTAAGGTGGAGTGGCGTGGGCGTGGGTGACATTTCCTTACGCGGTGCTTCCATCTTCAACGCGGGAGTGCAATTTTGTTTTCCCTCCTGTCTGTTTGTTTTCCTTCTTCTCCAAGGCTCCCACACTCCTCCGCTCATTTCCTCTTCTCCGGTCAATCTTCACCTTCTCTCATGCACCGACCATCAAGATTTTCTCGCGCGCCAACCGTCTTACCTCACTGCTACATCCTTGTCTCGTTGATTATAAGGCGACGAGATGAGGATGCAACAACGAGGCAACAAGACAATAGTGAGACAGCGAGGCAGTGATGCGACAACGAGAGGATCGAAGTGGGAGAAAGGCAACAAGAGCAAGGAAAAGGAAAAGAGATGAGAGAGAGCGAAACGGGATGGGTAGAAACCTCTTGGGAAATGACCTTTTTACCTCCCAAACTAATAGAGGGTACGTTAAAGGGGGTTGAACAAAATCACTCCCAACGCGGGGCCAAATCCTCTCTAAACCAAAATTTGAGAAGAAATCACTAAAAATCATCTCCAACATACCTCCCTAAACCAAAATTTGAGGAGAAACTTCAAATGGCTCCCTATAATTGAGGAGTGAAAATTTGCTCCTCAACTCTATTTCTTTGATGGCTTTTTATTGCTGACCTTGAAATTTGAAGAAGACACTGGCGACGAGTAGCAAGGGCAACGATGGCAATGACGACAAAGAGTAATAGTAGCTACTGATAGTAAGGAGCAGCAGCGGCTACCAACAATGATGGCCAACAATAACGACAAGCAGAACAAGGACCAGATCGATTTGTATATGTGTATATTTGAATAAGGACCAAGTCGATGTGTATATTTATATATGTACAAGGCGGATCGATTTGTTCGATTATTTGGGAAATTTCGGTGGAATTGATCGATTTGTGTATTTTTGTGTAAATATTTATTGATTTGTGTATTTAATTATTGATTTTGTATATGTATTAAAATTATAAATAAAATAAAATAAATAGAATTGAAGTTTATAAAAATAAATAAAATATGAAGTAAAGTAGAGAGTATGATAGAGAGTGTGGGTTGGAGCACACACAGTTTTTGAGATAAGTTAAAAATAAAAAGTAATTTATTTATAATATTGTAGAGAATAGGATAGGGAGATGTGTTAAAGATGGCCTAAGGGCAATGTCTGTTGCATGGGTTAATCGATTTAGAAGCCTAGTCATCTTTTATACCGATAGTCCTGATTGCCAATTAGTTGGGGGATAAAATCCAATGTAAACGTTTCCCCTCATTAATCGATTTTAATATAATTTTTGTTATATATATAAGGGTGAAAAGAGTCACGACCCATCCACCCAAATTTGTCAAGATTTTTTAAGGTGATTGAATCGATATAATTTTTTTGTGAACTCTTATTATAAGTATTGAAAAAAGTTATAATATAAAAAAAAAATATAATCTCTTATGTATAAGTTACATGTATAAAGGTGATTGTTGTGCCATAAATTTTTTAAAAAATATAGGGGTATTTTTAGTGAATAAATACAAGTAGATATATTTTTAAGAAATAAATCCAAGTGAGAGTATTTTTTTTAAAAAATAAATTATAAATAAATGATAAAAAATAATTAATAATATTTATAATATAAATATTTATAATTTTGGAGGTAAAATTGTCAGGGAAATAAGTGGCACATTTTCCTATAAATGCGAAGTGAAATGAACAATAAAGGGATTCTGGCACGTTTCCCAATGCCAGAGTTTCCTTCCCAGAAGACCAATTTCTTCTCGAGAGAATTTTTCTCCAGAGGGTTATTAATTCCTTTCCAAAACAATGCACAATTTCCCTATTCTGTTTTGAAACACTTTATAATTTATGTAATTTTTCTATTCTTATTAATTCCTTTCCAAAACAATACAATGCGCAATTTTCCTATTCTTTTTGAAACACTTTATAATTTATGCAATTTTTCTATTCTTTCCTAAATAGTGTGTAATTTTCCAGTTCTTTTCGAAAAACTAAGGAGCCACGTGTCTTCTCCGTGTGCTATCACGTGTCGCCCAGTTTCTCTCCACATCGCGCCATGTGGCGTTTTTTTTCCGCAGGCCCACTCTTTCCCCGAGCTTCTTTCAACAAGCCCGTTACATTCCGCGAGCCCATTCTCTCCGCAATGCATGGTGCCACGTGGTGTCCTAAGATAGCCCCCGAGGTGCCCAGAACCTCTTTCCCCGCGCTGCCACGTATCGCCCTGAGAAACCGCCATATGGCAGATTGAAAAAATAAATTCTAGCTCTGCTTCTCTAGGAATTGAACCTCCAGCATCCAAGATCCTACGCACACGCGCGTGAGCCAGCTGATCAGCGTGCACTCCTAATTTACATCCGCTCATCTATATCTATATCTATATCTATATCTATATCTATGTCTATTATAATAAAATAATCGTCAATTTTTTTTTACTTATTTTTAATTATTATTTTGATATTTTATTATATTTTTTTAATTTTTTTACTTACTCGAAATAGAATTTTTATAGATCATTAATTAAGTCTACATTTGTGAAAAACGTGTAATTCTTGGAACATGTAAATAGTTTTTTCATGATTGAATAGTGTTTTAGAAAATGTGTAAGTATGGTATATGAAAAGTCAAGATAAATATTATTAATTTATCCATATTATTAATTTTTAAATATTAACATAAAATTTAATTGAAATAAATTATAAAAAAATGAGACTTTTTTAAATCGGGAAAAATCTTGATATATTAGGTAATACTGTCGAATACCGACTGTCAAGTAAATTTTTTTTTATTTTTATTTATATATAGTTTAATTATTTTAAATTTATTTTTTTATAATTTTAAATGTTATAATTTTATATATAACTTAAATATTGTAATTTTATTTTTTTTGTTATTTTTTAAAAAATGTGACATGTCTTAAATGTGATAATTAATTACTATGAGGAATATGTAAAGTCATGTATGGATAATCAATTTTAAAATTTTGATTATTATTATTTATATAATTAATTAATTATTTAAATTATCTTTATTTTATATATAGTTTCATTATTTTAAATTTATTTTTTATAATTTTAAATGTTATAATTTTATATAAAACTTAAATGTTATAATTTTATTTTTTAACTTTATTTTTGTTTGTTGTTTTTTTTAAAATGTGACATGTCTTGAATGTGGTAATTGATTGTCAGGAGAAATATGTAAAGTCACGTGTGTATAATTAATTTTGAAAATTTGATTATTATCATTTATATAATTAATTAATTATTTAAATTATCTTTATTTTATATAGTTTAATTAATTTAGATTTATTTTATTATAATTTTATATATAACTTAAATGTTATAATTTTATTTTTTAACTTTATTTTTTTGTTACTTTCTTAAAAATTTGATCCGTCTTAAATATGGTAATTGATTGTTAGGAGAAATATGTAAAGTCGTGTATGAATAATTAAATTTGAAAAATTAATTAATTATTTAAATTATTCTTATTTTATATATAGTTTAATTAATTTAAATTTATTTTTTATATTTTTAAATGTTATATATAATTTAAATATTTTAATTTTATTTTTTAACTTTTTTTTATTATTTTCTTAAAAATTTGACCTGTCTTAAATGTGGTTATTGATTGCGAGGAGAAATATATAAAGTCATGGATAATCAATTTTAAAAATTTGATTATTATCATTTATATAATTAATTGATTATTTAAATTATCTTTATTTTATATATAGTTTAATTAATTTAAATTAATTTTTTTATAATTTTATATATAACTTAAATGTTATAATTTTATTTTTTAACTTTTTTTTTTTTTTTGCTTCCTTAAAAATTTGACCAGTCTTAAATGTGGTAATTAATTGTTAGGAGAAATATGTAAAGTCATGGATAATTAATTTTGAAAATTTTATTATTATTATTTATATAATTAATTGATTATTTAAATTATCTTTATTTTACATACAATTTAATTAATTTAAATTTATTTCTTATAATTTTAAATGTCATAATTTTATTTTTCAACTTAATTGATTATTGTCATTTATTTAATTCTTATTTTTCCCCTTAGTTTACTTTGAAGATATGCTATATGTTGGACTTAGAGAAATTAAATGCAAATTAAATTTGTGTTTTGAAAATTATGTTAAGTGAGTAAGATTCGAATTGTGTGGCAAAGCGTGAGAAAAAAGAGAAACTTAATGGTGGCATGTAATTTGATAAGTTAAGAGAAATAAGAGAATTTGAAAAAAGATAAATTAATAAAAGAAAGTAAATATCTCTCTATTCTTCCTCTCCATACCCGTTCAACCCTTCCATTTACTTTCTTCTCATTTCTTGATTCTTCTTCTCAAATTTTCTCTTATTCTTTATTTTTATTTAGTAAAATTTAACCGTATTTTTTTACTCAGTTTGGTCTTCTGGTGTAACATAACTCCACTATTCTATCAAGTGAGTGATGTGAATGCAACTAAGAAAAATTAGGCCTTGAGGGTTTGTATAGTAAGCACATATGAGACAAATACACACGAAAATTAAAAAAAAAAAAAACATCTACCCTTGAATGCATATTTCAGAATAAAGAGATTGGTTATCGTTTATTTCTTTTTTTTTTTCCTGTTATTGTGTAATTTTTTTATTTTTTATGCATTGTTTATTGTAATACATGTTAATTTAAGTTTATTTTTTACATGATTTCGGGATAGAGTTATGTGCTTTTAATTGTTCGTCTATTCTTGAATGCATATAAGAAAATCTTTTAAAATATGTAATTCTTTTGTTGTATTTTTATGATTGTAACACGACTATTTTATTTATTTTTTACTTCTTTATTGTGATTTTCATTTATTGTAACTACTAAATTATATAACTTTCACTTTAACAATTATTATTTTTTTTACGATATCCATGCATCACTAGTATTAATTATAAGTTAATCCAACAACTATTTTCAGAAATTACATTTACACTCCGAAATTTTCAAAACATATTTAATGGCCCTCGCACACATGAAAAGCCACGTGGCTTCCCCTAAATTTTCCTTTTGACAATTAAGTTGCATGGAGAGCCCCCACACATTGCAATGTCTTTGCAATGTCTCATGATCTTCAACGAGGAATAATCCCTCTCAAAATATTATAAAATTTTTTGAATAATAAATAATGTTTGAAGGCATTCTCTAATAACCCAAAATTTTGCACAAATTGGCCATTTATAGGCTAAGAACATGTTTCGATAGCTCGTAGCAAAATTTGTCTTCTCCCAAAAGACTCTGTGGACTCCCGAGATGAGGGGTTGCTCTTAAGCCCATTCGAATACTCGTGACATGCATGCTCGTCCTTAACGTTTGGTAAAATACTACGGCTAATTCGTTCCTTATCGGAAATATATATCTATTTTATATTCATTGATGACATCATTTATTTATTGTACTATTTTTCTTCACATGCTAACTTAAATATTGGAGGGCATACATAGGTAAAGAATCCCCGTGTGCCTTCTAATTTGTTATTGTGAGTACAATTATGTCTCGAACACACAGAAAGCTACTCTGAGATGGATTAATCCAGTACAGAAAATACCCCTAATGGCATATTGGACACTTCGGCCAGATAATTTGATACCAGCCTACATTTCTACAAATAGACACTTGTTATTTATTTGCCTCACTCTGCCACGACGCTAGTATTCTTGCATTATAAATTTCTATTGTTGTATTTTTTTATAATAATACAATTCATCTTTAAATTTTATTGACATAAAATTATTAATTCTTGGTACCAGTCCCTAATAAAGGATAATTCATCTCTATAAAGACTCCAATATTATGTAATTACAATGGTAAGTGCGTATAAGTAGTTAATTACTTTTAATTCAGAAGTAAATAAATGTGTTCTCAATTATGATGAGTTAGAGGATGATTTATTTTTTATTATAAAATCAATAAATTTATGAGTTTAAACCTTTTTAAGTATTTTAATATGTACAGTTTTTACTAATGTGAGTCAAACTTTATCATTGACTTGCATAGATGAAGAAATTTTGCCAGGCTCTTTGAAATTTTGCCAGGCACTTTGATTGTTCAAACAACTATATGATTTCACCCAAAAGATAAAATAAAATAATTTCTACATATTTAAATGAAAAATTAAGTTTAGTAAAAAAAAAAAAAAAAAGGATATATAAAATAATAAGGAAGCAGCCTGTCTGTGTCAAACTTCAAAAGAGTGTAGATTTTTCGAACGAAATGTTTCATATGGAAGCACTGTTCGCAGCATGAAAGCACGTATGACTAATGCATTCGGTCACTGTCATTCATCGAAAAGACAGAGACAGTGAGAGATGCTGAGGCCTTTGAATATGATATTTTGATGGTGCAGTCTTAAAAGTTTAGGCTTTTTAATTTTTAATTTTGAGTTTTAAATTTATTTTTAATTTTTTATTTTGATAATTTATTTTTAAAAAATTAAAAACGTATTTTTTTTGAAATTTTGAAAATATTTTTTAATGATATTTTATTTAATAAATTTGATTATTAAGTAAATTATAAATATTTAATGTTAATATATTATTAAAAATATATATACATTTTAAAGTTAATAAATTTTAAAATATTTTTTCCCATTATAATAATAAAATATGAATAAATAAATAAATAAATATGTTTTGAGTTTTGAGTTTATTTTGGATGAAAATACTCAAAATAATTTTCTGTTGTTTTGAGTTTTCTTCACAATTTTTTTTTTATTTTTAAAAATACATTTTTAAAAACAACAAAGAGAACGCATTTTCATTATTTTAGAAAATTGAAAACTAAAAATGACATGAAAACAGTAAAGAGAACGCAACCTTAATATTCAGAATTTTATTAATTTCTTTGGGTAGTTGCATGGCAGCTAGCTTGGATTAATTAGATCAATAATTAATCAATTTTATATTTTGTTATTATTTAGTTATTAAATTTTTAAATATTATCTATTAATCATTAATATTTTAAATTTATTATTACTTAGTCAATTTTAAAATATTATATTTTTGTCACTAATATTTCAAAATTATTTATCATCCATCACTCGTAAACTTAAAGTTTAATGACTAACGAGTAATAGATGAAAAACGATTTTGAAATATTAATGATCAGTAGGTAACATTTTAAAGTTCAGTGACTAAACAATAATAATTTTAAAATATTAATGATTAATATGTAACATTTCAAAATTTAGTGACCAAACAGTAATAAAATATAAAGTTAAGTGATTATTAATATAATTAACCCTTAGCCACTGATTGATTTCGCCAATTTTAAATGATCCAAGTTCTATTATTTTATTAATTACAAGATTGACAAATCGATCGATAGCCATAAACAATGCTTATCTCATAGCAAAGGGAATGTTAGTTTGCCTCCTTAATTCATTCATTCTTTTTAAGATCATATTATTTGTATATTATTTATGTACATTTTGGGCTACACAAGATACATAAACGACATAAATACCTCTTGCCTTATTGCGCCTCATTGCCTTGGATGATGGTATTTTAGATATTGGTATATCATTATATAGTTCAATGTGTATATAATAATGTACTAATAGTATTTTCCTTCTTTTTATGGATCGATAAAGATGTGCAATTGCTAGTTTTGGAAAAGATAAAATAGTAGAAAAAAGCATGGGCAAATTATGTTCGTAGACCATCAATTTGTACTTTTTTTAATAAATTAATTGTTGTGATTTAATTTTTGTTATTATAACTATTATTTTTTAGTTTTTTCATAATTTAGTCTCTATTTTAATTTTTTTTATCAAATAATGACGTGAAAAGTAGATATGATATATATTAATATAAACTTAAAAATCAGTTAGTGTTAAAATTAACATAAACTTCACAATCAAATGATTTTGAGATTTCTATTAATATATGTTGTTACTAAGATTTAATAATAAACTTCTTTGTGCAAGAGAGTGTCTTGAGTGTAAGTTTGCAGTGACCTACAAGGAAGAAAGTAGTTAGAGGTATAGGTTGCACTTTTCGATACTTAAATCAATCTCGTGCCTAAAGTGAAATTATAGTCTTAGTAGAGTTGTAAGCGTACATTTTGTTAAAGAAAAAGTCTTTCATTCATAAGGGGGAGAAGACTTATAGATGGAAAGAAAGTCATATTTTTTGGCAATTATTTTAAGTTTTCTTCTAAATTTGTAGGCAATGATATCAAAGCACGAGAGTCTTTCGAATAGCAATTATCGAGTGACTCATGAATTCTTGTGCGTCTGTCTTCCTGCCATTGTTGGATGACTGTTGGATAAACAACTTCTGAGAACGTCTTTCAAGCATTGAGCTTCGAAAAGAGACTATGGGTAGACTCTCAATGAGAGCACCAATGATGGATGCCCTGGTTTCGGGAAAACTGATTTTTGTCTAACTATCACAGGATCAAAAGGAGAAATCAAAAGTGTGAAGAACACTTTGACAAATACGTTTTTTGATTGATCCAAAGTCTCGAAATGAAGGCAAATCAAAGCTTTATATAGTAGGTTGTCCCTGACCCTCTAGATGCTAAATATATGAATGTAGAAATGTAACTGATGTATTTACATGAATGCTGAAAATTAAGAAAATACATCAATACTAAATTAAAAGAACAACTAAAGGAAACCATTAAAGTACCTATTAAAGAAGCCAGATCAAGTGAACTGACTTGGCTGTTGATTTCTCTCTCTAATGGGCTCCACGAATTAGGCTGAGGGGCCTACTGGACTGGGCCTGTGATGGGCTTGGTTTGGTGGGCTTTATCCTGTTGGGATGGGCTGGCATTCTGTGGCTGCATTGTGGGCTGATCTTGCAAGCTGGTTGTGGGTTGAGGCCTCAAATAGCTCATGTTGGCCTAGCTGGTCCATTGGCATGTCAGGCTGGGGCCTCAACTGGCGTAGCATGCTTCCCATCGCTATCGGGTTGCCTTAAATTATCGCCAATTACGCAAAATGCTTGGGTTATTTTTTGAGCCCGACGTGTCCCGAACCTTAAGGGCTGAGACTTGCAATCCTAACACTATGTCCCTGAAATATTCAAATGTTCCAGGTGAAAGCAGCGATACCAAGGGGAAGGATATTTTTGAGATGTAACCGTCATTTACGCTGGTAATCTTTAGCGTATATTTTGTCTATGTTAGAGGTGTTTAGTAGTTGTTGTTGAGAGATGAGTTTCTATGTATTTTGATTTGCAATGTCATGTCAAATGATGATTCAATTTCTATATTATGAATAAAGTGAATTCGGTTATATATATTTAAGATTTTGTTTCTGTTTCTACTAATGTGATGATATTATTAGTCTTATCTTATTTTTTTATGTTAATATATTGAGATGGTAGATCGGGATTGTCAGAGTTTAATTTATGTTGAATGTATGTTGAGTATATGTTAGGAGAAAAAAATATTCCTAAAATTTTGGGTTAACACACGCTTTGAAAGAAAAAAAAAAAAAAACAGACGTTGCAATTATTGCTGCCTCTTTTGTTGTACTTTAATGATTGTATACAGATAAATGATTCGTATATGTTGAAACTAACTTGAAGACCCAAGCGTCTGTAACAAATTCCTATTGAGTAACTCGTTTGCAAACAATTGATAAATAAAAAGTAGGATAAAAAATTTAAAACATCTTTATAAGTGACGTGTATGTCAAAGCCTAGTAAAATACAATCCCATATGTCAAAGCCTAGTAAAATAGATTCAATGGGAAACGGAGAAGGAAATGTTGACTGAAGTCCCAGAAAGAGATCTTAAGAGAAAAATTTGGAGCAAAAGGGTTCGCTTGATGGACATACACTGACCCGAGCACGAAGTCTATGAAGAATAAATCGATAAATTAAAGATAAAATATAAGAGTTAAAATATGCAAGTGAGTCACGAAGGACTCAAAAGAAAGGTCTCTAGAAGACCCATCTAACGTACTCCCGAAGGAAATGAGAGTCTTCGGGAGTTCTATTCAATAGTTTCCTGACGTAAGGAAGGTCTGAGAGCCCCAATAGACTCTCATGAAAAAGTTTATTCATAAAGAATAAAGTTTATTCACAAAAATTTAAATCCTAATCATTATCCAAATATTAGGGATGTTTATCACAAACATTCAAGAAAAAGTTTATTCACAAAGAATCAAGTTTATTCACAAGAGTTTAAATCTTAATCAATATCGAAATACTAGGAATGTTTATCACAAATATTCAAATTCTCCTACAAATAGGCAACCCACGTTAAAGAGAAGTATACTTTTAATACTGCTCCTAAGACATAAGTTGAGCATTTGTATGAACAATATGTCGGTGTCAATTTGATGGGTCAAAAATTTGATCTTCGCCCAGCGTAAAGGACGAAAACCCAACTTATCATTTCCTCTCTTAGTGTAATCAAGAACACGAACACCAAAAATCACGTAAGGGCGCTCATCCCAAGTATACCTCTAATACTAATTTAAGAGTTTTATGATTTTTTAGCATTTTTAAAAATCTAACTTAAGTATTGAATAGTTGACACAGATAAAAAATATCTCAAGCTCTCTAATCAATTTTTTTACAAAACTCTGATGGCTTAAAAGATAATTTTTTTAATAAATAATTTCATTGTTACATGTAGATAACAACGACAACAAGAAATGTTTGTACCAAAATATTATATTTTAAAATTGATATTGGTAAATTGTGATGGATAATATTCTTATAATAATTTTTGGTCAAAAATTAAATAGAATAATTTTTTCTCGAGATTTAAGCACTCTCTGCCAATTTGGAGTAAGTACTAGGAGACTGATAGATACAACCATACAATAATTTCTCTAGTATCATTAAATATGATGGAAGAGGAAAAGAAGATTTATTTCTCTTTTGATTTTATTTATCCATTTCAAATGATGCGATATTTTCAAGTAAAAAAGTCAAAATCATTGTTAAGAAATTCACTTGTACGAAATAAATCTTTGGCCCAACCACACTAATGTGCTTCGATTCTATAAATTAATTAGAGATTGTATTGTTTATTTTATGTAAGATATCTAAACTATTATAAATAACTCTTGATAAGCAATTAGAACTAATATTATTGATTCTTTCACTCTTAAATCCAACTCAAGTACAATGGGAGAATCACCTAAGTCTCATGCAATTTTTTTTTTTTTTAAAAATAATAAAAATATGTCATATGTCATAGCGTGAGACAACTTAAAAAGAAATTGAGAAACATCACCCTTATCTCTTGTTGTAATTTTTGTTGCTGTTATGAACTCTCTTTCAAAACTTATAAATGTTATGTGTATTGTTCAGATAAGCATTCTTGGTACCCTTTGAAATCGAAATCACATTAAAATTGTAAAATTAATGTTTTTGCTTATCAAAAGAATTGATATTATTTATTTATTTATTTAATTTTTTCTTTCTTAAGATATAATTTTATTTAAAATTGTCATCCACATATATTATAAAGTCGTTTGGCTTCATCTTCTTTGCCCTTTTCGTTTGGATAAGTGGGGAAGATGACGCAAAGTTTCAATAATGGCTCGGCTGGCTAGCTAAATGCTCAAGAAACCCACGTTACCTTTTATCTTTTTTTCTTTTTATAAATATTTCATTGAAAAAATTTCAAAACATCTATAATTTTAAGGTAAGTGTTGTGTGGTAGATTTTTCAAAAAACATTCACGTGGGGTGTTTTTAATGAATAAATACAAGTGAGTATATTTCTAATAAATAAATCCAATTGGATGTATTTCTAATGAATAATTCTAAGTGAGAATATTTTTTTTAAAGAATAAATTATAAGTAAATGAAAAGAAAATAATTAATAATATTTATAATGTAAATATTCATTATTTTAGGAAGTAAAATTGTCAAAGGGAAGAAATATCACATTTCCCTATAAATGAACAGTGATAGGAATAGTAAAGAATTTTTGGGCACGCTTTCCAAGGCTGAATTTTCTTTACGTAGTGTTGTCTTATTTTCTTTTGGAGAAGGTTGTTTCTTTCGGAGATTTCTTTCTGAAAGACTTTTTCTTTCAGAAAGAGTGTGTAATTTCCTTCTGAAGCACTGTAACAACTCTTTCTGTATTTTCTTTCTAAAAGGCTATTATTTATTTTTGAAACAGTGTTATTTCTTTTCAAAATGGGGTTCTTCCTAAAATAGTGTTATTTTTTTTCGAAATGGTGTAATTTCTTTCCGAAACGAGACTCTTTCTGAAATCGTGTTATTTTTCTTCAAAATGGGGTTCTTTCCGAAATAGTGTTATTCCATTTTGAAACAGTGTTATTTCTCTCGTAAACGGGGTTCTTTCCAAAACGATGTTATTTCTCTTCGAAAGAGTGTTATTTTAAAATGGTGTTAGTTCTCTCCGAAACGGGGTTCTTTCCAAAAGTAACTTCTTTTTGCGTGGCGCCACGTGTCCTCTCTGAGGGCTACCACATGTCGCGATCCGTTCTTTCCAAAAAGGCCTTCTTTTTGCACAACCACGTGTCCTCTCCACGTGGCGATCTCCCGGGCCAACCAACGTGCGCCACGTGGGCGCAACCCTACGCATCGCGTGGCTCACTTAGAAGCTGCCAATGTCGCCATGAGAAAATAATCCTAGCACATGCTTCCCCCACGCTTTGATCCCTAGACCTGCTGCTTCCCCCTGCACGTGCATGAGCACGCGACCGGCTCACGTGCAAGCACCTTCAATAACATTACACTTGGACCCCATAAATTCTCGAAAGCTCACAATCACCACGAAACTTTTCAAACACATTTAATGGTTTCTGAAAACATGCAAAGTCACATGGACCTTGGTTAGGGCACATGGCTACCCTTAAACCCTCTCTTCTCAATAAAATTATGCAAGAAAAACTCAAACACTATATAACGTCTTATAATCTTCAATGAGGAATAATACATCTCAGAAGTAATAGGATAAATCCCAAATAATAAATAATGCTTGGACACATCCCCTGATCACCCGGAGCTTTGCCCAAATAGGCCCCCTAGAGGCTAAGAACCTACTTCGGCAGCTAGTCGTAAGACCCACATTCTCCTAGAGGACTCCCTAGGTTGTTTAGTCCTTCGAAGGGATTCCTTTTAAGCCTATTCGAGTGCTCATGACATGCATGCTTGTCCTTGATAATAGGTAAAATGCTATGATCAGACCCTCTTTTGTCGGCAAAGGTAACTCATTTGTATTTATTAAATGCATCATTTATTTGTTGCAACTATTTTCCTACATGTACTGAAATAAGCATCAGAGGGCATACGCGGGTAAAGAGTCTCCGCGTGCCTTCTAACTTATTCCTCTGAGTGCAGTTATGTTTCGAACACATTGGAGGCTATTCTTGGATGGATTAATCTGCTACCAAAAATACCCCTGAGGGCTTATTCAAGACCCCTGCCAAATAATCAAAAATCGGAGCTACCCAATGTACATTTCCATAAGTAGAAACCTGCTAGCTGTCTGCCTTATTCCACCGCAACTCCAACATTCCCGCATCATAAATTTCAATTATTGTATTTTTGATAATAACAGTAAGACATATTTCGAGTCTCATAATAAAAAATTAAAAATAATAAATTTAAATTACCAATATATATTTACAAGCTTTATTTTCAAATTTGAATTATCTATCTTTAATTGTCGTCATATGTCTTATCCCCAAACACTTGAAAATTTTTACACAAATGTTAACATTTGTGATAGTAACACCTGATTAGTCACTAAACAAATATTTAGAGAGGAGTAGTGTAATATCCCAAATTTTCTAAAGAGTCCAAGAGTAATTTAACTTGGGCTAAGGAGAGATTATCAAAAGATTAGGGGTTTAAGTATAATTTCTTATAGTTATAAGTACCGAATCGACTGTAGGGAGTGTCCTGGAGTGTAAATGTCTAAGAAAAATGGTATGGTCTCGATGAGTGTTCCGAGATAGGATTTATAGTATTAAAAAAAATTAGAATCGAGACAGTTTTTGGTTCAACTTCGATTTAGGCTGAAAGACCTAATTGTCGTAGGAGATTTCTGAAAAATAAACAAAACCTTGAGAGGGCTCCAATTTTACGTAAAGATCAATCCTAGAGTGATTTCAGGACGAAACAAAGGTTCGGTAAGGGCGCATGGGCGAGATCTTCCTTATCGAGTAAATGTCGAATTATTAATTTTGGATTTTCGGTATCATAAGGCAAATTAATTTGATATTTGAGGATGTAAATGCAATTACAGAATTGCACAGGTAAAATAAAGATGAAATTGGGGTTTCAATATGTAATTTTTTTAATATATATTGATGTAATATATAATGTTATATATATATGTATATAGCTATGCGCATGATGGGGCAAACTTGCAGCAATTAAGGAACAAACTTTGCATCAATTGAGGACATTGGGATGAGGGATTGTAGAGTGATTTGAGGAGAAACTTTCGGAGTAATTGTCTGGAGTAAGATTGATGTATATTTATAATTATGTGTACTTGTGTGCTTGGGGACCAAGGCTTCAACAGTGCCCTATTTTGTGAGATTTAAACACAGAGAGAGAGAGAGACTGAATGAGAGAAAAAGAGAGAGCTCATGAGAGCTTGGGTCGAAGTCAGCCATGGCAATGCAGGCGATGGGTCGAAGCAACGACCAGCGGCCATAGTAGTAGAGCAACAACACATGGTCGATGACAGCTTTGCGTGCGTGCGATGGCAGAGCTAGGCTAGTGGGTCGCCGAGGGGCTGTGAGTAGGAGGCTTCCTGATGTAGGGGTCGGCCATGGCAGCGCGTGGATGTGCGCGCAAGGATGCCAGCTGCAAGCGGTGATGGTAGCAAGGTGTGACGGCGATGGTGGGCTCGGTGGAGGCCCGAGAGGCTGTCGGCGTAGGAGGAAGTGGCCAGCAACGCGAGGTGCAGTGGCTAGGATGGCTGTGCGTAGGAATTGTAGGTCATGCGGAGGAAGAAATAGAGAGGAAGGAAGAAGGAGAAGAAGGAGGAAAAAGAAAAAAAAAAGAAAAAGAAAATAAAAGGAAAAAAGGAAAGAAAATGGAGAAAATATGAGAAAATGCTAGAAAAACAGAAAATGGAGATTTATTAATATTCTGGAGATTTTGGAGAGTAAAATTGTTCGGGCACACGTTTCAAGGTCGGGTATGAAAATTGAGACAATGCATGAAAATTGAGGCGATGCACAAAAATTGTGGTGGTGCACGAGAATCGATAGGTGCACAAAAATCGAGGTGGTATGCGAGAATCGAGGATTTACATGTGTTTTGAGGTTAAGACACGCATATCGAGGAAGCCTGAGAGGCTAAGTCAATGTGAGTAAAATTTCTTAGAAAATTTCAAAAATTTAGGAATGCTATTTTATGAATTGTTATAGTGAAATATTTGAGAAAATATTTATTTTGGATTTATTGAAAAAAAAGGAAGAAATAGAGAGAAAAATAAATAAAGTGCAAGAAATTATGAAAAATAGGTTGTAATGCTTATTTAAACAAATATGATGATTATGGTGCTTTGAGACTTAAGTTGATGTGACTTGTGCAAATTTTGGGGTTGACATGCAAATTGAGACGATACATGTATTTCAAGGCAAGGCACAAATATCGAGGTAGCCCAATAAGTTTGAGAAGGTACGTGGTTCTACCGAAAAACCCAATTTTATGTTAATGGTTTTATCATGTTATCATGTTTTGATGTGAATATGTCATGTAGATTGCATTTACATGCTATGATGAAATGTGCATATGTACACGATGTTATTATTGGTCGTGCATTGAACAAGGTTTGAGATTATGGACTGGCACTACGGCTCCACCAAGGGTGCACCCATACACCTCGGCCTGGAAAGGAGGCTGTAAATATGGGGAGCAGCAGTTGGGTGTGGTCGACTTAAACTAGAAAAGAATGAAGACATTTTGTATTTTACATTCATGCACGAAATATGTTTATTGTTCCCTTACTTAGATGATTCATCATCTAACTTGGGTTTTACCCTTGGAATATTAAAACGTTCCAGATAGAGATTGTAGTAGAAATGAGGATGGATGATGCATGAAATGACACTTAGCAAAGTGCATGATGAATTGAATGTATGTTATGTAACCCATGTATTCAAGTTCTGTTACTTTGAATTTTGAACATTTTGAGGAATGATGATGTATAACCTCATTTATGATTAATGATGATGCGTAACCTTATTTATGATTAATGTTAAAATGTTAGGTTATATTCTAGCTTCTGCAATTGATGTTTATGATGATTCTCTTTCGAGATAAATGTATGAAAATTTTGGAATGGATATGAGGAATGATATGGTTTAGCATTAGTTTTGAAAGAAAAATTTATTGTCCTAGAATTGTCCTAAGTTATAACACACTCAAAAAATGGGGTGTTATAGTTGGTATTAGAGAGAACTAGCAAAAATCTCGATTGGAGACTCAAGGGTACTAGTGAAAATTGAGAATGATCGAGTTAGGAATAATTTAGTATAGATCGAGGATCCTAGGAAATAATAAACCTAGGATGGTTCAATTAATGCTTTTGGAGAAATGAATTTGAAAATTTTGATGTTTGATTTTGATGATGGATAATGAGATAAGGTGAAATAGGAATTGAGTTAAAGTTACCTTGAGGGAAACGACTCACGTGAAGGAGTCATGTATGTTTGGTTTAGTATCAACTTATCGGACTTTAATATAGTTCGTGTCAGAGTGAAATTTTATTTAAAGACTTAGAAAAGTTTGACTTAGAAATTAAGTGTAATTTTAGTTGAGGATTCTCATAACTTAACCCTGTTTAGAGATTTAGGGAATAACAACTTGGAGACTTAAGGTGATCTATTACAGTTAGAGCCAGATAGTAAGAACCCTAAGTGGAGACTAAGGGGAAAAAAAAACTGATGGTTTGTAGAATGAAATCCCTACCTGGGGATTTGAAGTTGTCAATTAAAGTCTTAGAGGTTATTGATTTGAGGATTCTAACCTTGTTAAGCGATAGAATAGCTGGTCGGAATGACCTAAGCTATGAAAAGTAAGGTCCGATAATATGGTTCGGATGTAAGGATGATTCGGTAATCATGAATATGGATTTATGAGATTTAGAAACTGTTGATTTGAGGTCATTAGTCGGAATCATTACGATGAATGATAGGAAAATTGGTAGTTATCAAGATTGATTGAGCCATGGATAATTTGTTTAATGTGACATAGCCTAGCTGTTGAGTTAGGATCAGATGATAAATATTTTTTAGGTTCATCCAGTGACTCTGAGAAAGAGACATATAGATTAAGGATCCAAAGGAGTGGGTTGAGTGAGAGACCAAAGGTGGTCAAGTAATGGCATGTGAGTTACACCACTTAAAGAGGCGACAATGGTGCTACCAAAGTGACTCACAGAGACAGGACAAGGAACCCTTGCAACGTGACAACACTACTAGTTTGGTGTTCGTAGTGAACAGGTCTAGATCTAGGGACCCACTGCAAAAGGCTGATGGGTGGCTTGTGGTAAGGTACAAGAGACCCGTCAACCAAAGCTTCATAGCAAATGGTATGGGAGATGATTAGATGCTAAGGATCTAAAACAACACAATAGGGTTTGTACCTTGTATGGGGTCCAAGTTCCAATGAATGAGAGTGCGAGGTGTGCCACTAGTTGGTGGTATGGCTATGGATTGTTGTCTCGATAGTTGTGAGAAATCTTTGGGACAATCATTTAAGGTGATGACATGAAGTTATGAGAGAAATACCAAGATGTGTTCTTGGAAGATTTATTATTTATTAGGACTATTCCTTAAATAATGAGTCTGGATTTGCCAATGATAGCTTGAGATTACTGGATGCTAATCTATGTGTGACTTGATCGAGGATATAAATTATTAGGCTTGGAAAATGTGATAATTAAGAGTCAAAATCTTTACCTCGAATTTGATGAATTATTAAACAACTACAAGAGGCTGAGATATTTTATGATTGATATGCGATCGAGGGTAAAGATAAGGGAATGAGACATTAAAGTACCCAAAAACATAACATTCATTCCATATGTCCAATACATTTACAAGAAATCAACCATGAGGTCATACAAAAAAAAAAAAAAAAAAGAAGTTAAATCATAAAATATCGCCAATGCTCAGTGCCGATGTGACTGCTAAACACGACGGGTCCAAACTCATCGATGTCGTCTTAGAGTGGGCACTGACTACTGCTAGTATTGACGAGGTAAGAAGAAGCCTTTGAAAAACTAGGAAGCAAAGCATTTTCTGAAAATGAATTTGGATTGGGTTTTGGGTGAGACTAATTGGGAATAGGTTGAGTATATGCATAATAGTTTGCAAATTCCTACAATAAAGTTAGATAAGCTTGCAGATCACTAACCTGTTATTGGAGGGTAAGAATATGAGACACACAGCCGTAAACAAGATCTTGAAGATGAGATAGAGCTTCAATAGTAAGTGTAATGGCTGCCTTAGACCGATCCATTGTCAGAACTTGGGCCAGAAGGATGGAGGCATTTTTGGCACTAAAAACTCTGTAGCTGGTAGAAAAATCAATAGCTCATTCTTCATGGCTGAAGTAAGAGGCAAAGAAGTATCCTGGGGGGTAATGTGCATGCAAGACTAAGCAGACACCGCATCGAGACCGGAGTCTTGGCATGATGGACCTTGGTATGATGGATCTGGTTACTAGTTTAGATCTGAATGGATTAGATATGAGTTGGATCTAGTCAGGTCGGGTTGGGTCAGACCTAATCGGGTCAGGTCGACCTAGATTTGATTTTAGATCTGGCAGCGACAAGGCGGTTAGGCGAATTCAAGGGTCAACAGCGATGGATCTGGTGAGGGCGGCTAGTGGCGAGGGAAATCCGATGCGCGGCGACGATGGCAGGAGGACCATGGGTCCGATCAGAGGTTAAAGATGGTTGCGAGGTGAGCGGTGATAGATGGTGGCCGTGGTGGTTGCCCGATGGTGAGCAACGACCGCATGAGGTGGCGATGACCAACAATCGCACAGTTGCTGAAGGCAGCCGATGGAAAAGATGTAAGCAGTTGTTGAAGTGCAGGGGCGATTGGCAGTAGTGTGAGCACAGGAAAGAAAAAAGAAGAAGGGAGAAGAAAGAGAAGAAGAAAAAAGCGAGAAGAAAGAAAGAAGAAAGAATAAAGAGAAAAAAAAATAAAAATGGTAGAAAATTGACCATTTGATAGAAGTCAAGATGTATCTAGATCATGGACTTATGTGCTAAGGTTAGCAAAATATCAAAGTAGGATAAATGACATCGTGAAAAAAAAAATCGAAAATAGAGAAATGATATATATAAGGGTATTGATTGAATGATTTAGTAAAAATAAATTGAAAATTTTTGGATATGAGAGTCGCGGCTTGGATGAGAGCTCGGGTTGAGACTCGTGGCACAAGGACCAGGATATGTGGTTATGGGATTTAAAAGTGAAATTCAAAAGGCATGCGTGGTTGACAAGTGTACTTGTCTAGGGATTGATAAGCAAGGTCGACCCAAGGGTTCTAATTTTGAGATGAGCGATGGCATTCTCAAGTTTCATATAGGATATTCGTGTCAGAGGTCTTGTGATTAAGAGATGATTATAGACAGTATAGTTTTCCTTGAGATATGTGATCGTCTATGAAGAGCTACAACATGATTATTTGAAATAAGGTAATTAGGTAGGTTTTTCCCCAGTTATTTGATCAGTCAAGTGCTAATTTCGAGTATGGAATTTGCAGATTTAGGACATATAACAAATTTCGAGAATGAAATTTTTGTAAGGAGAGGAGAATGAAATATCCAAAATTTTATAAAGTGCTCAAGAGTAAGTTTAACTTGGGCTATAGGTGAAATTATTAAAAGATTATGGGTTTAAGTATAATTTCTTATAGTTATAAGTACTGAATTGACTACAAGGAATGTCCTGGAGTGTAAATGTCTAAGGAAAATGATATGGTCTCGATGAGCATTCTGAGATAGAATTTATAATATTAAAAGAAATTGGAATTGAGATAGTTTTCGATTTAGCTTCGATTCAGGCTGAAAGATCGAATTGTCGTAGGGGACTTTCGAAAAATAAACAAAACCCTGAGAAGGCTTCGATTTTACATAAGAATCAACCCTGGAGTGATTTTAGGACGAAACAAAGGTCCGGTGAGGGCGCATGGGCGAGATCGTCCTTATCGAGTAAATCTCGAATTATTAATTTTAGATTTTCGGTATCGTAATGCAAATTAATTTGATGTTTGAGGATGTAAATGCAATTAAGGAATTGCACAAGTAAAATAGAGATGAAATTGGGGTTTCAATATGTAATTTTTTATATATATTGATGTAATATATAATGTTATATATATATATATGTATATAGCTGTGCGTGTGATGGGGTAAACTTGCAGCAATTAAGGGACAAACTTTGCATCAATTGAGGATATAGGGATGAGGGATTGCAGAGTGATTTAAGGAGGAAATTCCAAAGCAGTTGTCTGGAGCAAGATTGATGTATATTTATAATTATGTGTACTTGTGTGCCTGGGGACGAAGGCTTCTGTAACACCCTAAATTTCTCGAGCGTGTTATAATTTAGGATTTTGAGAATATAAAATTTTTTCATATCACAATAGCTGTCATACATCACACAATATCCCAAAAACCCTAATTTTCACCTTCTCAGCTTAACAAACCCAATAATTGAATAACTAAGACAGACGTTAAAATCTCGGATGCGGAAGCTAGATAGAACCTGATATGGTTCACAACCATAATACTTTATTTATCATAAAATTGTTCAAGACGTCTACAAAATATATTACATGGACATCATCAAGTGATAACTGAACATCTTAACCATATCCAAAATTACATAGGTTCGCACATAAAAAATATGGTAATCATGCTACAAACAGTAATTTAAGTTAATTCTTCAGCTACCTCCTTTCCCTTAGAGCCGCTCATCGAACCTGGAACGTTTGAATATTCCAGGGACATATTCCAATTAGAAGATGAATCTTCTAGTGAAAAACTCCAAAAATAGTTTATATCGATGCATGATCAGGTATAAAATGTATGAGAAAAATAACGAGAACTACTCCGAAGTGCCTCGTGAACATTTCAGCCTCCTTCAACGAGAGTTTTCTTAATGGCGCACGCATAGCGCCTCTCGGGAGGTCCCTAACCATGTCACTTCGGACCGATCTCATAGAACTCATGCAAGCACCACATCCGTTGTTCTTTAGACTCACGGTCTTCCCCACGAGAGCTTTCTCGATGGCGCACGCATAGCGTCTCTCGGGGGATATCCGACTTTTTCCCTCGGCCAACAACAAATAGGTACAACAGTATGGCCACACGAATTTTATAAATACAACAATTAAAAAGCCAACATCGTATATTTTTTAGAAAAATTCATTTCATATATGCAACAAGATTTCACATAAGAGAATAACAAGAGTTTATATATAAGAACTTCATAAAACACGTCTCATGCAATAAAAGTCTCTCATAAGAGAATAAAAAATAGGATTTGGAGTATAGGAGTCTCACCTTATTGATTTATCTCTTTGACGGTATAATTTCACAGCAAACAGTCTAGGTTTTTGCAGAAAACACACGTTTTATAAACCTAACCTAAAATATTTTTATATAGGGTTGAAGGGTATTAAAGTAGGGGCATAACTGGAAAATTTAGAGAAAAATAGGCCTCTCACGCACCCTCACGCACCCTGTAAAGGTGGGCCACGCGTTCTCACTCGCAGCACCTTCCGACGCGTGTATTTCATGCGCTGCCTACCAGATTCGGACAGTATTGCGTCGTTTTCGTATTTCGGCCATATCTCGCTCGTTTTAACTCCGATTCGACCCCCGTTTGAACCTACGCGACCCTATCTTCCCCCTATACAGGATTATAAAAAAAAAAGAGACTTAAGTCACTTATTTTCAGAATGATTTTGGCAAACTCCAGCGAAGGCTTGTAACTCTGACGAGGCTCGTTCTCCTCGGCTTCTTCTTCGATTCCTTCCCACCTTCTTGCCGAACTTCCTACTCTCTCTTTAGAGAAAACCCCTCCTCTTAGAGTTCCTCAACTCTCAAGCTTGCTTGGAATGATTTGAGAACAACCCATGGTGCCTATTTATAGATTTCTTCAACCAATCACATTATGCCACTTGTCACAATCTTAGCCATGGACTCCAAATGCTCAAACCTATAATTGAATGGCTTTTCAAATCCAAAGCTAGAATGAATTTAACTTTTGAAATCCAAGTTAAAATCCCAAACTTCTCCCAAATAACACTTTGGCCCTTATTTCAAGTTCTCAACTTTAATATTTACCACATAAGCTCTTAATTTTATCCTTATTTCGTTTGGATAATTCTCTAATTATAATTACACCCTCAAACATCAAATTTATCAAGATATTTAAAATCTCAAAAGTAATAACTCAAAATTACTCGATATGTACGATTTCTCAAAGCCCCTTACCATCATTCGGCTATTTTAGGCTATAACTTAGCTTAACCGAAAAATCGTCTCTGATTTAATTTCTTTCAGCGTCATAAATCTCGTGTCGAGATGCTCGTAAAAAATATACCTTTATCTTCAGGTATCTAAGATCTAGGGCACTCCCTGCGACTGATTTGGTTACTCATTGCCATTTCAAATATATTTTTCGGTATTTTAAACTCACTTAAAATATGTGGCATCTTCACAAAAATATGGGTTATTATAGCTTCAACAATGCCTCATTTCGTGAGATTTAAACACACATACACACACAGAGAGGGCTTGAGAGAGCTTGGCCTAGAGCCATGAGAGATTTAGATAGAGTGAGAAGCTAGAGAGAGAGAGAGATCGAATGAGAGAAAGAGTGAGAGCTTGGGGCAAAGTCTGCCATGGCAGCGCAGACGATGGGTCGAAGCAGCGACCAGGGGACAGAGTAGCAGAGCAACAGCACGCGGTCGATGACAGCTTTGCGTGGGGCGGCGGAGCCAGGCTAGCGGGTGGCCGAGGGGCTATGCGTAGGAGGTTGCCTAATGTAGGGGTCGGCCATGGCAGTGTGCGGGTTTGTGCGAGGGGATGCCAGCTGTCGCGGTGATGGTAGCAAGGTGCAGTGGCTAGGATGGTTGTGCATAGGAGTTGCAGGTTGCGCAGAGGAAGAAACAGAGAGGAAGGAAGTAGGAGAAGAAGGAAGAAGAGGAAGAAAAAAAAAAGAAAAAGAAAAAGAAAAGGAAAAAAGGAAAGAAAATGGAGAAAATGCTAGAAAAATAGGAAATGGAGATTTATTAATATTATGGAGATTTTGGAGAGCAAAATTGTTCGGGCATGCATTTCGAGGTGGGGCATGAAAATCAAGGCAGTGCACGAAAATCGAGGTGGTGCACAAAAATTGTGGTGGTGCACGAGAATCAAGGGGTGCACGAAAATTGAGGTGGTGTGCAAGAATCGAGGATTTGTACGCGTTTCAAGGTTAGGGCACACATACCGAGGAAGTCTGAGAGGCTAAGTCAAGGTGAGTAAAATTTTTTAGAAAATTCCAGAAATTCAGGAATGCTATTTTATAAATTGTTATAGTGAAATATTTGAGAAAATATTTAGTTTGGATTTATTGAAAAGAAAAAGGAAGAAATAGAGAGAAAAATAAAGAAAGTGCAAGAAATTATAAAAAATAGGTTTTAATACTTATTTAAACAAATATGATGATTAGGGTGCTTTGAGACTTAAGTTGAAGTGACTAGTGCGAATTTTGAGGTTGACACGCAAATCGAGATGATGCACGTATTTCGATGCAAGACGCGAATATCGAGGTAACCTGATAAGCTTGAGAAGGTAAGTGGTTCTACCCATAAATCCAATTTTATGTTAATGATTTTATCATGTCTTGATGTGAATATGTCATGTAGATTGCAATTACATGCTATGATGAAATATGCATA
Source organism: Diospyros lotus (assembly GCF_014633365.1). Lineage (NCBI taxonomy): Eukaryota > Viridiplantae > Streptophyta > Magnoliopsida > Ericales > Ebenaceae > Diospyros > Diospyros lotus. The sequence goes on along the minus strand of NC_068339.1, from coordinate 27,209,117 downwards.
TGTATACGATATTATTATTGGTCATGCATTGCACAAGGTTTGGGATTATGGACTAGCACTGCTACTCCACCAAGAGTGCACCCATACATCTCGGGCTGGAAAGGAGGCTGTAAATATGGGGAGCAACAGTTAGGTGCGGCCGACTTAAACTAGAAAGGAATGAAGACATTTTGCATTTTACATTCATGGACGAAATATGTTTATTGTTCCTTTACTTAGATGATTCATCATCTAACTTGGATTTTACCTTTGGAATATTTAAACGTTCTAGATGAAAATTGTAGTAGAAACGAGAATGAATGAGGCATAAAATGACACTTAGCAAAGTGCATGATGAATTGAATGTATGTTATGTAGTCCATGTATTCAAGTTCTGCTACTTTAAATTCTGAACGTTTTAAGGAATGATATTGTATAACCTCATTTATGGTTAATGATGATGTATAACCTTATTTGTGATTAATGTTAAGATGTTAGGTTCGATTATACCTTCCGCAATTGATGTTTATGATGGTTCTCTTTCAAGATAAATGTATGAAAGTTTTGGGATGGATATGAGAAACGATATGGTTTAGCAATAGTTTTGAAAAAAAAAAATTTATTGTTCCAGAATTGTCCTAAGTTATAACATGCCTGAGAAGTGGGGTTTTACAACTAGGAACGTCTTCACATGTCTTACATCCCTAACTATACGAAGAGAGGATAACGAATACTTCCTACAACTGATAGTTCATTAACATCCCCAAACATTATAAGGTACATGCAGTTGTGCGAATGTTACTATTTGTGATGAAAGCACCCAATTACTCCCTAAATAATAATTTAGAATATATAAAATATACTCATAAATTAAACTATTATTTGACATACGAGTTGACAAATACTAATCTACAGTTACTAAACAATTCAAAACAAAGAAATAGGGATAAAGTTAGTTGTTTGGAAACCACCAATAATGCTCTTTAACTCTTTAGTACATGAGAAAAGAAAATGGTGGAAATGATTAAAGTTTCCCACTAATAAAATCCCCAATTAAATTGTTGACTAACTTTCAATTTAATAAAATGAATACAAATAACATACTCGATAGGTATAATTGCTACTTATTGTTGGAAAAAGGATATGTATAGCTTTAAAAGATTATTGATAAATTTGAAATGCTATGACACACACTTAAGAGATGGGGTAAATTGAATAATTTAAAAAATATGATATAAATTAAAATATTTTTGATACAAATGAGGTTTTAGTGAGTTAAAACATAAAATATATATATAGAATGACAAATTCAATACTTAAAGGATAAAAAGCCAGAAAGATAAAGAATACAAATAATTTATAGTGGTTCGACTTAAATCAAATATAATCTACTATTTTAGCTACTCATTAAGGATTTTAAACTAATTCATTAAATCCTCTTCCTTGATCCCAAGAAGGCGTCTAGTCTAAGATTAAAAAATTACAAGACTCTTACTTATATACAAGTAGACCCTTAACCTTACAAACTAAGAAATACAAGAAATGTACTATAAGAGAGAATCTAAAAGATAAATATCTTAGTTACAACGTCTGTCAAAATGATACAAGACTTAAAATAAATAAATACAAATGAAGATCAAAACTTTTGAGAAAAAATTATAAAAGCACAAATATAATTGAGAAGTATGAAAATAATTTGTAAACTCACTTCACTTCATTGCCATCCATTATCATCTTTAACTTTATTCATGAGTTATATTTATAGGCATCCCAAGAGTTTTAAGAGAAAATTAGCCGTTTATAGACGTTGGATTTTGAAAAATTAGCCGTTGGAGGCTTTCAGCGATGAATTCAGTCAACAAATGAAGAGAATTGGTCGATAGATTGAATTTAAAGATTCTATAAGTTGATAGATTGAAGGCATTAGTCGACAAATACAGTAGTGCTAATTGACAGATGAATAGCATTACCCGAAAGAAATTTGAAATTCATTTTATTTTATATATATGTGTTTGTGCGCGTAAAAAAACAAAAGAACTTCCTGTTGGAGTGGTTCATTTGATGCACTTAAGACTTGAGCTTGGTTGGTGGTGTAGGTTCAAATCTTGGAGTGGTTCCCTATATGGGTGGTTGTGGATCGTCTTTCCAAGTCAGCCCATTTTCTACCCATTAAGAAGACTTATCCATTGGACAGGTTAGCGAGGATTTATATCGAGGAAATTGTTAAGCTGCATGGAGTTCCTTCTAGCATTATTTCAGATAGAGATCCCCGATTCACTTCTCATTTTTGGACGGCGTTGCAAGAAGCTTTGGGTACTCAACAAAAGTTTAGTACTGCATTCCATCCTCAGACAGATGGTCAGTCCGAGCGGACCATTAGGACTTTGGAGGACATGTTGAGAGCTTGTGTTTTAGACTTCCATGGCAGTTGGGACGAGCATTTACCTTTGGTGGAGTTTGCATATAACAATAGTTTCCATTCGAGTATCGGTATGCCACCATATGAGGCTTTGTATGGCCGACCATGTCGATCGCCTATATGTTGGGAGGAGATTGGCGATAGGACCTTATTAGGGCCTAAAATCGTGGAGCAAACGACTGAGAAGATCAAGCTCATTAAAGCTAGAATGAAGATAGCACAGGATCGACAGAAGAGTTATGCTGATAAGCGACGACGTGACTTGGAGTTCGAGGTTGGCGACCATGTTTGGTTGAGAGTCATGCTTATGAAGGGTGTGCGACGTTTTGGAGTATCAGGAAAGCTTAGCCCATGTTATATTGGACCGTTTGAGATATTGAGGAGAGTTGGATCTTTGGCATATGAGTTAGCTTTACCACCTTAATTGTCCCACGTTCATAATGTGTTCCATGTATCGATGTTGAGGAAGTATGTTCCCGATCTGTAGCATGTGATTGATTATCAATCGCTTGAGGTTAGTCAGGATGTGTCCTATGAGGAGATGCCCGTCAGTATTTTGGAGTGCAAGGAAAAGATTTTGAGGAACCGCTCAATTCCACTTGTCAAAGTGCAATGGCAGCGACACTCTCAAGACGAGGCAACTTGGGAGCTAGAGGAAGAAATGCGACGCCAATATCCCTCCTTGTTTGAGTGACCAGGTATGAATTTAGGGACCAAATTCTTTTAAGGGGGGGAGTAATTGTAGTGACCCGTAATAGGGCCTAAGAAATTTCGAGTGGATTAAATTTTTTTGAGAGATTGAAAATTTTGAGAATTTAAATTTTTAGGAAATTAAGATGATTTTAACCAAGGAAAATATTTTATGGGTATTTTAAATTTTTAAAGAATGCATGAATATCATTATTTGGAATTTTGGGATTTTCGTAGAATAAAGATTTTATTTTATTTGGGGAGAAATTGGAATAGATAAGTGAGGGTAATTTTGGAAGAATTTAATGGGAGTTAATTAAGTGAATTAAGGTATTTAAATTAAAGAGAAATTAAAGTTATTGTTAAAGAGGGATTTGAAGGACGTAGGGTTTAAAGCCTTTAAATAGTCATAATAGTGCATGAAGCTTTGGGATGCTTCTTGTGCCGTTGAGGAAGTTTTGGGAAATCAGAGAAGGGGGGATCAAAGTGATTAAGAAAATCAGAGGCTAGTGCGTCATAGCAATCTCAAGAGGCAAGCATCTTAACCCTATTGATTTATGCAAGATCTTCTCCCTGTTTTTGTATGCAATAGTCTTTTTCTGGTTATATGCAAACTGATATCTCTTGTCCGTTGCAAACCATAAGCCTTCTTTTTACAAGTTTAAATCCCTCTTGTTCCAATACAAGTTTTCCCTTTTGCTTCTCTTATGTTCTCGTTATGTGGATTTAAATTTCTTCAATGAAGGATTTTCTTAAAGTTCTTCACGCCAATAACCTCCCCATTGGCTCTTTGTTCATGTTCCTCCATCTACATGTTCATATATATATATATAAATATTTTTGTAACATTATAACAACAACGTTTGACCTTATTGTTGATAAACAGAGAATTCGATCATTCTTTATTATGATTTGTTCATCATAATTTTCCCTTTGGAATGGTGTAGCTTATAAGATTGATGGATATATATATATATATTAGTATGTATGGAGTTGTTGAAATACATATATACATTCTTGGATACTTGGATATATATATATGTATATGAGTTGCAGAGAATAAATTGTTGAAATCCATTGCATTTCTTTTGAAAAATTATAGTTGATTGGTTGTGAATTCATTCCCTTCAATGGGGTATAAGTCCTCTTAAATCATCTTTCTCAATAGGTGTAGATGGTGGTCTAATTTTAGAAGTAATATACATATGTATAAAATTGCAGAGACTTTGCGTGGGATTTCAAGTTGTAAGCAGGAAGTACTGTAGCGCTGTTACTGTAGCAACAGCATAGCAGCGAGTTACTGTAGCAATTCGGGTTACTGTAGCAATCCGGGTTACTGTAGCATCGAGAGAAGAAAATCCATTTTCATCCTAATATGATTTTAATGCAAGTAAAAATCTCTATAATTAAGTTCTAAATTAAATTTAAATTATTATAAATAAAGATTAATAAGATTTAAAGAAATCTTATGCCTTAAAAATAATATTAAGCAAGTCTTATTCATCTAACATATCCTTGAATTCATGAGACTTGAGATCTAATATGTAACTTTTTGATTGAAGTTTAATTAAGATACATGCATTGTAGGAGATTGGGAAGAGATCTGTTATGAAATATGAGCATTCATGTTGTGTGAGCATTGAGCATTTTGTTTATTGTGGAGCACTACATATTGTGTACTAGCATATTATTTGTGCATTGTTGCATTGAGGCGGCCTAGTCCGCGATGGGATCCCTTGAGCTCATTTTGAGATCTTTGATTACCGGTAATTAGGGGCATCGTACGGCCCTAGCGAGATAATTATTTACGCTCCTTATTATGGAGTAGGGGTTTTAAACCCTAGTGAGTATATGTGCTTATTTCTTTTGGTTGCAGGTTCAGCCACAGGCAGGTATGAGTTTATATTTACGCCCTTGTGCCTTGAGTTGCATTTAAGGTGCATTGAGATTTATGTGGGCCGTCAGGCCAGTATGTGCATACTTGCATGAGATATATTCATTCTGAGCATCATCATATGAGAACCTGTGCAACCATAACAGTTTATTCAAATATATCAAACTTTCATTAATGAGTTCGATTATAAGAAGAGTTGAGATATCCCTCAGTTAAGAGATTAGTTTTCCCTCAGTTTATATCGAGTTACCTGGTGGTATTGAGATGAGTTATTTATGATGAGTTCGAGATTTCTTTGACTCAGCCTAATATTTCTTTCATGCTTATTGCTTGCTGAGTCTTGTGACTCACATTGTATTCTTCATCATTCTAGGTAGCGGCGAGAGAGTTCCTGAGGTGGGTTCTAGCAGTGGGATGCGTTAGATTGTGTACGTGGAAGCCACTCAAACCTGAAGGATGTCTGGGTCATTTGGTTTTTTTGGGTCATTTGACATTTAGTTATTTATTTTCGCAATTGTCTTTTATTTTATGAGGGATATTTATAATTGATGTTGTCCAATTGGGGACTAGTACGTTGAGTACAGTTTGAATGATGAAATTAATTTTTATTTAATAATAATTTTTTTAATCAAATAAAAATATAATATTTCAAATGTCATTAAGAGATTTATCATAAGATATTTTGACATTAGATTTAATTTTCATTCAATAATTTTGATCAAATAGAAACATAATATTTCAAATGTCATCAATAAATCTATAATAAAATTTTTGACATTCAATTGTATGATAAAATTAATTTTTGTTTTGATACTTAATGGAACATATAAAAATAATTTAAAGCACCAAGATAATAAACATTAATAAAATAATTTTATCATTAAAATTCAATTAATTTTTATTAAAATGATATCAGAAGCAATCCTCATTAAAATATAAGTTGTTGCAAATCTCTATTTATATATATGTATAGAAAATTTTAATTCATTTACTTTTCATTTTAATAAGGTACTTGAAATTAATTTTTGTTTGAAACCATATGCTTGACTTATGACTTAGGGTGTAAAATTTATTGTTGTTTTTCATCATCAAAACTAATCACAAAAGTAAAACATCAATATTGTATAGCCTCAAAAAATATATAAATTATTTGGATATTTGTGTCTTTTTTAATAATTGGAGTGTGTAAGAGGTAATTTTTATTTTCATTTTCTTTCAATAAGCAAAATGATATTCCAAATCCACTAACACTATCACGTATCACTAAGATATAACTTTAATAATAAATAACAAATAACATACATGTTAAGTACTAAAAATATGTCACGAGAAAGACGTTATAGAATCTTATCATTAGGACGGCCCTAAGTTTTGTTTGGGAGATAATTACCAATCCAATCTAATTGAAATAAGTAGAATAAAATATAAAATATTTTCTTATAATTTAAGAGAGAAGGAGATGGAAAATAATATTATCCTTCGCAAACGAATAAAATTATATTCCACCATTTTCCATTTAATTTCCCGTCCCATGGTCCCATGCACAATGTTATAGGGATAAAGCATAATTTCTTCTTTGTTCCATGAACATCGGGTAGTTGGGCCCATAGGCCCAATGCCTACCACTAAGTTCTTGGATGTCTTAAACTTGATTGATGGGCAATAGACCCAATATTTCTAGGCTTCTAGCCCCTCTCGATCTATTAAGTTTAAATAGGGTAAAAATTAGCTAGTTTATGAACTTTTTACTTCATAATAACTTAGTTATTATATCTTAATTCTTTTTTATTATAATTATTAAATTTTGATTTTTGTTATAATTTAGTCTCCCTTTTGATTTTTTTTGTCAAATTCTATTAATGAAAATATAAACCTCAAAAGCATTTGATTGTAGGGTTTTATGTTAATTTTAATACTAATAATTTTTAAATTTATATTAATATATATTATGCTTATTTTTGTTAGTAAAATTTGATGAACAATTAAAAAAAAGATTGAATTATAATAAAAATTAAAATCTTATGGCTATGGTGACAAAAATTAATATACAATGATCAATTTGTTAACAAGAGTTTAAAAAAAATGTAATTAATCCAATCTAAATATATATATATATATATTTAAAAAATAGGTGTAAGTAAGATTTTTGTTGTTATTTATGTTGTTCAAGAGAGGTAGAAAATTAGACACTCATGCAAAAAATAATTTTTATGACACTAAATATTTTAAAATAAAACTAAAAAGATGTACAAAATTTATGATAATGATATTTGGATAACAATATTATTTATTATTTTTGATTGATACAAAATTTACAAACCCATAAAATTCAAGATAATTATGCTATTTATCGATGTTGCATGATGATTAGTTATCACCGATATTTCCCTTGGGTTGTAGAACTATCACCATTTCCCTCAAAAGCCCACTTTTAGGTTTCTCTTTTTTTTTTTTAATATCTTTTCTTTGGATTCGATTCCAAGGGCCTCTTTGATAGGCATTGTAAACAATAATGAACACCTAAGAGGGGGGTAAATTGGGTGAATTTAAAAAAAAATCTTTATGAAAAAACTATTTCAACTTTCTAAATCTTTAAAACTAGATGAAGATTGTTTGTGAGTATTAATCTTTAATGAAAATAGAGTATGATAAGTTTAGAAACTGTTGTTGTCCGGATACAACAATGACTTTAGTGACTGGAAACGTCGTCGTCAAGTAATCTGAATTTGCAAAAATAAGAAAATAATCAGAGCATGCAGGGAGATCCTCGCACAAACACTCAAATACTTAAGTCAGATATTAAGTATGATGAAAGAAACTGTATTGAAACTAGTATATATTAGAGATGTTGTACATTTTCAGGAATGAGTGTGTGCTTATTTATAAAGAAATATGGAGTGATTTAAAGTGTAACAGAATTAGGATTCTTGTAAATAAAGCTTATCTTGATTAATCCTAGTTTGACTAAGACTAGAATTGTTATAGATGACATCAATATTTTATAGATGATGTTTATCTTGATTAATCCTGGTCTGATTGAGACTAAGATTGTTATAGATGATGTTTATTTCAATATTCCAAAATTATTTTAGAATTAGAATTTTTTATGGATAATTGATTATCTTTCTAAAAAAATTTTTGAATGTCAGAGTTAACTTGTTTGCGCGTTTGTGTGAGACCCCTCTGCATATGGGAAATTTATTCATTTCAGCCAAAAAAATCGTTTTGGGCTCTGGGGCTTTTAATGGGGCTTTACTTATGACACAACAATTGCTCCTCACTCTTTCATTTGAGTTTCTTAGATGGAAGAATAAACTGTGTTGTGACTTGCCTTTATTTTTTATGATAGACTATTTTCACACTTTTTGAGTTTTTGATTTATAAACCATTCACACGCTTTTTGCGTTTTTTTTTTGAACTGTTCTTACTGTAATACCCCAAGAGCCTAGAAAAGTTAGTATATATCGAGAATAGTGTAAGGAAAGAAATAATACCAGCTAGATACCTTTTGGCCTGAATGCAAGCAAAGAACTCTCGGGTTAAGCATACTTAAGCTGGGAAAGCTCAAGGATGGGTGACCTCTTGTGAAGTTCGCGTAGGCCCATCAGGGTAAGTTATTCCGGTCCTTCCTATTGCTCGATGCGGGATGTTATAGGTGGTATCAGAGCTGACTCTTGGTGAAGGCGATCCGATGAAGGCGGAGAGTGGTGCCAGAGCTCGAGAGCCTGTACAAGGAGCGGTTTCTGACAGGCTTTTAGGATGGCAGCCTCCAAAGGAAAGAAGATCTGAGACCAGTTGTAAGGTCGCATGACGAGGATGTCATGTGCTCAAGGGGGAGGGAAGAGTGTAATACCCCAAGAGTCTAGAGAAGTTAGTATATATTAAGGATAGTGTAAGGAAGAAAATAATACCAGCTGGATACCTTTTAGTCTGAATACAGGCAAAGAACTCTCGGGTTAAGCGTGCTTGAGCTGGGGAGCTCAAGGATGGGTGACCCCCTGGGAAGTTCGCGTAGGCCCATCAGGGTAAGTTGTTCCGGTCCTTCCCATCGCTCGATGCGAGATGTTACACTTACGCTCTCATGCTTTGGTTTTTAAATAGTTCTCACACGTTTGCGCTTCAATTTTTTGAACATTTGCGTGTGTCCGGGGTGAGTCCTTCGTCCATCGTCGCAGTAACCCCCAAACATCTTAACGATCTTCAATATCCGCTTGTGTTTGAGATGAGTCCTTCGTCCGTTGAAGCAAGCGACCACCAAACATTTTAACATTGCCGCGTGTGTCCGAGGTGAGTTTTGTACATCTACTGACCCCTAAACATCTTAACGGTCTTTTTCGCTGTGTGTGTTTGAAGTGAGTCTTGTTCATCTACTGACCCCCGGATATCTTAACGACTTCAACATCCGCATGTGTTAGGGGTGAGTCCTTCATCTGTTGACGCAACCGATCCCCAAACATCTTAACGATTTTCTTGTGTGTCCAAGGCGACTCTTGTTCATCTACTAACCCCCGGACATCTTAAAGGACTTCGACATTCAAGTGTTCTCGGGGTGAGTCCTTCGTTCGTCGATGCAAGCGACCCCCAAACATCTTAACAGTTGTCACGTGTGTCTAAGGCGAGTCTTGTACGCCTATTGACCCCCGGACATCTTAACGGACTTCAACATCCGCGTGTGTTTGGGGCGAGTCCTTTGTCCATCGACGCAAGCGACCCCCAAACATCTTAACAGTTGTTGCACTTGTTCGAGGTGAGTCTTGTGCGTTTATTGACCCCCTGACATCTAACAGACTTCAACATCCGCGTGTGTTCGGGGTGAGTCATTCGTCCGTTGACGCAAATGACCCCTAAACATCTTAACTATTGTCACGTGTGTTCGAGGCGAGTCTCGTACGTCTACTAACCCCTGGACTTCAACATTCGTATTTTTCATCTTTTGGGTGAATAAGAGAATAATGAATATATGCGTTGTCGAACTTTGAAAAAATATACAGCTTTAACACAAGAGGTGACAACATAAAAAATTACTAAATTAAGACTATGACAACCACAAGGTGTATATAGTTGTTGTGCCATGAAAAATTGGTATGAGAAAAAATAAGGAATTTTTTAAAATAAAAAATATGAACGCGCGACTGGAAGTTAGCCGCGAAGGCCAGCCTTGCGGCAGGAGTTGGCGGTGAGGGCTAGCCTCTCGGTAGGGCTGGCCGCAAGTGCCAGCCTCGTGGCAAGGGCTGGCCGCGAGTGCCAGCCCGCGATAACCTGCGGCAAGCTTTCTCGTGACAGGGGTTGGCCGCGAGTGCCAGCCTCGCTGCAGCTTCGTGGAAACTTCTCATCTTAATGAAACTTAAGCTCCACTTAGCAATCGCCATGTGTCATCACCAGCCATCCTTAAGAATTATGTCCTATAAATACCCAGCTACAGGACATTGAAAGGGACTTTTGATTTCAGAAAAATCTTGACACATTGATTGTACTTTCACTATTTTTGAGAATAGCTATTTGTATTCGGTACTGACTTAGGCATCGGAGGGTCGTCGCGGGCGAGGATTCCCGTGAGCCTTCTAACTCATTTCTGAGTATCAACAAGGCCAAAACATTGCGGCGAGATCTAGTAGCAAAGAGAAAACCTTGCGACGAGACCTTATGGTGAAGGAAAATCCTTGCGGCGAAGGCAAAACCTTGCGGTAAGACCTTGTGGTGGAGTTAATGCCTTAAGGCGAGACCTTGTGGCGAAGGCCAAACCTTATGGAAAATCTTTGTTACGAAGGAGCTTGTGGCGAAGACCTTGTTATGAAGGAGCTTGTGGTGAAGACCATGTGGCGAAGCCTTGTTACGATGGAGCTTGTGGCAAAGACCTTGTTATGGTGGAGCTTGTGGTGAATACCTTGTAGCAAAAGAGATTGTGGCGAAACCTTGTGGCGAGATCTTGTGGCAAAAGAGCTTGTGGAGAAGACCTTGTGGCGAAGGAAGATCTTTGTGGAAAAGAAGCTTATGACCAAATCCTTGCGGCGGGCATCCTTACGACAAATTCCTTGAAGGAAACTTCTCTTACGGCAACCTAACTTCACCTGACACCAAGCTCGAGTGGACCCTACATAATAAATTTTAATTTTTGTATTTTTGGTAACAACAATTTGACGCCATTTGTGGGAAACGAAACAAAAAGTCAATCTCAACACAAGATGTCGTGAGGGACAAGATCAGTTGGTTTGGTGAACCCGCCTAACCCCACCCGAAAAAGCGCTTGTACTAGGATAAGAGCCACAAGAAGCCCCGGTCAACTACACCCTACGGGACTAGGATTTTTAGAAGATCACCTTGACAAGGAAGTGTATTCAGGGAACTTTCTTATGCTCAAAGGCGACTAGATCGTCGGACTGGGGGGGCATGGAGAAGTATACTAGCTGGATTGAGGAGACATGCGATAGGGCGAGGGAAACAAGTCCCACATGCAGCTTCCATTAGTCAGGAACAACACTCTTTTGAGCAATCTTCAATTCCAAATAGAAATGTCGTAGTGACTTGAGGGATAGCTCTATCCATAGTCCTACTATCATATTATGAACAATTGCAGAAGGATTTTGAGGAGCTGAAACACCAGAATGATGAACTCAGGACTAATAATGAGGAGAATATGAGAAAACTACAGGAAATTACTGCTTTGCTACCTGAACTAATGCCGGACATTCACATTCCCCACATTGGACAAACTGGTACGGGGGGAGAACACCGGAGACCCCAAGACAACCCTTCAAGGACCACACGACAGGGGATAAGAATTGGAACTCCAGGGCTGAATAACCAGGTCCCCGAAATGACAGACTCGAGAAGGAAACATGAGAGGAGGGTAAGGAAAGCTTCCATGTATAAAGAGACAACAGAAAAAACCTACTCAAGAGCTTCTTATGTCCCACCTTTTTGCAAAAATGAAGCAGAAAAGGAAACACTTAGGGCGTCTGACATCAAACGCCTCATAGAAGAGGTGCTAGAGCAAAAACAGGTAATGATGGTGCCAAAGGAAACACCCCCGAAGGGGTTTCCTCTATCTGAGGAACTCCGGCAACCAATGCAACCAGGGTTCCAACTACCGCAACTTTCGGTATACTCGGGAAAGGAGGACTTAGAAAAGCACTTACAACACTTTTTCGCAATGGCCGTGTTACATGGATGGAATGAGGTCACTAGGTGTAGGGCTTTCCTGGTCTTCCTAGAAGGATAGGCTCACCAGTGGTTCACTGAATTACCAGCAGGATATATACGATCATTCAAACAGTTGAAGAAAGAATTCCTGGAAGAAGAGTGCTATATATCTAATGAGCTTGCAGCAAAAGCCTAATGAATCCCTAAACCAATATCTAAGGCGATTCAGAGCCACGATGTAGGAAATAAGGGATCTCCTAGTCGGATTGGTGGTGTCAGCCCTACTTAACGGAACTACATACGTCTCGCTTAGAAGATCCTTAACCTTCTTCGAGCCAGATTCTATGACTGAATTATTTGATCGAGTAGAACAGTTTATCATCAAAATAAAAATTTTGGATGCATGGGAAGGTAATAGAAGAGGAAGGGAAACCCAGCTTGAATTGCGAAGGACCCTATAGAATTCAGAAGATGTTGGGCCCAACATGTGCATACTATAGATGCTACAAGGCGAGGTGATTGGAAAAACTTGAAATACTGTGCACTGATAGGGCTTAATTGCTTATATATTTTTATATAGTTTTTATCTTAATCTTGTGTTAATTTTCCTACATAAATGCATTTATATATGAATTTTATATTATTTTAATCTCTTTTTGTAGGAATCCGGCAAATGATATTAACTTGAAGATTTGGGCGTAACAAAAAAATAATATATATTATAAAGTTAATTTTAAAATTAATATCAAAATTAATATTATAATATAAAATAAATAAATGAATATTTTAAATAATTATTATTATAATATAATTAAAGTTATTATATTTAATAGTATATTAAATACTATATATATTATTTTATATATTATATTATATTTTATATTATTTATATATATAATATTATAATAAGATAACTATTATATATATATATATATTAATTTGCAGTGGCGTGAATTGAAGGCTTGGGCTTAGGGCTCTATCGCATATATATATATATATTATATATTATAATATATAAAGGATTGGAACATGGAATTGGGGGGCTGGAGGCGCACAGAGGAGAGAGATTGGGAGCTTCTGGAGACGGCGCACAAGGGAGAAGGCCAGTGAATTGAGGGAAGAAGAACGTGGTGCAAAGTGGAAAATTGGAGACTCCTGGGGACGCATAGTGGAAACGGCGTACACAACGAAGAATTGAAGTGGCGCACGGACAAAAACAAAAAGATTGCAACCCAAATCTGTTTTAGATTTGGGCAGGAAGTTCCTATTCCCCTTTCAATTTCAGTGTTTGTTTTTATTTTAATAATGTCTAGTTAATTTATTTTAATTAGGGTTTGGATGGATTTTGATTTTGGAATTATGTGATTATTCGTGTAGTTTGATTCAAAACCCAATTATTATTTGTGTGAGAAATTTATATTGTTGTGGTTAATACTTTAAAAGATTGGCCACCTTTTAATGATTTATGCATGATTGACTAAAGAATTATTATAAACTAGATTCATAAGCAATATAAATCACATGTTAGACTATGAGATTGAAAGATGATTATCTCATGTGTGAGAATCGAGAAAACTTAGTGAGTTAAATCCCCTTCCGAGATTAGAGGTTTCCGAAGAACTTAATGCTTATTTATTTCATTGATATCTGCTCAGAAATTTGATAGTGAAATTGAATTAAGAAAGGATTAATATGTCTTGAGAAACCTTATTAATTAATTGAGAGAAATCTACCATCACATGCAAATAATTATAAAATACTGTAAAGGTATTTGTGATTTTGAATTGAGTTGAATAGATAATTAGATAACCCAGATTAAATGAAATTTGAACCCTAGTGCATTCCTTAATTAAGCTTTCTCCCAAAGAATTCAGTTTTCTATTTATTTTTTTTATTTATCCAATTAATTAATTAATTCAACTTAGGCTAATTAAAATTGTTTTGGTAATGTGATCTAGTCCTCGTGGGATCGACATTTTTTTTATCAGTGCATGCATATTTGACTAGGGTACATTTGTCCGAATTAATTGTGCATAAATTACACATCAAGTTTTTGGAGCCGTTATCGGGGACTAGTTTATTGCATATCAAAACTACATAAGTTAGCCTTAGATTGAACATCTTTTTATTTTCTTTTAGGATTTTCAATTTTAATTTAATTTTATTGTTTATTTTTTTTCATCTTTTCAAAATTTTATTTTGAATTTTTAATATTTTTCTTTTTCTTTGTAGGTTTCAATGGTGCATGACCCGCACTAGTGGTGGAGAATTGATACCTCTTGATCAAGAAATTGAGAAAACTCTGAAAAAGAAAAAGAAGGAGAAAATGAATAAGATTGAGCAAGAATAAGCAACCCAAACTAATCTAAGGACATTGAGCTCATATGCTACACCTATTCTGGATGGCACTACAAGCATTAGGAGGCCCAATGTGCAAGCAAACAACTTCGAGATCAAGCCTGCAATTATTCAGATGAGTGTTCAATTTTCTAGCCCTAATGATGATCCTAACTCTCATATTGCTAATTTTCTTGAAATATGTAATACTTTTAGGCATAATGGAGTTAGTAAGGATGCAATTCGACTTAAGTTCTTTCCCTTTTCCTTGAAAGATAGAGCAAAAGAATGGCTTAATTCTCTTCTAGCAGGTTCTATTACTACATGGAATGATTTGGCACAAAAATTTTTATCTAAATATTTTTCACCTATTAAAACAGCTAAATTAAGGAATGACATAACAACTTTTTCATAATTTGATAATGAATCCTTATATGAGTCGTCGGAGAGATTTAAGGAAATGCTTAGGAAATGTCCTCACCATGGTCTACTTGTTTGGATGCAAGTGCAAACTTTTTATAGTGGCATTAATCAATATTCTCGTTCAATGTTAGATGCAACTACAGGTGGTACCCTTATAAGGAAAACTCCCGAGGAAGCATATGAACTTTTGGAGGAGATGGCAGCTAACAATTATCAATGGGATAATGAGAGAGAAAATAAAAGGGAGTTGGAATTTATAATGTTGATTCTATCACTGCTTTATTTGTTCAAATTGTTGAATTAAATAAGAATTTGGGTAATTTGGGGGTTTTAGCTATGAATGCTTCTTCTTCTTCTTCCCATTTTCTTTCTTGTGAGCTTTGTGGGCGGGGACATGCTAGTGTAGATTGTCAAGTAGGAAATCCTTTTTCTTCTGGTTCTTCTGAACAAGCTAATTTTATTTCTTATGGTGGCAACATGTCAAATTTTAATCCCTACTCCAACATTTACAATGTAGGATGGAGGAGCCATCCTAATCTTTTTTGGAGTAATAATCAACAAAGAGTGCCCCCCGGCTTTCAACAACAACAACATCAAATTCCACAGGAGAAGAAGCCGAATTTGGAAGATATGATGGCAAAGTTTATTAATAGTACAGAGGCAAGAATGTAAAGCTTGGAGACTCAAATTGGATAACTTGCCCAAGTGATTTCAGAAAGACCACAAGGAGGCTTGCCTAACAATACTGAGAAGAATCCAAGGGGAGCTTGTAAAAGCCATCACTTTGCGAAGTGGAAAAGAACTTGAAAGTAAAGAAAAAGATGAAGAGCATACAAAAGAGGAAGAAAACCAAGAGCTTGAAGCCAAAGAAGAGGATCGTGATTTATCAACGAAGAAAAAGGGGAGTTATTCTTCACTTAATTTAAAATCTTACATAAATCTCCTCTTCCTTTTCCTAAAAGATTTCTAAAGGCTAACTTGGATAAACAATTTGCTAAATTTCTAGAGGTGTTTAAAAAGTTGCATATTAACATCCTTCTCTTTGATGCTATATCACAGATGCCAAGTTATGCCAAATTTTTGAAAGACATAATTACAAACAAAAGAAAGTTAGAGGAATTTGAGATGGTGAAACTTAATGAAGAATGCTCTACAATTTTACAAAATAAATTGCCTCCAAAACTTAAGGATCCAGGGAGCTTTTCTATTCCTTGCACTATTGGTGAAATTAATTTTGATAAGGCTTTATGTGACCTCGGTGCAAGTATTAATTTGATGCCCTTTTTTGTTTTTAGGAAACTTGGATTAAAAGAACCAACACCTACCACTGTTTCTCTTCAGTTGGCTGATAGAAGTATCAAATACCTAAGGGGAGTAGTGGAGGATGTTTTGGTAAAAGTAGATAAATTTATTTTTCTTGTTGACTTTATTGTTCTAGACATGGAAGAGGATCATGATATGCCCCTAATTTTAGGAAGACCTTTTCTCGCCACTGAGAGAGCTTTAATTGATGTCCAACAAGGAAAACTTAGCTTTAGAATTAATGATGAAGTCTTAAGGATAGATTGCATTGATGATTTGGTGGATAGGAAATTTCATGCATTTAGGTTAGATGACCCCATAGAAAATTGCATTGCTAACTCTTTTGATGTGAAGGATCAAATTTTAGATGAACAACACAAGGAGGCTGTGGGTTATTTGGGAGAAAATCAAAAATTCAATCCATCCAAAAGAGACGAATTGCTACCTTTGGATGTTTCCTCTTCTTCGAAAGCCAGACCATCAATTGAGAAGCCTCATATTCTTGAACTTAAACCTCTTCCTTCTCATTTAAAATATGTTTATCTGGGGGATTCATCTACCTTACCTATGATTATTTCTTCTTTTTTGATAGGTCTTGAGGAAGAAAAGTTGATGAGGGTGCTTATGGAGCACAAAAAGGCATTTGGATGGAGCATTGCTGATATTCATGGAATAAGTCGATCAATTTGCATGCACAAAATCTTAATGGAAGAAGGATTCAATCTTATGGTGCAACCCCAAAGGAGGTTAAATCCTAATATGCAAGAGGTAGTAAAGAAAGAGGTGATAAAATGGCTTGATTTAGGTATTATCTTTCCTATCTTTGATTCTTCTTGGGTAAGTCTTGTGCAAGTTGTGCCTAAAAAGGGTGGGATTATTGGGGTGAAAAATGAAAATAATGAATTAATTCCGGCAAGAACAGTAACGGGATGGAGGGTGTGTATTGATTATAGGAAATTAAATGATATTACCAGAAAAGATCACTTTCCCCTCCCCTTTATTGATCAAATGATTGAAAAACTTGCGGGTCAGGAATTTTATTATTTTCTCGATGGTTATTCTGGTTGTCACCAAATTCCTATTACTCCTGAAGACCAAGAGAAAACTACTTTTACATGCCCATATGGAACATTTGCATTTAGGAGAATGCCCTTTGGTTTGTGTAATGCTCCTGCAACATTTCAAAGGTGCACGATCTCTCTCTTTTCAGACTTCATTGATGATTTTATGGAAATTTTTATGGATGATTTCTCTGTTTTTGGATCTTCATTTGATGCATGCTTGCATAATTGGTCTTAGGTGCTCAAAAGATGTGAGGAATCTAACCTCATTCTTAATTGGGAAAAGTGTCACTTTATGGTTAGAGAAGGGATTGTTTTAGGCCACAAAGTGTCATCTAAAGGCATTGAAGTGAATCAAGCTAAAATTGAATTAATTGAAAAACTTCCTCTGCCTAAATCCGTAAAAGAAGTTAGAGATTTTTTGGGACATGCAGGTTTTTACAAGAGATTTATTAAGGACTTCTCTAAAATTGCCAAGCCTTTAACTAATCTTCTAGTAAAAGAGGCACCTTTTCGAATCACTGATGATTGTATACATGCATTTAATTGTTTGAAAGAGAAATTGATCCAAGTTCCTTTAGTTTCAGCCCCTATGTGGAATTTTCCTTTTGAGATCATGTGCGATGCAAGTGATGATACTTTAGGTGCAGTTTTAGGACAAAGAATAGACAAGAAATTTCATACCATTTATTACGCAAGTAGAATTATGAATGATGCACAAAAAAATTATTTAACAACTGAAAATGAACTACTTGCTGTAATGTTTGCTATTGAAAAATTTAGATCTTATTTGATATTGTCTAAAGTAATTGTCTATACTGACCATTCTTCATTAAAGTATTTACTTGCTAAAAAAGATGCTAAACCTAGGTTGTTAAGATGGATTTTATTGCTATAAGAATTTGACCTAGAAATTAAGGATAAAAAAGGCATTGAAAACTTGGTGGCTAATCACTTGTCAAGATTAGATGGGGAGCATGTGGAAAGCATGGCTAAACAATCTTTGCATGATGAATTCCCTAATGAAAAATTATGCTTTGTGCAAGATAGTGATGAACCTTGGTATGATGATTTTGCTAATTTTCTTATAGGTAATGAGTTGCCCTCTGACATGTCATTTCATCAAAAGAAGAAGTTTTTATCAGATGTAAGGTACTATCCTTGGGAGGAACCATACCTATACAAGATTTGTGGAGATGGCATGGTGAGGAGATGCGTACCATAGGAGGAAATGCATAGCATACTCAGTTTTTGTCATGACAAAGAAGTGGGTGGACATCATAGACCTTCTAAGATAGCGGCCAAGGTTTTGCAAAGTGGCTTTTATTGGCATACCTTATTCAAGGATGCTTATGCTTATGGAAGTGCTTGTGATCGATGCCAGCGAATAGGTCATGATATTTTCCTTCTTCTTGACTATACCCTTAAGCTACTAATCTAGCTATATTCCTCTTTTTTTCATTTTGATTCTAAACACCTATTTGGTTCATTTGGTTGGGTGATCTTTACGATTTGGAGCTAATTTCCACAAGAAGGGGTGAATTTGGAAAAATAAAAGATTTCCCCCTTTTTAAAAAGATTTTCAAAAATGAAAGGATGTCACCGATGAAGGCAATGGCTTTGTTAAACCTCACGACCTTGAAATGGCACAATGAGGTATCAACCGTGTAAAGACAATCCCTTTATGCAAATGATAATCCTAGATTTGAAATGTAAAGAGACAAGTTTCGAAATGTAGACAAGGAGTTTGCAAATTGTCACTCATTTCTAATGGATGCTCTTATCCTAATACCTTTTGAAAGGATCTCCAATCATTATTCGTTACATAAGGTTTTTCTCTAAGATAGGCTTTATAAATTCCTAACCGACATGTAGCATGAGGTGTTAATGGCTTAGACCAAAAGGATTTTTGATACATAACATAATTCTAGCCATTTCTTATAAAGATCTATCTTTCTTTTCAACTACCTCATTGAGATGCTCTAGCACTAGAAACATTATGATTAGCATCATTTTCCTCACAATAGTGCTTGAATTGTTCATTTCAAATTTCCTACCATGATCACCTCTAATTTTTGAAAATGTTTATACCTTTGTCTTTTTGAATTCTCTCACAAGATATTTCAAATGACTTTAAAAGACACTTTTAGATACAAGACATATTTCCCAAGTTAAGCTAGAGTAGTCATCTACAATGACAAAGGATATAATATTTTTCTTCTAGCTTTTGGATTCTCATAGGTCCAAAGGGATCTAAATAGATTAAGATTAGAGACCTAGAGGTTGAGATTTTATTTGAAGGCTTAAATGATATACTTATTTTAAGCCTTTCATGCATGCCTCACAAATATTTTTCATATTTAAGCTTTAGGCAATTTCTCAACAAGATCATGTTTGGATAGATTAAGAAACATATTCATACTTGCATGACTTAGACCATTATGCCATAGATAAATATTTGAGAGATGAATGATACTAAGAATTTCTCTTATACTAGATAAGAATAAGTCTATGCACAATTTCTATCCTAATTTCTATGATCTTCATTTCATTTGTGACAAGAAATTTCACATGAATTAGCATTAAAGCAAACTTATATCTCTTATCACATAATTGACTTATGCTAGTTAGGAACATCTATCAAGAAGGCATTTTCTAGCATATATCAATAAACTCTATTTTCCCTTTACTCAATGCATATATCAAAACACAATAGAGTGCAAGCATATCATTCAAAAACTAATAAGCATAGAGAGTTTAGGGATAGAATTGTACCACCAAGATTGTTAATGAAATCTTTCTTACACTTGGTTGGCGAAATGAGGAGTGATCTTCTTGTTCACTTCCTCTTTCCTTCATGCTTGATTCATCCATTAAGATGTCTCTTTGAGTTTCATTTGGATGTTAAGCAAATCTACACAAATAACTATCCACAAGCTTCTGGTGCCCAAACCACTTTGGGTTCACCATTGTTAGCATAGAGCTCCTCCTTAGGAACCCAAATTTGTTAAAGCTTATGTGGCAGTTTTGTTATGAAACCTTTGTTTATAAAATGATTCCAATGATTAGAATGTGAAGCAAAGGGTTTTCGTTTGAAATTTGATTTCCTTTTATCCTTATGCACATTCCTCCTAAAATGATCATTTTTAGGTTTCAAAGCATAGTTGGATCCTTGGGGTTTAATATGAGAAATATTATATACTTTAGTTCCCTTAGGAATCCATTTTATTTTAGGATCCCATCTCCCCTCGCTCAACCTTGAGTGACTCAACAAATTGTGCTAGGATCGATTAGGTAGGTACTTGCTATCAATTGCATCTCCATGCAACTTCTAGATTCATTGGGTTGACAACTCCTTGTCAAGCACATCTTATGTGACTCCCAATCTTTGCCTCTATACTCAGTAAGGCCTTGAGTGACTCAACAAACCCCACCTTTCTAGTTAAGTCGGACCCATCATTCAGGGACATCTCATGGCCCATGAAGCATATGAATCATAGGTGACACATGACCTTGAGTGACTCAACAAATCAAGTGCCAACTAGAAACCTAATACTTTATAATGATGGAAGGCAAATTGGCTTAATATTAATGAGGGATTTATTATTTATTTATTTAGGTCTCATCACATGCAATTAATCAAATTAATCATGCATAATAAATGACTCAAATCGGTGTATGGTATGGATAACTACGGCTAGCCCCCTTGAGCCATAGAAGGGAAGCTAGCGGGTCAAATCTAGGTGAAGAATCACAACTTGCTTCTCAAGCACATTCTTCAAGCCTTCATTGGTCTTTGAATCTTCTCTTCAATTTGGCTCCATCTCTTGCTCTTCATACAAACTACAACTATCACTACTCTATTCTATTCTACATGCATTACATATAATTAGAAACCCCGAGTTACATTCGAGGGGAGTGAGATGAGAAGAGAATGTACATCAGAGTATAAGAGAGGCAGGACACGCAGATCCTATTTCAAAAACCAAATTTACAAGCATTCATTCCCAACATAAAATAAATGGTCGACTCGATCCATACCATACACTCATGCAATCAATTGCATTGATTCATTTAGATTATGTTAATTAATTGTCACATTTATTTCAATCTTAATGAAACGCTTTCAATAAATTGAAAATTTGTATAATTTTGGAAAAACAAAATTGTTTTAATTGTGTTAGGCTTGGGCTCCATCCATTAGTCTAACTAACAAGGCTCAATAGGCATTGGATCAACCAATATATGTCAAACATACACAAACAACCCAATAATTAATAAATAATCTAATTAACGGCCCCGACCCATTTTTAATCACTGCCCATAGGTGTCATACACTCATGGATTGGATAAAGATAATTAAAAATAGCCCAACAATTTGGCCGGGCCACACTTAAGGGAACGGAACGCACTGGGCCATCGAAAGGTTGACCCGAATGCTTCACGTGGACCTCGGGGAAGGGTCAAACCGAAGCCCGAGGGAGCAGGAGGAGCTGGGAGGCAGTTGGGAAGCATGTCACACATGCTGCCAGCCCAAAAAGGGCCAATGGGCATGGTTGGGGTGTGCTAGGCCCGCATGAGGCGCACCTGGGCCATGACTGGGGTTGCATGGGGCACGCTTGGCACCGCGGCCGCGTCTGGGGCCGCATGGGGCGCGTAGGCCGCGGCTGCGCGGGCTGCTGGGGGCAAGGAGGCCGCGATCGAGTCGGCCATGCCCGCACGCGGGTCGCACTTGCGGGCAGTGCGCTGCTCGCGGGTCGAACCCGCGGTCGCGCCTTGCGCGCGCGCACGACCATGCTTGGTTACGCCCCAACGCGCGTGGCGACGCTTGTCCTGGCCCTTCGCACGCTCAGGCCGTGCCCAGCTCGCGCGGGTCCCACTTGGCCGTTTCTTTCGATGCCCTGGTGCATCCGTATGCACCCCGAACCTAGTTTTTCACTTTTTCGTGTCATACACAATTTTTGCCCTTTCACAAAAGAATGTTTTGCAATCCAAAAAAATACAAACGCAACAATTATTTAATTATTTCACAAATAACAAGATAACTGAATCCGCACGTAAGGAATTGAAATATTTCGACGATGGCTCTGATACCACTGAAAGTAAAGCAAGATCGTTACGGGGCAAGCACTGCAGTTCAAAAATTTTGAATCTTACCCCGATCCCGGTGATTGGATCAACGTCAAAATCAAATCATTCACATACAAATAAATAAATCTAACCTTTAGATTATCGAGTCGTTCGCGGATTCGAGCCGTCCAAGCGTCCGATCTTTAACTCGTGATACGCGTCACCCGTTCGTTAGCAAGGTGAGCGGAATAGGAGTGCTAGCTTCTTCTCCTTTTCACGACTTGTGCATGGACGAAAAAAGAACGCTCTCATTTCGTATTGATGCCAAAAGAAACGGGGAAGAGTGAATAACAATTCATTTTTCAACTCTTGAAAAACTACACCAAAAACTCTCTCCATTTTTTTTCTCTAATTTGGGCAACCCATAAAAGGGTATTTATCAGGAGCTCTAGGGTTTCTTAAACCCTAATGGATATGGGCCGGCCCATTTAATTTAGTCCAATTAGGAACTTAATTAAATGGGTTTATTCTAGTCCAACTAGAAATATAATTAAATGGCCCAAATCCTTTTATAGGTTTAAATAAAATATTTTGGCCCAAATCTAATTCAAGCCCACATATAATATTTAATATTTGGGCCAAATCTAATTTTGTCCAAATATAATATTTAATTTAATATTTGGCCCAAATCCAATTTACTCCAAATATTAACTTAAGCCCAAATATATATTTTATTTCCTATTTGCCACTCTAACAAATAGAAAATTATTAAATTAGAAACTTCTTCCTAATTTAATCAATTGCCATTTTAGGAAACTCTTTCCATTATGATGACCCCTCGTTATATCGATGTCATTACGTCTATTTGTTCTTTTTTCGTGAGAATTTACGATGGCACAACTTGTTGCCGAAGTGACCCACTTAACCATACGTCCACTCTCCTGGTTTAAACCTGGAATCGTGCCTATTGCGTATGACTCATTAGGCTTCCGAATATGTTGGCAATGTGTCGGTATGAACACATAAGACAAGATTGGCCTCTAGCAAGGCATCATGCCTACCCAATTATTCAAAAGGATTCATAATCAGCAAATAACCTTTCACGAGCATGGTTACCGTGTAATTCAATCCTCTCGTCAATGTATCTTATGTGATCTCAAGTATGGTGATGTGTTGCTTGATTACGATTACATGAGTTTTTCTTCGGTCATCCGGATATCTTCACTTAATAGAAAGTTAATTAATAACTCCTTATTGATCTCTTTCACCATGGCCATAGATTTAAAGTGAATATCCACCGAAGGTGCCTTAGATACAACATCCTCTATCAAGGGATAGAGGAGTCCCATCTTGGTTATACACCCATCTCCATAAGCCTCACGATATGCTCAACGATAGCCCACATGCAGCCTTTATGTAGGCCTATTGAAACGATGTCAAAGCATACCGGTCTTCTTATGAGATGACCGTGACAACCTCAGGTCCAAGGATTAGTTACACCCATCTCGTATGAGAATACCATTAACATATAACCAAAATGGATTCTCATGGCGAGTCATGTCCAGTGACACGTTCTCCAACATTGGTCACCTATGTACTTGTCTAGGCATCCCCATGCCTATGGGTGTGAGACCCCCATTGCTATCACATAGCAAAAATATAGCACATACAAGTCTTATCGCAATTGTCAATGTCCATTCTTGACATTGCTCGGGACGTTTAATGATGTCTAGAAATTGTGATGCATCATCTCACATCTTTATAGATTATTCACAGTGTAAATCATATGGACTTCTATCTAGTTTCATTCGGTTATTACTATAATAACAAGAAACTAATAGAATGACTTCTTGTGAAATTGAATAACTCCTTATTCAATAATAAACATGATTACAATTGTCAGTGTATAACATGCCCAATCTAATTAGGTCTAGAGAACCTACACTAACACAACGGCCACTGGGGTGGCCGAATTTCAAGAAAATTTGACCGAAAGTTCGGTTGTTATTGTCGTGCCTGCAAGTGGCTTTGTTTGGTCGGATAAGGCTGCTTTTAGGGCGATTTGAGGAAGATACGAGCTCTTAAGGCCTTGGGTTGGTCGAGCAAAGGTATTTGGAAGCCCGAAAATGACTATAAATAGGCATCCATGGTGGCCGATTCTGAAGCAAATTGAAGCTCCAAATCGAGGCCATTTTCGAACAAATTGAGAGTCAAAATTAAGAGGCTTTTGTTTCGCATGCCTTGAAGGTCATTTCTGAAGAGTTAGAGCCATCTTCGTGATGGTTTTAGGGGGCATTCGAATTCACCTGAGATGGGAGGCAGAAACTTCGGCAGAGGCTTTAAGCCTCAATTTGAGGGCCTTATGGCCATCCTTTAGAGCAGCAAAGCATGCCATTGTGATCGATTGGTTGAGGAGATCATCATGGTAGAGTCAGCTAATTTTTTTTGTGTGCCGTGGCAGGGGAAGATGACCGGCGTGTGAGTTGCACGCGTGGGTCTTCACCCGTGGGCAGTCGCCCTAGCACGTGGGGGTGAGTGCGGGCGCGTGGAGGGATGGAAAAATTTGAGAAAAATCTCAAAAATTCTAGAAAAATGTTTGATGGGGGTTGTGCAAAAAGATTTGGATTTGGCCTTCCCGATGTGTCAGTTTCTGCACTGACTAGCCTCGTTTTACATGTAAACATGGGTTTGAGGTAAGTCCATTAATTTTCCTTTGATGTTCTTAGACGTTAATGAATTGTTGTGGAAAAAGATTGAAGAAAATAGTCCCGAAGGTAGCTATTTGGATTTTTAGAAGGAAAAATGGAAGAAAATAAGGAAATTAATGTTTTGAGATATTTAGTGATTAAATATGATTTATAGGATTGTTGTGCTCGAGATAAAGTGATTGGTGCAACTTTTGAGGGTTTGCATGAAAATTGAGGTCGAGCATGCAAATCGAGGAAATGCACTTTTTGCGAGATATTCCGAACTTCGTGCTAAAGTAAGTAGTACTTTCCAACTGGATTTAGTTTTATGAAAATGCTTGGTTTGTAAGTGGTTTGATTCCAAAATTCGATTTTATGTAAATGATCTTATCATGTTGTCATGCCTTGATGTGAGTATGTCATGTAGATTGCATTTACATATTTTGATTTATGAAATATGCATATGAGCATGATGAGATTCACGGTCATACGCTGCATGGGTTTGGGATTAGGTACTGGCGCTGTTGCTTTGCCAAGGGTGCACCCATACACCTCGGTCTGGCAGGGAGACTATAAAAATGACGAGTAATCTTAAGGTGCAGTCGACCCAAACATGAGAGTTATGATGTTATGTGCATTGCATACATACATGAGCATTAAATGTTTTATTCCCTTACTTAGATGATTCATCATCTAACTTGCATTTTGCCCTTGGAATATTCAAACGTTCCAGATGGAGATTATAGCAGAAACGAGGATGAATGAGGCATGAAATGACACTTAGGAAAGTGCATAATGAGTTGTATGATGAGTTGAATGTATGTTATGTAGCCCTTGTATTTAAGTTTTGCTACTTTGAATTCTAAACGTTTTGAGGAATGATGATGTATAGTCTCATTTATAGTTAATGATGATGTATAACCTTATTTATGGTTAATGAGAATGTAAGAATTGATTTATGATTAATGTTAAGATATTAGGTTCGATTCTAGTTTCCACATTTAATATTTATGATGATTCTCTTTGAGATAAATGTATAAAGATTTTGGGATAGATATGAGAAATGATATGGTTGAGTCGTAGTTTTAAATAGAAAAAAAATTATTATCCCAGAATTGTCCTAAGTTATAACGCGCTCGAGAAATAGGGCGTTACACTTCTAACCCATTTTTGAGTATCAATGGGCTAAAACCTTGCAGCGAGACCTTGTGACAGAGTTAAAGCCTTGCACCTTGTGGCGAAGCCTTGTTACGATGGAGCTTGTGGTGAAGACCTTGTTATGAAGGAGCTTGTGGCGAAGAGTTTGTGGTGAAGGAGTTGGTGGCGAAGACCAAACCTTATGGCCAAGCCTTGTTACGAAGGAGGTTATGGCGAAGACCTTGTTACGAAGGAGCTTGTAGCGAAATCTTGTGGTGAAAGAGCTTGTGGCGAAAACCTTGTGGCAAAAGAGCTTATAGGGAAGAACTTGTGGCGAAATCCTTGCAGTGGGCATCCTTGCGGCGAATTCCCTTGAGGCAACTTCTCTTACGACAACCTAACTTCACCTGACACCAAGCTCGAGTGGACCCCACATCATAAATTTTAATTGTTGTATTTTGGGCAACAACAATAGTGCACTATAAT
This sequence comes from Diospyros lotus, assembly GCF_014633365.1. Classification (NCBI taxonomy): domain Eukaryota; kingdom Viridiplantae; phylum Streptophyta; class Magnoliopsida; order Ericales; family Ebenaceae; genus Diospyros; species Diospyros lotus. The sequence goes on along the minus strand of NC_068339.1, from coordinate 27,182,492 downwards.
TTATCTCCAATAGTCTTTTCTGCACACCTTGTTGCTTTCCCTTCATGTTAAACCCATTATCATATCCTTGCCCTCTTATATCTTTGATATCGAGATTCAAATTTTCAATTTCTCTTATAAGTTCATGAAAGAGGCATTTTTTAGAAGTGTCATCTACTTTTAAAAATCCTACAAAATATTTTTTAATTATTATTGGACCAGTTGAAATATCCACACACCTTAATATGAGAGACATTTGTTCTTGGTGACTTAAATTTGGAGTATAATCAAGTATAATAGAAAAATATCTTGGTTGTAACGTCGCTAAATTTCTCTTAATTTCTCGTTTAGACAAGCTCTGATAATTATAGCGTCCCCATCATCGGAGACCCCGCAGTTGAGGAATCCGAGAAGGGTCTGTTAGAAAAGATGGCATATATGCAAAACCTAATTAGAAGCGTTATGCATATTCCTTGCTATTAACAATGGAAGCCATACTCATACATCATTACTCATAGACCTATACATATTAGGGTCAACATACCCACCATGTCCCTTCAGGAGTACAACCTAATACATAAACAAAACGTAACTTAGTATTACACAACTCAAATCACTCCCAAGGACCTTTCGGTTGAGATAGCTCTATACACACTTCTACCCCACGACTCTGACTTCACTTGACTCACCCGCCTCTTTAGCCTTACCCTTATCTAGAATGATGTAAGCAAATGTGAGCCACAAGGCCCAGCAAATATAATTGAAAGAAAGTGAGCATTAGAATCATGGGTACCGAGAGGCAAATAGAATCAAGAATGACATTTAAGGCACTCACGTCACACCTCTTTACATCACTCTACATGACAACAAGATGAAACATGCATTCATGCTCACATGCAATCTTTTAAAATCATAACAATGGGACTGAAGTTCGTCTCTAAGCTGAAGCTTTCTCTACAGATATATCCTACGAAACTCGTCTTCCACGGGCATCATGAAGCCTTTACACATTTTAAAATTCTTTTCATGTACATGCTCTATGCATCATCACAACTATGCATATTATAATAACTTATCATATATAACTGACATATGATTACCCAAGACAACATACACAGGAGAGAAAAACTCATGCAAGACATTATCAAACCTTTGCATGTTCTCAATAAGTATCATTCCTAAAGGAAGATAGGGTCATACAAAACCCTATTTAAGACTCAATAGGTATAAATTAGAACCATGAAAAAAATACCAGAATAACCACATGGACCATTTGCAAGTCAATATTTCCATAATCAAGGGTTTACTTATCCCAAACTTAAGAAATCAAGGCATCGTAGAAGCAGGGCAATAGAGTATTTAAGAGCTTGCAAGATGGAAGAGGGGAAGAAACAAGTAGAAGAGAGGAATTTTTGAGGTGGTCGAGAAGAAGGAAGAAGAATAAAGAAAGAAGAAAGAAATAAGAGAAGGAGAGGAAGGAATGAAGTGCACGAGTAGTCCTTCTCCCCCTCTTTAATTCTCTTTTGATTTTCCCAATTTACCCCTTGTCAAATATGCCAATGCTCACCATGTCCCCATTCAATTCAATTCTTTTCAAATAAAGATACATGCATGTACATATTTCTTTTTTTCATTGCTTTTCCTTTTCTTTTTCTTTTTCATACACATCATTTATTTATCATTTCATTTCTTTCTTCTTCTTCTTCTTCTTCTTTTTTTTCTTTTCCAATTTAGCCATTTTATGGCCACACTATAATACATGCAAAAATAATACCAAAAAATAATTTAGACCCATTGACAGGTTGTTACAAGTTGGCTCAACATTCTCTCCCTTTTTTATGATGACAAAAAACATGATTTTGGAGATGATTAATTTTGATAGAAAATATTTTTGATCTCCCTATTAATTTTATACTATAAGCCCCCCCCCCCCTTTGAAAAATACTAATAGTATTGGTAAATACAATATTTTAGATTTAATTTAATAGATTAATAGATAAAATATTTTATAAAAATGAAGCAATAAAGGACTAAACCTATTTGCCTTCATTTCCTAGCTCTCATACATACAATCTCCTCATATACAGAATATCTCATTCTCTCATACATAAAAAAAATTCTCATACATTCTTCTCCCCCACACAAAAATTTATAACTTAAAATAACAACTCACTCTCATACATACAATATCTCATCTCATAAAATCTCATTCTTCTCCCCATTTTTGTCATAATAAAAAAATCATTATTAGTAGAGAAAATAAAGATGTTAGCAATATAGTTCATGAGAGAAAATGACCAAGCATAATCCAATAACAATATGATAGATGATGAACAGAAAGTACTAAAAATATAGATGCAATGTTAAGTACTAAAAACATTACGTCATAAAAATATTTTGGATAAATGTTTAGCACATATCAATAATCATATTTATCATTCATATATAAGAGAATACAATTAGACATATTTGAATAATCAAATAAAGCACAAATGGTCAAAATTGTTCTCTTTTTAGTCTTTGAGTAACGGTTATATTTTTCAAAAATAGGTACCAGTTATTCGATTAATATACGAGCATATTCGATTGGAATTTATAAGTAATTGATTATATATAAGCTTCACTCGATTAAAAATACATTGCAATTTGGATCCCCAAAAATACATTAAAAAATACTTACTCGATAGATTTTAGGAAGACATAGAGTTTAAATTACTCGAGTAGAAAATCTTAATAGTCGATTGAAAGAAATTAGCTAAAATACATAATCGACTGTTTTGAAAATCATACAAGGCTTCTCATCCATTTGATGTGAAACGACCTGATAATGGGTCTAGTTATTTTGGTGTTGATATCTATGTGTTGGGTTTCAAGGTATAAGTAATATAAATGCTAGCTCGTCTTGTTTAGTAAAAATAATGACAACAATAATAATAATAATGATAATAATAACAATAATAATAATAACCACAAGAATAACAATAATGATAATAATAGAGATAATGACAATGATAGTAGTAATAATAATAACAATAATAATTGTTGGTTTTCCACGCAACTTGAGTCTCGACCAAACCACAAGATCGAGCATAAATTGAGAAAAGTAAAGACCACAAGAACACAAAGCTTTACCTGTTCAGATCAAAAGATCCTACTCACGATAGAGGCTTTACCTCTAGTCAATCCACTAAATATCTCAAGATTACAATCGGATTACAAGATCACAAGAAGAATAAACTGTATTGTAAATAAAGAATTGAAAACAAAATACAAAGAGAGAATAAGCGTACAATTTGTCCGACCAATCTAAAAGATTAAGTCGAGTATCTGTTCTATCAGTTTTCCCAATCTCTCACCCCTCAGGTGATTCAACAACAGAGATTAAAAATAATACAGCCTTACTGAATGATCTTACCACAAATCAAAATCGATCAAGCAAGAGAAGGATTCACGAGAGTGGTTGTCTCATTTCATGCGTTGAACATAGGGTTTCAAAAGTGAAAAATGGGAGAATAACAGATATGAGGATTTAGGGCAGAGTGCCCCCTTATATAGTAGCAAGCAACTGAGCTGGGTTGAGGCAAACATGCATGGGCCACACGAATATGGGCTTGGCTCATGTAACATATCTTGGTCCAATGGCTATTGGCCCACAAGAAAAATCACCAGATCATATACATATATACACATTTAAATGTTAGCTAAACCCAAAAGTACATATATGATAAATGCAAGCAAAATGCACATAACAAATATATGAAAATACATTTTGAATCATAAATCTTAACAAATTACACCTTGATTCAAGAATGGATTAATAGTGGACTTGACCAAAGACCTCTACAAACTCTCCCAGTTACAACAGGAGCACATTGAGCAACAGACACAGCTTGCTCAAACTTAAGACTCGAGACCGACTCGACTAATACATGACTCACTACGGGCAACCGGATCTTCTATCAAGACTCCTATAAACAAAACAACAGGGCTAACACTCAGCCTTTCATTAGACACAGAAATTTCCTAAGGTTCCACCTTAAGGATGACACATTTCCACCTCAAACTCTACACTATGAGTTTGTTTAGGTACGTCTAATTCTATAAGGCCATAAAATATTAGAAGACCAGACACACATCAACATCTAGACCTACATCAGAATTTAAAGACAAGTCCTAGACAGAAAACCAGAAACTCAGAATAGCTCTCAATAAAGAGACAGAGAAAGCAACTTACAACCCATGGGAATCAAAACACAGGCATCTATGGGAACCTCAACCCCATACTATAAAATAGGATTCATACAGCCCTCTAAGTTACTAACCTAAACAAATCCATTCCATGCTTTACTCTAACAACTCTCTTATGACCAATGTGTCCTAGCCTTTCCATGCATAGACTCCAAGCCTACAACCTTCCTATACTCTCATAACCATCAAACAGGTTGGCTAATTCTACTTTAATTATCCTTATTTTTCTCGAGATCTTTCTTCCTTTTGAAACACTCTTTCCTTAAGTGACCCTCTTTCTTATAGTACTAGCAGGTCTTAGCTGCTGAGGATCCTTTTCTTGACCCTCCAAGCATAGGTTTATCCCTAGTGGTATTTCTATCCGCTTGACCACTAACTTGCAGTCCCTCTACAGGACTTGACCTAGTGTCCATCTTAACCTCAAGATCCCTAGATCTAAGAGCTGGGAACACATCTTCTAAGGTCAAAGAAGATCTACCATATTTAATGGCTATTTTAAGGGCTTTATAAGCTTTTGGCAAAGAGTTTAACAAAATAATAGCTTGATTCTCATAAAAAAAAAAATTCATCAGTATTGGCTAATTCTATTGTAATCACTTTAAATTCATCTAGATTTTCCTCTAGGTTTTTACAGGGTTCATTTTAAATTCAAACAACTGTTCTTTCAAAAAATATTTTATTAGCTAGAGACTTAGTCATATACAAGGACTCTAACTCAGACCATACCTTTGCAGTTGATTCTTTTTCATTTACCTGGCATAGAACATTGTCTGCTAGGCTGAGAATGATCAAGGAAAAAGCCATGTCATCCATGTCCTGCCTTTCTTGGGTAGTCATGGAGAGTTGCTTATCCTTTTCCTCTTTTGTTTCCACCAGAGCCTTTGCTCACCGGTGTTGGAGAAGCACTGCCTTCATCTTTTTCTGCCACGTGCTAAAATTGTCATGGCCATCAAATTTATCTACTTCCAATTTAGATGGAGCCATATAGAAAGATTTATGAGTAGGCAAAAAATAGGTTAATCAAGAATCGAACAAGATAAGCAGTCCTATCAGACACACTCTAAACCTTTTAGACAAATAAGAATTTGAACACTAATTTTAAGGAAAAACAATTTAGATTTAAAAAAAAAATCAAGAATTCAATACAATATTAGGCCAAAACAGAATGAAAAACTTATTAGATGTTAAACAGAATCAAAAGCTCAAAAAGATTACAAACGCGAAATTTCTTACCCAATCAGAGATCTGAAATGAACTTCGTGTTTACCTTTCTAGATCTGAAATGGTTTGGCCCGGATCTTGAATCCCCATTGCTCTGATACCACTTGTTGGTTTTTCATGCAACCTAAGTCTCGGCCAAACCACAAGATCGAGCATAAATTGAGAAAAGTAAAGAAGATAAGAACACAAGGCTTTACGTGTTTGGGTCAAAAGATCCTACTCGCGGCAGAGGCTCTGCCTCTAGTCAATCCACTAAGTATCTCAATTATAATCGGATTACAAGATAACAACAAGAATAAATCATATTGCAAATAAAGAACTGAAAACAAAATACAAAAAAGAGAACAAGCCTATAATCTATCTGACCAATCTAAAAGATCAAGTCGATTTTTTGTTCTATCAATTTTCCCAATCTCTCACGCCTCAGGCGATTTAACAACAGAGATTAAAAACAATACAGCCTTACCGAATGATCTTACCACAAATCAAAACCGATCAAGCAAGAGAAGGATTCACGAGAGTGGGTGTCTCACTTCATGCGCCGAACATAGGGTTTCATAAGTGAAAAATGAGAGAATAGCAGATCTGAGGATTTATGGCAGAATGCGCCCTTATATAGCAGCAAGCAATCGAGCTGGGCTGAGGCAAACATGCATGGGCCACATGAATATGGGCTTGGCTCATGTAACATATCTTGGCCCACAAGAAAAATTAGCAGATCATATACATATATACACATTTAAATGTTAGCTAAATGAAAACCCAAAATTACATATATGATAAATGCAAACAAAATGCACATAACAAATATATGAAAATACATTTTGACTCATAAATCCTAACAATAATAATAATGAAATTAAATTAAATTAATTAATATATATGTATGTATTTGTGTAAGGCCTAAGAGTTCTATGAGGAGGGCAATTTTCTCTTAAATCAGAGAAGAGAGACAGAGAAAAAGAGAGAGCAGAAGGGAGAGATCGGGAGGGAGATGGTGGCCGATGGTGGTTGGTTGATAGTTGGCCTGGAATAGTGATGATGAACGGTGGCTTGAAGCTGAAGCAGTGGTGGCCTAAGGCGCAATAGCGAGCTACAGCTATGGCTGTGCAGCGAGGGAGGCCGGGCAGAGCCAGAGAAGTAGCGGTGGCCGGTGCTAGGGGCAGGGGTGACTCATGTGGGGAGGCCGGTGGGGGTCGCACGAGCAGCTGGTGGGTGTTGGTGGTCGGAAATGGATGGAAGCAGAGGCAGCGGTGACAGCGCTGTGCGCTCGGGGGAGGTGGCCTGAGGTGGCAGTTACACGGTGATCAGGGCAGCTGGTGGTGGCGTGCAACGGCTACAACTGTGGTCGGTGAGTCTCTCGACTTACCTTTGTTTTTCCATCATTCCAGGTACGTTCAACGGGGTTTGGGTTTGGACCGTCGAGCCATGAAAGCAAGTGCCGAGCTCTCCCAAAAACTAGGGTCTTGGGTGTCATTTTGGTTTTGTAAGGTTAATGTGTTATGTTTATGGAAATTGAGGCATGTCATGTAGCCTTGGGTTGTGTGTAATGTGAGTGGTCATGATATTTTATGTGATCAGAAGGCTATAGTTGCTAGTGTATTGAGCTTGATGTGTGCTTGGGCTTATGTCATTATTTGGTATCATTCAAATAATGATCCTCTCATGAATCCTCTTTGTGCACAGGGGTTCTAGGAGGCAGGCTGTTACATGATGTATCATGAAATTCATGCGAGAGTCAAAGGCTAAGTGCTTCTCGCCACAAGGGCATATGATTCTTCAAAATTAATGCCTTCCTTTTGGCAATAACTCTTTGCTACTAGCATTGCTTCATTTCTTACTATGATCTAATTTATTGTTGAAAACTCATTTTGTTCCAATTATAGATTTATCTTTTGGTCTTGGAACTAATTTCCAAACTTCATTTTTCTTGTATAGTATTGATCTAAAATCCATCTTCTTAAAGTTGTTAGGATTGTATAGTAATGGCACCAATACCTAAGATGGGGGTGATTGGGTTATTTAAAAATTTGATTGAACTTTGAAAATCTTCTTGATGAAAAATGAGATTTTAGTGCAATTGAGGATTGCTAAAATACTTGCAACAATAAATGAAACAAAGAGCACAAACAAAGAAGGGACACAACGATATATAGTTGGGCTTAAACCAAGTCTAATCCACTACCTTAGCTCCTCATTAAGGATTTTTCAACCAATCTACTAAAAACCTCCTATCTCTCCAGATAGTCCCTCTAACAACAAGATAGGAAAATACAACCTCTTGCTTAACCAAGCAAGCCCTCTAGTAACAAGTTAGGTATTACAATCTCTTGATTAAACAAATAAGCCCTCTAGCAACAAGCTAGTAAATACAACCTCCTACAATTAATGTAGACCCTCTAGCAATCTTACTAGGAAAACTAAGAATAATACAAAGGAGAGAATCTAAGAGTAGACACTCTTAGTTACAAGATCTCTCAATAAAGAAATAATGCTTGAAAGTAAATTTACAAAGATGAGAGCAAACCTTTGCAGACAAAAATGAAGAACAAATGAGCATTTGAAAGATGGAGCACTTCAAAGCTTGTAATCAATTGTAAGGACCCGCTCCCGAAAGTCCCATAAACACAGGAGTTTCGAGAGAAAGCCCTCACGTACATGGATACAGAAGTAGACTCAAAATATTTCTAAAGAGCTTTTCATTAATATACACAATAGAAGCAGAAGTCATATAATACACAATCTTTAATGACAACATTAGGGCCCCTATGCTCGTACATCCCATAAGAAACACCAAGCCTAGGAGAGCAAGACAATATTCTTCCTGGACTCAAAACAAGACAAAACGCCCAAGAATCTTCTAGTTAAGGTGTCTTTGTACACGACATCTATCATAGGGAAAGCTAGTCCTGGTTGAACCCACCCTCGACTGTCTTTCCACACTTACCTGGAATGATGTAAAGCTAGAGTAAGTCATAAGACTCAGCAAGTATATATATATATATATATAAAGGATAACAGGGTTATTAGTAGACTCACCCATAAATATCCCCACACATGATATGTATCGCATATCAAGCCATGCCATGAACTGTAATGCTAAGTCATAATAAAAAATGCATAAATGCACACATATGGTCCTTAGGCCCACATAAGAAATCACAGCCAATGGCTCCCAAGGCCTCATATACAAACCTGCTAGTAGCCATAACAGGCTACCATAACGGAACCATGAACACCACCACATCAAAGATCTCAGGGATCTCGGGCTGCTGTGGGACTCGAACCCTCAATCTTACACATCACAATCACAAGCCAAAGCTCCATTGGGGCGATACTCCCGACACCCCGAATAGTAGAACTCATGAGCCAATGCTCCCTTGAGACAATCCTCCCTTCTTCGGAACAGATGTACATCTCACGGATTAAACCACTGCGCGCAAAGGATCCATGCAATGCAACATATAAAGAAATGCAATGCCTTATACAACATAAACATGATGTCAAGGCCCCCATAAGCCAAGCATCAGGCCATGCTATTCCCGCATAAGAACTCACACATACGCATGCTCCATGTGTCTATGCTTATCTACAATACATAGGTCGGTACTCACAAGCCAGCCATGTCATGTCAATGCTCACGCCTCCACTAAATACAAAGCATGATCCTAGATGTATGCAAACCCATAACCCAATGTCCCAATACATCACTATGCAATGTGTAATAATAAATAAATTGAAATACAACACCACCCCAAATAGTAACCATCTGGAACCTACCACGATAAGGCTCAGCATCATTCCACAAGGAAATGTAAGGAGAATAAGCCCTACTTGGCTTGCGAATACAAAATGCTTCAGCAATGCTAAGGAAACCCCTTTATTCTCATAAAGAATTACATCTAGAGGCATTACCATCTATCCCATCAATGGATCTCATCATACTCCAATTGTAACATCCCGCATCGAGTGATAGGAAGGACCAGAACAACTTACCCTGATGGACCTATGCGGAGTTTCCAGGGGGTCACCCATGCTCGAACTTCCCCAGCTCAAGCATGCTTAACCATGGAGTTCTTTGCTTACATTCAACCCAAAAGGTATCTAGCTAGTGTTGTTTCCTTCCTTACTTATCCTCGATATATACTATCCTTTTTTGGGCTCTTGGGGTATTACACCAACCATGCCCCAAAATAAATTATTTATCTCCCAAAAATTGGGGTAAAGTCGATCGCTCAAAATGGAAGAACTCCATATTCCAAGCCAAGATTAGCTGGGTTACTATGACATCAAAAAATAATCAAATGATCCAAGATATATCCCAAAACAAAGCTTAATAAGTCTAGTTTATGGGACAAAAATGGATTTTAATTTGGATAATACCACAAGAAGTTGTGCCCTAAAACCTAGAGTGTTAACAAATCAAAATAGAAATCCTATATTTCAAGGGGTATTTCATAGGGCATTTATGGGCTCAATACTTGTCCAAATCCAAATTATACACCAAATTGAAGCTTATCGAGTTTAGTTTACAACACTTCAAATGGTTACTCAATTGGATATCTATATAAAAAGTTATGGTCAAAATAATATAGGGTGCCCAGTGTAGAATCCACTTACGAATAGTGGACTAATGAGATGATTAGTCGACTAATGATAGGATTAGTTGACTATTGAAAGCATTAGTCTATTGAACTGAGAGCTAATCTTTCGAAGGTCAGCTAACCCACTAAATAGTTGACTATTGACCAAAACAGTCGACTAATGAACCCAGAAACACATAGAAATGATCGGGAACACCTCAAAACGATCCCAATTCTTCCAATAATACTCCATCAAACTCAAATGACATCATTTTCCCTCATCTAAAAGGGTGCAACAACCTTTATTTTGATACCTGAATGAAATCAACGGGGATAAACCGAAATGGTAGAATATTTACATGCTTTTCTACATAGCTTGCATCCATAAACTATCTTGCAAATACAAAGAATTTTCTTGGCTAAATCCTCATTCCAACAAGACCTAGAGGCTCATGAGGGAAGAAAAGAACAAGAACTTTCAAATCAAAGATGACAAATAAGTGCAAGCAAGAACTTGCTTCCATTTGGATGAATCCGCCAAAGATTGCAACTGCTAATCCCACGAATTTAAATCTCCAGCTTCAATTTCAAAGAGAGAATAAAAGAAAATGGGAGAAGAGAAATATTGGATGGAAGAAGAAAAGAAGAGGGTTTGAAGAAGGAGAAGAATGAGAATGGGAGAGAAGAAGAAGATATTTCTGTCTTTATATACCATGCCACATTTCCCATTTTTCCTTTCTTCTTTTCTTTTAATCTCCACCTTATCCCTTGACCATTTAAATAAATGCAAACACCATATAATTCCTTTACATAAATCCTCTTTATGTAAATACATCGTTCTCTTCTTTTCCATTTCTCATATAATATTCTACACACATACCTTGCATAGTCATGGGTCCTATTTTTGTCAAAGTCAAATCCATAACTTTTCCACCATTTTACCTTATGTGCCAAACCAACTAAAAAGATCACATATAATCCTTAAAAAATAATGGCTCAAACAAAGCAAATATTTTATTCCCACAGTTAACACTTGAACCCACTAACGGATCGTTATATCAATTCTCTTGATTAGTTTGAATCATCTGTTTAACTTCTATTTATAGTGCCTTGAGAGCCCATTCAAGAATCTTGTCGTTGGAAGTGGAAAAACCACTTTGGGTGAGTGAAAAAACTAGCCGTTAGAGGTTCTGTGACATACACGGTCAATAAATGAAGAGCATCGATCGACAGGTTAGCTAAAATTTAAAAAATGATCGACAGATTCAATGCAAAGCTACTGTCGATCGATAGATTAAAGCCAATTGTCAACAAATGCAAAAATGCATTTTGCTGGTAGATAGATGGGAGCACGTTTGTCAATAGTACTATAGAAAAACACTGTAGTAAAAATATTATAGTGATTGAAAATTACTGTAGCAACCGGAAAGTACTGTAGCAATCAACAAAAAATTAATTTTGAAACTTTTTCTCCACTCCAAAATTATCAGAAATATTTTTTATACAATTTTTAATAAAATAAAAATATAATATTTGAAATGTCATAAAGAAATTTATCATATGATTTTTGACATTAGAATGCATGATGAAATTGATTTTAATTTTCGGTGCTTAATAGATCATATAAAACTAATTTAGAGAAGAAAGGTAATGACCATTGATAAAATAATTTTATCATTAAAATGCAATTGATTTTCATCAGCAAAAACATATCAAAGGTAAACATCAATCTATCATCACCATACATTCTGTCAGTTGACACACTTAAGGCGAATGATCAACATATGCAAGGCAAATTTCAAAACATATTGAGAATAAGTATTCGGCCGGTTGACAGCCAGAAGCATAAAATCCAAAATGGTCAATAGTCACTATCAATATGTTGACAGTTTGGTCCAAAATGCGAAAACAGTCAACAGGTTACTAGAACTGGTCGACAGATGGTCCCTTGCCTTTGAAAAATTTTAGCTTAATTTTAACCAACGGTTTAAAACTAATTTTTGAAAATAATTTAAGAGATTTCATCATAATACATGTTTGAGCAAATCTCCATGTATGTATAAGAATATAATTCGTTTGGTTTTCATTTTAACAAAATATTTGAAATTGATTTATGTTGAAAACCATAAACTTGACTCATGACTTAGGGATCAAAACCAATTGTTGTTTTTCATCATCAAAACTAAACACAAGGGTAAAACATTAAAAGCTAGATCTATGCAAGTTGGCTCAATCAATAGATATGAAGGCCACATTATTACAATATTGATGCAAGGATGTCCTAGTCCTCACACCTTGACTTGGTTCTCCAATATTTTGATCTATAGGATGATTACAAATTTATATTCTTGGGAAGCTTTCCTAAATCATCCTCATCTAACGATTTCTCTTGGGTTCTAGATTGAGGGTTTAATGTTTCATCCTTAACATCTTCTTGAATTTCTGCCTTCTCAAATTCCTCGGATGGATCTATAGATATCTCCTCTTCATCTTCATTTCTTTTTGTCTTAAGTGAATCATTAAATTTTACATGAATATATAAGTCTTACTAGTATTTTAATATCCAAGAAAGATACCTTGGTCATTTTTAGCATCAAATTTTCTTAAGTTATCCTTTGTGTTCAAGATGTAGCATTTACATCCAAAGGCTCTAAAATAGGATACGATAGGATTTTTCTCTAATGTATCTCAAATGGTGTCTTCTTTATGCCTTGCCTTAAAATAAATCTATTTAAAATGTAACACACGACATTAACTATTTCGGCCCAAAATAAAATAGGCAATCTATTCTTCAAAAGCATAGTTCTAACCATTTCTTGAAGAGTCCTATTTTTCTTCTCAATAACACCATTTTGTTTTGGGGTTCTAGGAGTGGAGAGTTGATGAAGAATCCCATGCTCTTCTCAAAACTCCATAAATAATGTATTCTCAAATTCCCACTATGATATTTTCTTAGAGAGACAATTTTATCATTTTGCTGTCTTTGAATTTACATTTTTGAATTTAAATGAAACTCTAGTTTGTTTGCCTTGATAGCAAGTATCACAGAAAATTTCTTCATTGAATTTTACTTTAGGAAGCTTGACAACTAGATCGAAATTTTCCTAGTTAGGTCTACATGACCTAATCCTATATGCCTCAAAAGAGTATCTTCATTCTTTACCATTTGGCATTATCTTAGAAAGAGATAGACTTTCCGTGTTTGGGAGTGAGATCTTATAAATAAATCTCTCTCACCAGTCATGTGCCATGAGCATCCACTTATCCATATATCAGTTACTGCTTGTTGTGGCCTTCACACACACATGCAATTTCAAAATCACTTTTTAACTTTGGGTACCCATCTATAGGTGGGTCCCTTGAATTTCTCTTCATTTAAATCAAATGCTTTTGAAGCATTTACATTAAGTTCATTAACAGCTATTGAGATCTTCTGATCTAAGGATCTCATTTTTTGGACTACCTCTTTTGGTATTCAAATTTGCACCTCATTACTCTTCCTAGATTGAGGTTTCCACCTAGGTTGTTTCCATTTTCTCTTAAACACCTTGTACCTTGATTTGGGTCTAGAATTTTTCTTTGAAGCTAAAATTTTCTCAATTGTATTCTTTTCTATTAATAATTTATTATTTTGAGATTTTAATATTTTATTTTCTTCTTGGATTTTGATCGCATGATCATCAACCTTGTATTTACTTTTTCCCCTTAAGTCTTGAGCTTTTTCTTCTAACCTTTTTATTTCATCTTTTAATTTGTTGGTTTCTTCCTTATGGGAGTTCTTATTGTTTTTTAATTCTTTCTTAGTAGATTGGTATTTTCTATACAATTATTTATATGATTCTTCGAGTTCTTCAAGCTCCATGTTATCTTCCTCTTCTTCATCTTCTTCTATAGCCATAAAACATTTCTCTTCATTTATTTTTAGGGCTGATGTTTTCTTATCTTTATTACCCTTTGTGTCTCCATTCATTTTACTTAATATTAATTCATGAATTAATAGCGTTCCTATTAGTTCTTCTATTTTTATTTTTTTTAGATTTTTAGCTTGGGATATTGCAGTTACTAAAGCCTATCAATCTAAAGATAGGGATCGAAGAATTTTCTTAACTTGATCTACTTCCGAAATTATTTTTCCTAGTATTTTAAAACTATTTATAATCCTTAGGAATCTACCATTCATGTCACTAATGTTTTCATTTTAAAGCAATTTAAATTCTTCATATTGTGACATTAAGAGATTAATTTTTGTGTTTTTTAATTGATTAGTTCCTTCATAAACTATTTCTAATTTTTTCCCAATCTCATGTGATGTAGAACAAGCATAGAGTTTTTTGTATTCACTCTAGGAAGAATTGAGCAAAAGATTATGTATTTTGCTTTATGATTCATTTAATAATTTTTAATATCTTCTTCAGTCCATTTTTTTTTTCCTTAGTTGAAGTTGTGGTAAAACTATCTCTAACAATTTTCCACTAGTAATAATCTATTGAAATCAAATAAGACTCTATTCTTATTTTCCAATAGACAATTTGTGTCGTCAAAGAATGGTGGTTTAGAGGGTGATGGTATTTCGGCTATGGTTTGGTTATAGAATGAGGCCATCTAGATCTCTTCTAAGTTAAAGTATAAACAAAGGATTTGACTATTTTAAAAACCTGCTCTGATACCAATTGTTGGTCCCTTAAGGTATAGCTACTCAAGAGGGAGGTGAATTGAATAATTAATTTTTTTCACAATTTTAATTAATATTCTTGATTAATGATTTTTTTTAAGAATATATATTTGATAAATATAATAAATTATGTTTAAGATTAATAATTAATGCAAACAACAAGATATAACAAAAATAAATAAAATGAGACACAAGACAATTTATAGTGGTTCGTTGTCTCCACACACATCTAGTTCACTCTCCTAAAGTCTAACCATCATTGGGGTTTCACTAAACCAATTTCACCAAAAAAACTAGATACACACCTAGATTATAACAGGTTCTAAGCAACCACTACACCAAGGTTTTCACCCTAACTTACCTTGAAAACTAGATTTACCTAAATTTTAGTGGTTCTAAGAAACCTATATAATCCAGAATGATATTTTAAATGTTTACAAATACAAATAAACAATTAAGAACAAAATATACAAGGTAAAAATATTTAAATAAATAAATAAATAGTGACCTCGATTTGAATGGAAAAGATAGGATTCAGCTTTGCGATATCTTTTTCTCCTCTTGTCTTGTGGCTCTTCGATGGATGTGCAATGAATTTTTGATAGCCTTGGAATGCTTGAAAATTAGCTTGAGAGTTTTGAGTGTTTGAATAGGCAATATGAGTAATGAATGATCTCCAAAATGAGTTTGGGGTTATTTATAGACATTCTGAAAAATATTGTTCACTATCACTGTAACGCACTATTCACCAATGGCTAGATTATTATTCCAACGATCTAATTACTATTTCAACGGTCTGAATACTATAGCATACTATGGCAACAGTGAAAAATTTAATTTTTGGTTCAAATTTCGAGAAAAAAATATTTGTATGAATTTTTAGTTACTTGAAAAATAATTTAATAGAAAATACTAATTTTGATAATACATATATTGTGCCAAAATATTTTATAAATTAATCAAAAATAATTATGTACAAAATATCATTTTTGTTAATCATCAAAGCTTAATTAAAATTAAATAGAACAAGTTGGCTCAACACGGATGTCACCGGCACAATGATAGCAATGCCCTCGCTCAAAGACTGAGTGGACAGATATCGTCATGTAACAACAACTTACTTGATGCATACATAAGCACGTACATATCATGCCACATATGAACACACAATTCCACATACTTTATGCAACCGCTCATACCATTCAACATACCCAATTGATGCTATTCACATGAAACTCATATTTGTATGACCCTGACACCCTTGTGGCATTAGGCTCCAGCCTAACACTAATAGGTCGACATGCTAAAATTTCATATGATTCAAGGATCAAGTTATGAACCCCTATATGGCGTATGTATTGTGCCACTTCGTTTTGAGGATTAAGGGCAACACCTATCATTATTCACGCTATTGACTGGTTTAGAAGTTTTGATAGTACTAAAGATTAAACAAAGGTTGATTAATTGACTGCCACTACCATATGAAACAACCATGCAAATACACTGGTAATGCCCCAGCCACACGAAGTCTTCCAACTCTCTAAGAACTTAGCCCCACATTGGTTCGGCATCATTCCCTAGGAAACAGGACGATACAAAACCCTATGATGGTTAGTAGTGAATTTCACGAGAAGTCTTTTATTTAACTTAAAGCCATTGCCACCAACTCACCAACAATTCACAGGTCATGTAAATAGACCCCACGCGTATTTACAAGTGTAATATTCTGAACTGAATCAAAATAAGGAAGGGAATAAAATGCGTAAAATGACGAAGACTTTTATGAAAATTAATGAACAAGTAAAGAAGGTATAGAGCTTGCCCGTAGATAACCGATTCCAAGCTTTCCCATATTCCCACTAGCTATCTTAAACTCCGAATTATACAATTTTCCTTTCACCTTTTCCCCCAATTTATTTTTCTTTCAGTTGTTATTCGAACCCCATTTCTTCTCCCAATTTTTCCTCTCCCAAATGCTTCTGAAATGGCCGAAATCGGCCTTAAAAATAGCAAAACAGAGAAAGCTTGGCGAGAAGGCGAAGGAGTAGCCTAGCGTGCACCATGTGGCGTCACCAGTGGTTGTTGTGCAACGTCCCGAAACAGAGTCGTTTGACGCTTTGCTTGGCTGGAAAAATTCTAGCCATTTCCCGCGCGCGAGCGCAAGGTCTTGATCCTGTGTCCCACACCTGCTGCCCTCATGCACGTGCCACCCGCACTAGTTGTTTCCTTCAACCATATATGTGCACACTTTAATTTTAAAAAAGACTTACCATATTTTTCAAAAATTACACCTAGACCCCATAACTTTCAAAAATTAACACACACACACCCCACAACTTAATACCACTAGTACCCTAAAATTTCCACAAACTTTCGGTTACACCCCTCTCCATAAATACAATAATTTCATAAATAAAATACCACATATCTGTAATTCCATAACCATTCCCAAATAAAATAACTTAATTATCTTAATTTTCTAATTCATTACTTGGCACTCAATTTCACAAAATTACAAATTCACATGCCATGTTGTCATTTTTCAGTATAAATTCACTGGCCTTAAACACCTCAATGAGCTCCCAAGGACCCCCCAATTAAATCCCTTAAAGTCATAGATTCTTAATAAATTATTTTCGATACTCATAATCGTATCACTACAAGAAAAATGAGTTTTAACGACGGGAAAATCAGTCGTTGAAAGTTGATTTTCGGTCGTTAAAAAGTTGTAACGACGGGAATTTTCCTGTCGTCAGTCGTCGTTATTGCCTCCGAGGATAAAAGTCTTTAACGACGGGAATGATAAACCCGTCGTTAATTGTATTAGCGACTGTCTAATTCCCGTCGTTAAAAATAATTATTAACTACCAAATTATAACTCAATAACAACAATATTTCCCGTCGTTAATAATCTAAACAATTAGCGACCGTATGATTCCTGTCGTTAATAATAATTTTTTAATTATCAAAACACAAACCAATAACGACAATATTTTCTCTCATTAATAATGTGAACAATTAACGACGGTATGATTTTTATCGTTAAAAAAATATTTTTTAATTTTTTTTAATAATATGAAAACAATTGCTAGTCATCAATGACAAAAAGATCATGTTTTGATATAAACCACCAAACCTATATATCATTATCCATATCAAATTGGAATAAAACTCATTAAATTAAACATGTCATTCAAATAACACCAAAATAATCATTATCCATTAACATTTACACACCAAAATAGTATATATATAAGTGTTAATTGCCAATAAATTACACCAAAAATTATATTCAACTAAAAATAACACTTTGACAACTGTATATACTATTCAAAACTGTACACCAAAAAAGATATTCAACTAAAAATAACACCTTAACAATCATATATACTATTCAAAAATGTACAACAAAACACTATATATAGTCATAAAACTGTTCATGTATTCCAAGACAACAGTTGATTCCTTTAGAGTCTTGTTGTCTCATTGACCTATAAAAAAATAAAGTAAAACATGAAATTAGAGTCAAAGAAGTGTTCCTGTTTTCTCTATAAAATGTTAGAAATAGAATTAACAAAGCCCAAAACATCTCCATCACAAACTACATAACATACAATCACTAAATGTACCAAAACATAAAAATCCTTAAATATAGAGTAGATTGAGATGTAGATTAACAAAAATACCAAGCCTTAGTTCTATGGAATGGGGCCACCTATATGAATTCTAATTTGTGAATTATCTTTATCCATGATCATATCTTCCGTAAGATCATTAGTCCTATGACCCAACATAAAATATTTGGAAGATAGCAAGTATATCATTTTTTTGCATTCATAGCTAATCTCACAAATCAAAAAACCACTTTCTCTTCCTGCAGCAATAACTTACAAACATAAAATCTCCTTCCAGCAATCCATGCTTCCTTTTGTGTCACTGGTTTTGATCAATTTGGACTGTTATTTACATATTTAGCTTTTTTGAAAATTCTTACAAATTAGGAAGATTTTGTGAAATTGGTAAAATTTTACAAAAAGTAAAACTATTTAACCCTTATCACATATTGATGTTGTTTCTCAATTAGGAGTAAGAATGTCTATGGCTCACATGAGAGGGCTACTGAGTTGCCAACATCATGTTAGTTCTATATAGAATCAATTCATCTTATCAAAGCTACAAAGAAACTCACTTCATGTATGGCACTACATTTGCTGAGGAATTTTATTGCAGTCATGCCAGCTTGTATATTATTACATTAATTGGTACAAGTACTAGCAAAGGAAAAAAGTGAAAAAGAAAAATATCTTTTGATTGGAGACTTACCAAGGCATTCACGTTCCCCATCAGCATATTTAACTTTAATCGGCATCACTCCCTGGAGAGAAAAAAAATGGAAGACCACATAAATGAGATAAAACAAAAGCAAAGTTCTCAGCCCTCCAATGAGGGAACTCACTCCAGGAAAAGTATATTGATTGTGTAATGCTTTAATAGCTCGATCAGCTTCCTTTAGTGTTGCATATTTTACAAAACAGCATTCTGCAAAAGTAGGTGTCACATATAGGAATAAGAATGCATGCCAATATGTCAGCAGCAGTCATTCGTGGTAGCAGATGATGGACATGTTGCAGGGATGAAAATATGTACAAGTATGCAAATGGTAAAATGGAAGAAGGGAAGAAATTATCCACAAAGATGATCTGTTACGTAAGTGCATAAGTCAGTTAGCAGTTATGAACCATAACTACTTTACTAACCAAACCCACATTAATAAGGTATTCCTTCTCCCCTATGAACAATATTAACTTCAAAGAAGACTTAATTAAATCCACTTATTCTGAGCTTCAACCTTCAACTATATGGGGAAAGGCTTGCATTCCACAGTTGCCCCAATCAAATATGAGAAAATTCCCATGACCAAACAAATAATAAGAAATAAACAACTAGGATGGTGAACAAGTTGTTGAGGCTTAAACTTTAGCCAGATGTCAATTGAGCACACAACTTGGCAAACAAACATATACAAAGTATATCAACTCTACACCTAAATTACCCTTGATAAGTCCAACCCTTTAGAGGATGACCTGGACAAACAGTAAGGATATCCTATATCTGGAGATGGACTAACAATACTGAGGTATCCCTGTATGCCATTTATCTAGAAACAAGCAGCTTGTAGGAGAAAATTTCCACATACCTTCTTGTTGTCCAGCTCTCTTATCAAATGAGATATCCCACAATAACTACAACAGGGGATGTAATGTTAAGCTTGTACGATTTCCCCCCAAAATAATAATAATCATAATAAAAAAATCCTTATCATTCAAACTTACAACAGTGTTCTCTGCAAAACCTCTATATACATGTTCTTATTCACGAAGACAAGAATAACAGGCCACATGTTCAACAAAAAGACCAAGTCTCTAGTTCAGTCAGTGCTGTCTCTGTTCCACTCCTGGACAGTGGTGTGGAAAAAATACCATATGATCTGTGATGCCCAGTAAGAAATATAAGCATGTGCTACACAAGCAAGCAACATGCTCATATGTCAATGAATGCCAAATAGATTAACAAGCCATTTTACAAATATGTAGGCTAGACCATCGCCCAAAATGACTACCTCAGTCAAAGCCCTGCCACAACCTCCTACAAAATGTGGTCTCATGTGACTGTAGGTGGAAACATACTTTGGTCATAACATTTGCATAAGCAAGCAACACATGTAAGATAAATAACATACACCAACATATGATGTGCAACATTTAACCATCGACAACTTCTTACCTTAATCAGGCTTTCCCTTCTTGTATTTCAATATCAGTTCTTTGTAATGCCCTTTTAATTGGTTGTAGCTACCTTATGGATATGGATGAGAGAAATATCAAAAGCCTGGCAGCTCCATAAACTAATTGCCATACATATATAATTAACTATTAAATCAGACTTATCTCCACGTGAGATTCAAAAATTAAGTACATTTTAAGGTAATGTTTAGTAATGAAGATGTGGGTCGTTGAAAAAGTGAGATTCAATTAAACACTATGAAACTACAACATAATTTAATATATTTGCATGCCAAGGTTTTAAATATATATTAATTAGTCCCCTAAGTTTAAACGTTGATATCACTTTTGACAGTTACCTTAGGATGCAATTAATTAAATCTCTAGTTTAATATGATCAATGAGGAGAAGAAAGCAACTTTGGTGTATAGATTTAATTAGGATAACTATTTATATATATATATATGTCCCAGTTATGTTCTATTCTCCATTAGTTCAAGATTGGAAAAGGGCATCAAATAGAGTTTGAATGAAGACAAAAAACATGAACATTGCAGAAGGCCATCACCGCCCCCCCCTCTCCCCCCCATCCCATTGCAGTTGGCCGCCATATTTATATACATACACACACACATATTTATACACAGAACACACACACACATCCCAGTGACCCCGTACTTCCCCTTACTGTATTTTCTACTTTGTTTATTCATTTATTTGTTGGAAAATATACTGAACTTCAATTAAATGCCACAACCCACAAACGCCCTTCAGCTATAATGGGGACGACGCGGAGAGATGAGGCGATGTTCTAGGAGGTGGATGGCCGCGACCAAAGTTTGTTGTATATATACGTATACATATGCAGAATAGAAACGAAGAACATACCGAGTTGAGGCAGTGATAGAGCTGGAGGCCAGATGAGAGACGGCGACAAGGAGGCGGTGATGGAGCTGGAGGTGGCGGTGGCGTTGAGGCGTTGGATGAGAGATGGTCGGGATGCAGCAAGGAGGTTTGGGAAGCAGGGGATTTGGGAGGGATTTGGGAATTAGGGATTTGGGAATTGAGGGGAAAGAGGCGGGACGACGCCTTTAGTTTTATTTATTTTTATTTTTTTAAAATATTTATTTGTTAATTAATAAAAAAATAAAATAATTTATGAAATTAATATTAATAATTATTTAATTGATAAAAATAAAATAATTTAAGATTATAATAATTGATAAAATAATTTAAATTATTACATCAAATTAATATTTATTTAAAAATATAATTATATTATAATTAAATCTAATAATTATAATAAATTAGTTTGATAAATTATATTCTTTTTAATATGTTCATATTTTTTAAATATATTATATATTATATTATCAATAAATAACTAATGCTCAATTATCATAGTTTAATAATTATATTTGTGCATTTATAGAAAAATATAGTTATATTAAGAATTGTTGATATAATATAAGTGTTAGTTAAATTTTAATAATTTTTTTATTATTTTATGGTTCAAATTAAAAAAATTACTCATTAACGACGGGAAAATGGTATATTAACGACGACTTATTTTGCTTGTCGTTAAAAGTTATCTTATAAGGACGGGATTTATATTTAGTCGTTAATAGTACTACATTAACGACCAAAACTAATGTCGTCGCTAATTTTTTGTCGTTAATGCTTGTTTTTGTTGTAGTGTATGTTCTTATTTTCTCAAAATACTGGGATACTACATGTATATTAAGTTTGAATTGCTTTTTTCCATTGTTTATAAACTAATACATACTAAATAAGTTAAGCTTAATCAACCTATTCAAGAGTTCAATTCTATGTAATATCTATTACGGAGGTAGATCCCTTCAAATTCAAATTTGGTTTTATGTTAATATTAACAAGTATAAGTTTACATATGTGTTTAGAAGTGTCACAAATGAAGAATTTGTGTCATCTCATATACGATGCCAGATGGGATGATAATCAATCTCAATATACTAAATTTGTTCACAAAGAAATCCTTATGTATAAAGAGTATAAAATTTTCTTGAGAATAGTATATCAAGATGTCTTTTTAGTTAGCTATTATATTTTAAACAAAACATAACCAATGGCATTCACAAACTATTTGGGCCAATGGACTATGCTTAAATATCTACCAGAATGCATCATTAAGTAGCTATGCATAAAAATCTTAATTCTATTTCCCAAGTTCTAAATTGTAGATTGATATATATATATATATATGCGCGCAGGTAAATAGGTTAACTATTAACCTAGAGTTAGCTCAAGAGAGATATCGCTCGCATCTCTAGTAGATGGCTCATAAAATTTGGAAGTGGATGATAAAGACAATGTGGTGTTTCCAGCGCCTTCTCTATCAACGATTCCTTGAACATCATTCCGATTCTTGTTCTTGTTGTTTCCATCATTGCAACCTATTAGAAGCTTTTCTTTATGATAATTTCTCTGCAAGAATAAAACAAAAGGTCATAGGGCTATTCGTCTTGGCAAGTTCACATACCCACACAAAGAGAAGAGAGAGAGAGAGAGAACCGAGGGAATGCAGCTAAGGAGTAAATCCTTGTAATTCATGCCCAAATTTGCCATGATTGCTGTTTTCGGGTATGAATGTGGCTCATGAATCACGTTCTTTTTATTCATAGCTTCTTGTGTCATCTCTTTCCTGGGAAGATGAAAAAATTCCAAATCAAACATCAAGAGATGTGATTCCTATGCATAAAGCTATGTTTGGTGACCAAAACTTTCAAACCTGTTTAATGAGCTATTATCTTTCTTCATTATCCTAATCAAAATTCTAAAAATTAGAAACAAAAGTAGAAAGCCAATGTCTCAACAAAACAAAAAAGTATTTTCATGTTATCTTAGAAACTTATTCTTCCCTAATTATTTCAATTCACTTTGAAGACTTAACAAAAAGAAGGCAAAATGAACCATGTCGCTTGCAAGCTAGTATAAGTCTTAGGGTAGAACTCTTCAAAGAAGCATTGATTTCCATGGCCTCTATTTGTGATAAGTCCCCGGGCATGGTATTGATGATGATTTCGAATCTTTTCATTCCTTTTTGATGCTTCAACTTCTGCAATAGAAAATTGAAAACTTAAAAGTATGAAATAGATCATACAATGATCACTCATTTTATGTAAATTATCATCAACTTGCATAACTTGTCAATTAAGTTCAAACCCAAAAAACTTAATTAGGTAAGATTATCATATACATTAATAGTCATCTATTTCTCTTCTTTTTTTAAATGAATTCTATACTTGACAATTTAAGCCCATCCTTAAATGACCAAGAAGGAACCATAGTGAGAAATTCTAGAGGCGCTATTATATGGGCCAACTCTACAATTGATCTTGTGGCAACCCGCATAGTAGCAAAAACTAATGTAGCTAGAGAAGCTATTCTAATTGGAAAAAACATAGGCACATAGGCACATATTCAGGTGTTCTACATACCAATTCCTTAAATTTATTGTACCGAGTGGTTGGATCTTTAAATTTGCATTGGTCAAGCTTACAATATTCCAAGACCTCAGAGGATGGCTACCCACACAATAGCTAATTATGTTGCACACAAGCTAGCACAATGGTCCAATTCATCAAAAATCCCAGTTCATTTATAGCCTAATAATCTCCTACTTCCCGTAGCCTAGTATTTTGTCATTTCTAGTAGTGTCCCTTAAAGCTAGATGTGTAGTTTATCATCTTTCTGCACATTTTTTTTCAGCACCAATTAAGGCAGACAAACCCACAAAGTAGATAAATGCACTTGGAAGATCTAAGTAAGGAACACCATAACTAACAAATGCCCAAACTAAGGCTGCAAACCAAAACAACCAAACACAACCAAACACAACCCTAGCTAATGCGAGACAAAGTTGGAGATCTATTTTCAACATTCTTAGTGTTCTCATAGTTGAGTTTCAAGGTTCATGTGCTTGTAGATTATTTCAAAAACTAAAGAATAAGGGACCCTATAAAAGATTGGAACAATTTAATCTTTGTTAATTGCTTCCAAAGAAGTAAGGAAATAATTGGAAAATTTTAAATCGGTTAGAAACGAAGTGATCCAAATAGTTTCAAGGATTAGGAGGAGATTTTGAAACAAGATCTGAGAGAGTTGAATTCTAGAAAGAAATTATTGGGAAACAAAAGTCGAAGGTACAATGGCTATTGGAAGGGGAACAAAATATCAAAAATTTCCATGCCTCAATAGTTATTACGAGGAGGATGAAATTTTTAATAACATAAAAAATGAGGTTGGGGAGATGGCGAATGATAGAAAAGCAACGAGAGCAGTTCATTTAGTGCTTTAGTTAGTTGTCCTCCTCAAAGGCAATCCGAAGTAGCCAGAACAGGAGGACTGGCTCCTCTCTCCAGGGTTAGAGTGGCATGAAATTGACTATATTAGTCAAATACCTGACTTGGAAGAAATCAAGTAAGTGATGGCATCCTTGTTAAACCTTAGAAGGACCCGGGTCCAAACATTATGCCTCCCCTACTTTACAAGTCTTAGTAGGATATAATCCATGGAGATCTCATGGAAGATGATTTTAATTTTTTTAAATATTTTGAAGTAGTTAAATTACACCTTTTTAGCCCTCATTCCAAGTAATTCTATCTAATGTGGGCTACAAAGTAATATCCAAGATTTTTAGCTAGTCAAATCGGTTTCGAGGAAAATAATGTCTCCACAATGAAGTCAAGTTTTGGGCGATTTTGTTCCAAGTGATTATGTATGATGTGAAGAAGAAAAAGGGAAAGGGGCGTCCTACGGAAGTTAAGTTTGAAGTGGAGAAGGCTTAAGGCTAAATGGACAGGTGCTTGATAATTTTTGGGTTCTTGAGAAAGTTGGCCTTCCAATGTGTGTTTTATCCAATGGGTGCAACAATGCATAACCAACTCAACATTTTCAGTCCTTATCAATGTTCTCCCTATGGGCTTCATAAATCCTCAACAAGGTTTGAGATAAGGATACCCCCTCCCCCATTTTCCTTTTTATTTTGGCAAATGAAGTTTTGTCTAGAATTTTAATATATATATATATATATATGAAGCTTTATTAGATAGTCTAAAAAGTAACTGTTGTACTAAAATTCCCTTGCATTAGATGGAATTAATATTATTAACCATTTGATATATTTGCAAATGGATTATTTATGTTTCATAGTGCTAACAAGAGGGATGTAAAATCCATCAAGAGAATGATGGAAATTTATGACGATATTTCAAGACTAAAGTTTGCTGAATTTAAAAAGATGAAAAGTGGATGACATTTACATGGGTTTGGCCATTTTTAGAAAGAAGTTAAAGCTCCAATCATTCCATTGTCTATTCAAAAAGATTTATTGTGACTTGAAAGGACGAAATTCTAGGAGCTTATCCTTTAAGGGTAGAGACACAATAGTTAAAGAAACATTATCTTGATTACCCATTTACACAAAGTTAGCTTGTGATATCCTTAAGAAGTATGCTGCTAATTGGATCAAAAAGTATATGTACTTTTTGGTGGGGAAGAAAAGATGAAGCGATGTTCATGCATTTAACTGAAGAGGAGCATTGGAAGGTATTAGGCAAAATTTGGTTGGTTGGAGATCCAGAAGTTTGACAATAGCTTGTAGAGTTCTGTGACTATAGAACATTGGAAGGTATATATATATATATATATATATGGCAAAATTTCAATCCGAATTCAAAATAGACAAGACTCATAGGCTTGGACGGATGAGAATTATAAGGGACTCTCTAAAAGATTAGCCTTTATCATCCAACAGTAGAGGCAATGGGAGTGTTCCCAAAGGTGTTAAAAAGCATGGAAGGTTGGAAATGCTTTTATGGAAGGTAGTAGCTAATTTTCTTTTCGCTAAAATGGATTGAGATTGCAAGAAGGGTGCAAGTCCTTTATAAGAAAAGTTGTTCGTATGATCATTAGGAGCAAGCTATTATTCAAATTTTCTTATCCAATAGCTAGAGGAGCCTGCTAGTTCCTTTTTTGGGGATTCCCCTGATTTATGAGTATTTTAAGACATTAAAGATTGATTGACATTTATCTTGAACTCCCAAAATTTGAATCTTTAGTTCAAGACAGATGGTTAGCTTTGTTACCTTCATTAATAGTATTAATGGAGAAATTAAGTATGGAGGGCTAGAAATCTTACGAGGATAGAGCACGTATAATGCAAGAAGAGCTTATGAAAGAGATAAATGAATCTTGGAAGAGAGAATCTACAGATAGCTGCAGTTAGAGGCTAGGAGACTAGTATGAGCAAGAACTAGACGATTAGATGTCATGGTTGGATCAATCTTGTTAAAGGCATAATTAAGATAAATGTGGGTGTAGCTCAGTTGAGGAATTCTAGAGATGGGGGCATTGTATCTAAGATTGTATAAGGATAGTCCTTTTTGCTAGTACAATACTTCAAACCTATTTGCAATTGATGTTAGGGTGGTTAGAAGAGCTCTTCTTTTGGCTTGTCATAAAGGATGAGAATCCATGATTTTGGAAATGATTTTTTTAAGACTATGTTAACAAGTTGATGAGAAGAAATAAGAAGATGCAGTAGGCTTCCTAAGTTATAACCCAAGATATAAAAGATCTTTTTAAGAAGCTAACATGGCAGCTCATAGACTCACTGTTTGAGCCAGATCTACTAAGGTGTTTATTACACTGAATTTTATAGTCTGCTTCCAAGCTCTAGTTGTTGAGGAGTAGTGTGTCATGTACAAATGTTTTAACTCCAATTCTTTTTGAAGATATTTCTTTTGTTAACTCTAAGTTGGAAGTTTTGGTTTTGTTAGTCTAGGAAAGGCTTGGTTGAGGTTTTGTGTTTTTTTTTTTGTTCCTTTAAGAGTTTTATTCACCTAAAAAATCTTGAATTTTGGCAAATAAACAGTTATTTGTGTAGCATTAATCTAAAAACGAACATGACTAATATAATTCCTGGTTATTAGTTAGAAAAACAAGCTTTCTTTATAGAAAATTTCTATGCAATTCTAACTAAGATTGCATTTGAAAGTAGGGTCATTTGACCCTATAATTTGAAATTAGGAATTAAAAATTGTTTGGATACATTTTTAATTGTTGAAAGCATCTGTAGAAAAAATTCATGGTATCCAAGCATAATCAATTAAGGTGTGGACCATTAGATGATGCATTAAGTAATCGACATTCATGCTTATATATATATCATACCTTTCGCCATAGCTTCATGCCTTGTGATCCTATACATCTGCCCATGGTCAAAATTGAAATCAAAATATTTGGAGAAATATTGAGAAAAAAACAATTGTAGACTTGAAGAAACTCTGAAAAAGATAGTTTAAAATACTATAAAATTGTATAAGAACCTGGAGGTGGCTTTTCACATGAGATATCGTGAGCCCTTTCAAATTCATCAATTGTAAAATCATCTTTGGAGTTGCCCCTGCCAAAAGACAAATGAACAAAATATATATATATATATATATCTTAGCATCATTGTAATCTTAATCCCTTTAAGTTGAACTAATATGGGGAAGGAGAGAGAGAGAAGAGTACTATCTTCTCCGCCGAGGCGTTCAACTGCATTCACAAAGCAACGGTGAATATCATGTGTCCATCGGAGGCGAGGTGTCTTGGAGCGAACATAGGGCCTCACACTAGGTTTTTGGCTTAGCTCCGTTGAAGGAGTTCTCATAAAAGGTAATTTTGATTGATCTTGTTGATTGATAAGGAAAGAAGAAGAAGACGAAGATCCCTTCATTTTAGATGTGTGTGTAGAGAGAGAGAGAGTGTGTGTTAAGGTGGAGAGAGGGTTTGATTGATGCCAAAACTAAAGAGAATAAACATTGGGAGAGCGACGACCGTTCTCTATGTGTCATTTGTTATGGCTTTTTGGAGGCTATTTTCGATTTTCTTGACATCAATAGTCATAGTCGAGAGGAAAATTCTACATGGAATTCTACCCTTGGATATGTTCAAAAATGCTCTCATCATTCACTAAAAATTGCCAACCTACAACTAGTTTTCTAGAACAAATGAAATAATAGTTTTTGTATATTTTTTATGTGAAAAATAATATTTAAATAATCTTATGTACAAATAGTTTTATGCAATAAATATGAGAAAAGAAAAGAAACATGCTATTTGGACATTGAGTTTGTAAACTCCATTTATTCACTCAACTTTAGAGCATTGTATATTCAATTGTTATAAATACTATTGTAGTCTTAGTTCATTGAATGTACAATACATTGAAGCTGAGTGTACGATACAGTGTATAAACTCCATGTACAAATAGTATTTTCCATAGAAAAATATGCTTAATTAGTATCCTTGATGTTTAGATTATAAGCAAGTTGTACTTATGAGATTCTAAAAATAATAACAATGTCCTCAACATTACAAATCTTGTTGCACTAATTATCCTTTGTCATTACTTAGTCCTAGTTGTTTATTTTTTCTCAAAATGATTAAATCCCCTTTGCTTCTCTATTGTCTCCCCTATTTATCTTTAAAGACCAATTGAGCTAGCAACTATTGTCTTGTGAAAAAATGTCATTTTTACCCTTCTAAAAAAAGATAAAATAGTTTGAAATTTTAAAAGTTACTTGTTACAAATTTTAGAATATTTATTTGGTGTTGATTTGAAAAGGAAAATAAACAAAAAAGGAGAGTAAAGTTAAAAATAAGGTGACGAGTGCAGTATATGTCACTAAGGAAATATACTAATTAAAAACCCTATAAATTCAACCTTCCTCATTCCCTAGTCCTTAGCCCCCTTCGATTCCGGCACGACTCATTCCTATAACAACAAAGTCTTCCCATACTCGTCACATATAAGTAAACCTTACTCACCTTAATTGGGACAAGACCCCAACCAATCCAATACCAACGCCTACCTACAAACAAACTACACATCGGCATTCCTCGCATGTCGTGCTTTGCTCGAGTTGTGACACGTTTACTTCAAGATGCCCTAACTTTAATATAAATTCTAAAATTATTTGATTGTTGGGTTTTGGTTAATTTTAGTATAAAGTGTTTTGGAGATTTATACTAATTATGCCATGCAATGTTTTATTAACAAAATTTCACAAAAAAATAAAAAAGACTAAATTTTAAAAACAATCAAAGTTTAGTGTATATGGTGACACAAAAAAAATAAAAATAAAAAAAATTACCATTCCATTACATAGTGCAAAGTTTAATAAATTTATTTTCGCAATGGATTTTTCTGTTGGAAAATTTGCTTAAAACTAGAAAATTTATGACCAAAAATTCATTGCAGATATTGGAAGGAGGGACCTTTAATGAGTATTTTTTGTGATGCAAAATCCATCACAAATCTGTCTAAGAACTAAGTTTTAATGTGTATTTTTTATTTTATTCATATTATTTAAGACACAAATATTAACATGGTTTGGACTTGGTGCTTATATTCACTCACTATTTCACAACAATGAGATAATACATTGGTGCAAGTTTGCATGAAGAAAGTACAAATCCTCCCACAACACAATTTTTATATGGATAAAATTGAAAACATCCTCTCTCTCTCTCTCTCTCTCTCTCCTCCAAATAATTAGTCACGCACCTTTTAGGACTCTATTTTATCTCGTTGTACCACTAATTTGGGGCACACAACTATAGTAATAAAGCTATTATTGGTATAAATTAGGGATTAGCTATTTATAGAAAGGGACTCCCTCGAATTAGATTTTCTATATCTATTCCTATCCCTAATTCACAGTCATATTGACTTATATCCGAAAACTCGTATCTCCATCAAACTTGAATTTGACAAGCCTTTCAATAGTTTAAGTGAACCCGATGAATAGAATTAATACTGCAACAAATTTGGTCTTTCTTTATGAATTTATTTCTTACACTAAAAATTTCTTAGCAAAAAGTCTAGAATTTGCTATTAAATTGTTAAATTTTAGGCAAGTGAAAGCGTTAATATATTTTTACTACCCAAAGAATTTTTAGCACCATAAGTTTCTTTTTCACTAAAAAAACAAATCTGTCTACTATTAAGTAAAGTAAAGGATTAGAATTGGTTTATTAAAAAAAATTGACAAGCGGATAATGATAAGGGCAAATTACTTAAGAAAACCTAAATTTTACTATTATTTAATTTTTTTAATCAAGGGATTCTATTAAATGCTGCCTGCGCTTTTAATTTTGATTTGTGGGCTTGCCATGTCACCATGCTCCCAGTTCCCCACTCTGCCTGTTTCTCTCGATTGAGCCTTTTATGGGATTTCGCTGTCGCCATTATCCCATCCCTACCTCTCCTCTCTGTCTCTGTGAAGTTTAGACGATGGAAAAGAATATCACTGACGATTACCCAGTCACAGCCAGGTGAGCAAGATGAAGGAAGGGTAGCGGCTCTACAAGCTCACCAACTAGAGGCCCGACCACGTCAGACCAGTCCTCGGCGACTGCCAAATCTCCTAAAGGTCATCGTCGCCACTAGGCCTCTCCGGTCGGCCCATCTCCTTTGGCCACTCGCAGAGCATCCATGGGATCTAGCTAATATATGTGTCTGTGAGTGAGTTGTTTTTGTAGTAGCCCACTTATTTAGTATAACAGATCAAGACATACTCCCAGCGTAGATATTTTGGATGGCAGACTACATGCACAATGCTTTTATTTTCTCTTTTTTTTTTTTGGCAAATTGATATTGGAAGGCCCAAAATCCCCAATATATATTTATCAGAAACAAAAACGAGCTATATATTTAGATACAGAACCAAAACGCACAATCTTTCACTGTTAGAGATTATACTGGTCCATTATCAAATTCTCAACAAAACATAAAAATGAATCCATAGAAAACCCATCAAAGGAGTCTAAATTAAAATCCAGTCTTTCCTTAATCTATTAATTCTAATAAGAGAAGTTCAAGTTGGTGGAAACCCTTGGAGATGATCAATGACGACACAAACAAAATATAATCCGTCATCTCCATTTTCACAGAGAGAGAGAGAGAGAGAGAGAGAGAGAGAGGTTGCCACGACGGGAGCCGACGACTGTAGGAAGGAGGAATAGAAGGCTCAAGCGAGAGAAATGGGAAGAGATACAGTGGGAAAGTGGGGAAAGGTGGGATGGCATGACCACTAATCAAGATTAAAAGTTCAGTCGGCATTTAATAGAATCTTTTAAAGATAAAAGTAACCTCAGTCCAAAATTGAAATGTTGGAAGAATGGATGAATGGAAACAAATAAAATTAAAATTAAAATTAAAATGGATGAATGGAAACAAATAAATAAATAAAGAGGTGTATTTCACTTGCTCTCTTCTTCTCATTTAATATTTGCATTCTCTTACAAGCGCAGCGTCCATCAACTTTTCATTTATTCTCTCTCCCTCTCTTTCAATGATCCACAACACAAAGTATTATTGGTTTGCATTAGTTTCTTAAATATTGCTGTGACAAGAAACTCCTTTTTTTTTTTTCTTTTTGAAGTTTGGATCTAGATAATTATGTAGACAGTTTTAGATACATCCATGGAATTAATTAATCTACAATTCTTTGAATTTAATTTGGAATTGTCTTCCCAATTCATGTAGAGAAGTCAAGTCTGCCTTTTATGCGAATCGTTCTCTGGGCTTTGACTTTGTATTTTTTATGTGGAAAACGTCTTTAGAAAATAAAATCTAAAATCAAAGACCAACGATAGCAAGAATATTAAAATGTTGGAAGAATGTAGATGCTCATTGGGATAGAAAATTATGATAGAAATTATGTTAAATGATGATTGGAATAGTTCTTCTAAGATTATTACTACTTAGACACTTTGTGAGCGACTTTACCTTAGATACAACTCATCAATATATAAATATTATGATCCTAATTAATATATCAAGTTTGAAAAATCAATCATGTCATTTTAGATTACAGAAGTTGTCTTATACGCAGTTGTCACATTCTTTACTTTCAAGCCCTCCCTAGAATTGTTACGCATTTGTTATTCATAGTGATGATGCGGAGCCGATCACCTTCATCTGTCTCGGACCAAGTACCTGCAAAAAGGGTGGGGACTCGCTCCCCGTGATCCCTCCGACGCCCAAGTCAGTTCATAGGGCTTTTGAGGAGTATAATAGTAATGGAAAAATAATATATGAGTCCCTTAGGAGTTAGATCAGATCCGATTGTCATACCTGTAGAGGTTGCCTTCTATTTATAGATGTCCCGTGGCCTTTCCCTTAGGAGATAAGATATATTTCAAAAGGAGAGGTTGATCCCCTTTCCATGGGGAGAAGAGATAATCTTCCCTAATAGAGATAATTCAATGATATTTAAAGATATCATTGGTTGACTTAATCTCCTTCTTTATCTCTTTCCAGTTCAAAATCATAATAAAGATTATAAAGATAAGCAGAGCTCCTAAGTCTTGACACGTGGCGATTGCATATTGGTCTTTACTGGCACACATGGCTCCGAGTTAATGGTAACCTCCCAGGGGTAGTACAGTAAAATTGCCCCCCTGTAAATATTCCCTCATCACTTGCCCCCCACTCCTTGAGCTGATCGAGTAAGGAGGTTGGGCAGCTGAAGGAGTAGTTGTCACTGTTTTTCTAAGCCTCTGTAAAAAAGTTCTACTAAAAATTTGGGTTAGTAGTCTCGGATGCTAAATTCGCTTTTTAAGTCTCCCGGTGCCTTTTCAGTCTTCCCATGCAAAGGGTGATTAGGTCGCTCGAGGTGATAGTGACGTTCGAGAATTTTCCTTATCTTCGAGGCCGCTGGCCGAGGCTGTGTGCCTTGTCTTCGGGGGCCACTGACCGAGGCTATGGTGGCCGAGGCCACGTGCCTGATCTTTGGGGGCCGCTGGCCGAGGCTGCGGTGGCCGAGGCTGCGTGCCTCGTCTTCGGAGGCCGTTGGCTGAGGCTGTGGGGGCCGAGGCTGCTTGCCTTATCTTCGGGGCTGTTTGGCCGAAGCTGTGTTGGTCGAGGTTGTGGTCCCCTTTGGTCTTCGTTTGGCGGAGGTTCGTAGCCTCCGAACTAATGCCTTTTGGTCTTCATTTGGCGGAGGTTCGTAGCCTCCGAACTGGTGCCTTAATTAGTAGGGGTGGTCCCCTTTGGTCTTCATTTGGCGGAGGTTCGTAGCCCCCGAACTGGTGCCTTAATTAGTAGGGGTGGTCCCATTTGGTCTTCATTTGGCGGAGGTTCGTAGCCCCCGAACTGGTGCCTTAATTAGTAGGGGTGGTCCCTTTTGGTCTTCATTTGGCGGAGGTTCGTAGCCCCCGAACTGGTGCCTTAATTAGTAGGGGTGGTCCCCTTTGGTCTTCATTTGGCAGAGGTTCGTAGCCCCCGAACTGGTGCCTTAATTAGTAGGGGTGGTCCCCTTTGAGTCGTTCATGTTTTCTGGTTAAGGGTTCGAGGCCCTGCGAGGATCACATTTGATCCTTTCATCTTGAGTGTTCGGGGGTTCGAGGCCCCCCGAGGATCATATCTGATCCCTTCATCTTGAGTGTTCGAGGGTTCGAGGCCCCCCGAAGATCATATCTGATCCCTTGTTTTTCGGTGTTCAGGGGTTCGGGGCCCCCCGAGGATCACATCTGATCCTTTACTCTTGCGTTGTTGAGGCCTTTCGGACCTTCGGTTTTCATGCGCACATGCTGGCTTGGGTTGTAGTTGATGACGAGATTTCAAATAATATCCTTATTTTATTTTCGCGGTTCGGTGAAATGCCTACGTCCGCAATTAAAGAATAATAATATTTTATCTTCGCGGTTCGGCGTAACGCCTACATCCGCAATTAAAGAATAACAAATATTTTGTTTTCGCGGTTCAGCGTAACGCCTACATCCGCAATTAAAGAATAACAAATATTTTGTTTTCGCGGTTCGGCGTAACGCCTACATCCGCAATTAAAGAATAACAAGTATTTTGTTTTCGCGGTTCGGCGTAATGCCTACGTCCGCAATTAAAGAGAGTATTTTATTTTTGCGGTTCGGCATAACGCCTACATCCGCAGGTGTTCGGGGCGAGCCTTTCGTCTGCTAACATTATTAATCTCGAACATTTTAACAGAATCAATTAAAATTCAAGTCATTGGAGCATATCTATCAAGCAATTCAAATTAAAACCTTTTGTCTCTGCCTATATATCTAGCAATTCTCCAATAGATAGTAGTTAAAACACTAGAATGATAAAACAAGGGAAATAAGTTTTAACCAAAGCGACATTAACGGAGCTTCCGTCACCGCCATTATCGCTACTTATTGCGGCCATCGCCTAGCTCATCCATGGTGATTTCTGGGTATATACCCCTTTTCCAGGAAGTCTTCCCTTTTAATATTATAATATAACACCTATTTTCTTACTTACTCTGCTAGGCTTCTATGAGGAGTTTTTCTCCAACATATATATATATAATATGAATGTAAATGTGTATCATGTATGTATGTGCGTGTGATCTACAATAAAGGCAGAATTACGCTTCTTTTATGTGATTGAACATATATATCCATATATATATATGAATCTTTCGGCCTTCTCTTTCAATTATTTTTACATAAAACAATAATTGAAAAATAAAACTGTAGGAGGCATAGAAAATATTAAATGAGAAACAAGCGTACCCATGATGTACTTGAATAGATTTCCTACGGCTTGAAATTGTACTTGGAAAGCAGAAGGAAAAGACGAAGGCCCCACGGTGGGCGCCAATTGATGATGCGGAGCCGATCACCTTCTTCTGTCTCGGACCAAGTACCTGCAAAAAGGGTGGGGACTCGCTCCCCGTGATCCCTCCGACGCCCAAGTCAGTTCATAGGGCTTTTGAGGAGTATAATAGTAATGGAAAAATAATATATGAGTCCCTTAGGAGTTAGATCAGATCCGATTGTCATACCTGTAGAGGTTGCCTTCTATTTATAGATGTCCCGTGGCCTTTCCCTTAGGAGATAAGATATATTTCAAAAGGAGAGGTTGATCCCCTTTCCATGGGGAGAAGAGATAATCTTCCCTAATAGAGATAATTCAATGATATTTAAAGATATCATTGGTTGACTTAATCTCCTTCTTTATCTCTTTCCAGTTCAAAATCATAATAAAAATTATAAAGATAAGCAGAGCTCCTAAGTCTTGACACGTGGCGATCGCATATTGGTCTTTACTGGCACACATGGCTCCAAGTTAATGGTAACCTCCCAGGGGTAGTACAGTAAAATTGCCCCCCTGTAAATATTCCCTCATCACATAGTTAGCATGTCGTTCTCCGTATGCTGGAACTGCCTATCATTATTCTTGTTGATGCAGTGATAAGCTTGACTCAAAATTCAAATTCATCTACGATTGAGATTCCTAATTTAACTATGATTAGGAGTTTAAATTTGACTGTGATTAAGATATCAAATTTGATTTTGATTGAAATTTATCTCATCTAAAAAAATATTCTCTTGACTTATCTTTTGATCAGGATATAATTTTTTATATATATTTACAGATGAATTTAAGTCTACAAATAGATGCCCAATGCTCTAGAATTAGTATGACTATATCACTTTTGTTATACCAATATAATCTTAGTGATATTTTGTTCTTTTTGCCCGAGATTTTTCCAAATTTGGGTTTCCACATTAAATTATGTGCTTGTTTGTGTGGTTGATGGTTTGATAGTTGTTTGTTTTCGATCTAAAATCATAACAAACTGGTATCAAAACTGTTGGATCAAACCATCAACTGTTGGTAAATCACAGTTGTTGGATCTGCAACTGTTCTTCATCATCTTGGGTATGGTTTCAAATTGCCTAGCTGCTACCATCGACCATCTCACAACTGTCTAGCACTTGCGTCGTTGACCCACAACAACCCATCCTCATCGTCAAACTTCTTTACAGCTCAATTGAATGACCATTACCAACGGTCGACCTCTACCATCGCTGTCGATGTTGACTCCCAAGCTCTCAACCATCGCCAATGACCATTATCTTCGTCCTTAACTTCCAAGCTCTCGGCCATCCTTGACTCGCAAATTCTTTGAGGAAATCTCTTAAAATATGACTTTATAAAAAATATGTTTGTATAAATATGTATAGATGAGATTATTTGAGATTTTGATAAATTTATGCCACAAGATAAAACAAATAATGTAAAGATAAAACAAGACAAACTTGTAGTGGTTCGATGATCCACACACACTTACTTCACTCTCCCAAGGTCTAACCACTCTTAGGGTTTCACTATATCCAAACACCAGGTTTTCACCCTAGTTCATCTTAGAAACTAAATACATACCTAGATTTTTGAAGGTTCTAGGCACCCAATGTGACAACTCGCCTCTCAGAGCCCCTGCTAACATAGAGGATTCGTGAGAAGATTATCATAAGTAATAGTGCAGAAACATCTTGAACAAGGACAAGCAACCTCGAGTCACAAGATCATATATGAGGACAACACAACTCAACAAACTACATAATTCTTCGTTTCCATTGCCAACATATACAACCATTCAAGATAAAAGATACACGGGAGTTAGGCTCCCACTAATTGCAACATATTAATCCATGATCATAAAGTATATACAAGTCCCCAAAATACAAGAATCCAACCAGAACTGGACACACAAATAAAAGACTTCCAAACTTGGTCTTTAGGTGAGCTCTGTACACGTTTAATCCCACAAAGATTTTCCCCTGCTAGGCTCGCCCTCTGCCTTAGCTTTGCCTTTACTTGGAATTATGTAAGTAAGAAAATAAGCCACAAGGCTTAGCAAGTATAACAACAAGATATGGAAAACATGATCAACAAGAATAAGCCACAAAGAAATACAACCCAATATGAGTAAGCCATAATGCCCTATACAAGGTACACCTACCAGAAGGTGAAACACTACCCCAACCACACCATGCACACAAACCCAAGAACAAGGGATGATACATGTACACCCATATCCTAACACTATATACCCATTTAATATCGAACACTCAGGGCTAGACAGATCCACTCCCAAGGTGATGCCCAAGGCCAGTCAACTCCACCTAAGATTTATATACATATCAAATGACACTTGGGGCTAGATAACTCAACTCTAGGTTAACTCCTGAGGCCAGCCAGCTCCACCCAAGGTTTACGCACCACTTATGCCACGAGGTCGTCGAGGCCAGATAACTCAACATCTAGGGGCATGCTCCCATATGCACGCAACCCTAGAGGCCAATCAACTCCACTCAATGCCTTAGCTCCTCCATATAGCATACCCAAATTAACATATGTAAACAACCTTATAATATTCCACCAAATTATCAAACTTGTGTAACCCCAAATCATGCACCAAACCATACCCAAGAATGCCTAGGTAATCCCCTGAGAGCATCTAAATATTCTTAGGGATCCTGAAGAAATCAACCCAAACTCATCCTTTCAAACATAAGCCTCTCATGAATCCCAACTCACATAATACCTCACTAATGAATACATAATTATTTCAAAGAAGAACCCACTCATAACGTGTCCAAATAATTTGAATTATATACCAAATCGAATCTTATTGAGTCTAATTTACAACACAACAAACAGATCTCGAATTGGATATTTCTACTGAAAGTTATGCTCAAAACAGTAGAGCATGTGTAGGTTGCCACAGGGTAAAAACGGTTGACTGATGGGGAAAGCATCTGTCAATCGACAGAGGTTTTTTTTGTAGTTAAATGGTCGACCGATTAAGGCAAATTGTTGATCGACAGAGGCCTAGAATGTGAATAACGAGAAAAAAATCACAAATATAATAAGATACACCCAAAATCTTGCCTAAATCAAAGCTCTAACCAATATAAGTGTAACACCCCGCTTTCTCGGGTGCGTTATGACTTGGGACAATTTTGGGACAATAATTTTTTTTTTTCAAACTTAAAGTTAAATCATATCATTCCTCAAATCCGTCCCAGAATTCTCATCTATTAATCTCGAAAGAGAATCATTATACATATCAAATACGGAAGTAAAGATCGAAACCTGATATCTTAACATTAATCATAAATAAATTCTTACATCTTCAAACATTCCTCAAAACGTTCAAAATCTAAAGTAGCAGAACTTAAATACAGGAGCTATGTTACATACATTTCATTTATCATGCACTCTGCTAAGTGTCATTTCATGCCTCATTCATCCTCGTATCTACTACAATCTCCATCTGGAACGTTTGAATATTCCATGGGCAAAGCCCAAGTTAGATGATGAATCATCTAAGTAAGGGTACATAAAACATATTTCGTGCATGAATGCAATGTCTTTCCTCGTAGGTGTCAACTGCACCCCTCATGCTACCTACCATTTTTGCGACCACCTCTTTCGAAGCCGAGGTGTATGGGTCACTACAAAAAAATTGATTTTTAGCGGCAGTTTCTAAAACTGAGGTAAAAAATGAAATTTTGCGGCGGTTTACAAACCGCCGCAAAATGCTATTTTAGCGGCGATTTTTTTAATATTTTGCGGCGGTTTTCAAAAAACTGTCGCTAAATTTAGAAAATAATTAAATAATTAAAAAATTAAATTAAATTTAGCAATGGTTTTTGAGAAATCGTCGCTAAATTAAAAAAATAATTAAATAATTTAAAATTAAAATTAAATTAACATTTGCGGCGGTTTTCAAAACCGCCGCAAAATTCATCAAAAAAATTTAATTTAACGATGGTTTTTCAAAACCGTCGCTAAATTAAAAAATAATTAAATAATTTAAAATTAAAATTAAATTAATATTTGTGACGATTTTTCAAAACTGCCGCTAATTTAAAATTAAAATTAAATTAATATTTGCAGTGATTTTTCAAAACTGCCGCAAAATTCATTAAAAAATTTAATTTAGCGGCGGTTTTTGAAAAACCGCCACTAAATTCAAAAATAATTAAATAATTTATAATTAAAATTAAATTAATATTTGCGGCGATTTTCAAAACCGCCGCAAAATTCATCAAAAAATTTAATTTAACGGCGATTTTTCAAAACCGTCGCTAAATTAAAAAATAATTAAATAATTTAAAATTAAAATTAAAATTAAATTAATATTTGGGGCGGTCTTTCAAAATCGCCGCAAAATTCATTAAAAAAATTAATTTAGCGGAGATATTTGAAAAAAACTGCCGCTGAATTCAAAAATAATTAAATAATTTATAATTAAAATTAAATTGAATTAAATTAACAAAAAGAAATATAAAATCTTAAAAGAAATTTAAAATTTAATTTAAATTAATTACAAAATCTTTATATATATAAAAGTATGATAGTCTTGAAAAAAGAAATTTCGCCCCAAAACTTGCATTAATGATTTGCAAATAATACTTATTGTATTAATAATTTATATTTTTTAATTTACATTAATAATTTAAAATTTTCAATTGCTTTGAGATAATAAGTAGTAATAAAAATTTTCCCCAAAACTTGCATTAATGATTTGCATTTAATACTTATTGCATTAATAATTTACATTTTGTAATTTGCATATTTATATATATATAAGTAGGATAATCTTGAAAAAAGAAATTTTCCCCCAAAACTTGCATTAATGATTTACAATTAATACTGATTACATTAATAATTTGTATTTTTTAATTTGCATTAATAATTTAAAATTTTCAATTGCTTTGAAATAATAAGTAGTAATAAAATTTTCCCCCAAATTAATGATTTGCGTTTAGTACTTATTGTATTAATAATTTATATTTTTTAATTTGCATCTTTATATATATAAAAGTATGATAATCTTCAAAAAAGAAATTTCCCTCCAAAACTTGCATTAATGATTTCCAATTAATACTAA
This sequence comes from Diospyros lotus, assembly GCF_014633365.1. Lineage (NCBI taxonomy): Eukaryota > Viridiplantae > Streptophyta > Magnoliopsida > Ericales > Ebenaceae > Diospyros > Diospyros lotus. Next base: position 27,142,237 of record NC_068339.1, on the reverse strand, counting down.
TTGCATTAATAATTTGTATTTTGTAATTTACATTAATAATTTAAAATTTTCAATTGCTTTGAAATAATAAGTAGTAATAAATTTTTCTCCAAATTAATGATTTGCATTTAGTACTTATTGCATTAATAATTTACATTTTGTAATTTGTATTTTTATATATATAAAAGTAGGATAGTCTTCAAAAAAGAAATTTCTCTCCAAAATTTACATTAATGATTTACAATTAATACTTATTGCATTAATAATTTACATTTTGTAATTTGCATTAATAATCTAAAATTTTCAATTGCTTTGAAATAATAAGTAGTAATAAAATTTTCCCTCAAATTAATGATTTGCGTTTAGTACTTATTGTATTAATAATTTACATTTTGTAATTTACATATTTTTATATTTAAAAGTAATATAGTATTGAAAAAAGAAATTTCCCACCAAAACTTGCATTAATGATTTACAATTAATACTGATTGCATTAATAATTTACATTTTGTAATTTGCATTAATAATTTAAATCTTTCAATTGCTTTGAAATAATAAGTAGTAATAAAATTTTTTCCCAAAACTTGCATTAATGATTTGCGTTTAATACTTATTGCATTAATAATTTATATTTTATAATTTACATTAATAATTTAAATCTTTCAATTATTTTGAAATAATATGTACTAATTATTGTAAAATTAATAATAAATTTTAAATATACGACTTTTTCAATGCTAATTGTTTTGTATTAAATTTGCATGAGTTTTATGATAAATATTAATAGACAACTTAAACTATTAATTAAGTCATAGAAAATTATCTATTTATTTAAAATATTATTTTTATATATTTATTCTATGTATATTTATATAATATTAAAATATGATAGTCAAATAAAGTATTTTGCCAAGTGTCAATCAATGGTGAATTTTTTCCCTAAAAAATTTTCATTAAATCAAAGGTAGTGATTAATTAATTATTAATTACTTTTAATAATTATATTATAATCTAGAAAATGTGATGTTTTAACAAATTCATAAAAAATTATTTAAGATTGTCAAATACTAGGGTTTTTCAATACTAATTAATATTTAAGATATCACATTTTTAAGACTGGAAGAAATCAAAATTATTTTTTTTTTAAATTTTGTTATTATTGAAAAAACTTATTCTTACTCATATTTAAGAATTTTAATTTATATTTATAATTATAATATAATAAATAGAAAATAACGAACGTCTTTCAGTGGAAATATTATAGATTTTATGATATTTATTTATAAATAAATAAATATAATATAATAAAAAAATTATAAGTATATTGAATTAAAAATATTCTCCATTAGCATATTGAATAGTGAATAATTAAGTAAACTTAAATATTTTCAACATGATTAAAGATTAAAAAAATTATAATTATCAATTTTGTTAAAATTATTTAAAATAATAAATTTATTTTTTTATTTTTAAATTAAACTCTCCCATATATCACATGGGTTCACCACTAGTTAACTAAAAATTTAATTTAAAAAAATAAAAATAAATTTAACAAAATTTTAATAATTTTAAAATATATATATTTTTTATTTTTAATAAATTAATTTAGCACCTGTCTCGAAATACGTGCATCACCTCGATTTATGTGCCAACCTCAAAATTTGCACAAGTCTCTTCAACTTAAGCCTTAAAGCATCTTAATCACTATAATTATTTAAATAAACATTAAAACCTATTTTTCCATAATTTCTGACATTTTTTTTAATTTTCTTTCTATTTCTTCCTAATTTTCCTCAATAAATTCAAACTAAATATTTCTTAAATATTTTCTCAAATATTCTTCTACGAAAATTGATAAAATAATATTTTTGAATTTCTGAAATTTTTTGGAAAATTTTACTTACCTTAACTTAGCATCTCTGACTTCCTTGGTATGCGTGCCATATCATCGAAATGCGTGCTTGAGCCATTTTCCTCGCTAAAATCTCTGTGATATTACCGAAACACAATTTCCTATTTTTCAAAATTTTCTATGATTTTTCCTCATCATTTTCCTATTTTCTTTTCCTTTCTTTCTTTTTCTTTTCTTTCTTCTTTTCTTCCACTATTCATCATCTTCTCTGCTCCTTTTTCACTGCACCCGCGCACTGCTCCCTCTTCTCTTTTTTCTCCTTTCTTCTTCTTCTTCTTCTTCTTCTTTTCTTTACCTCATTCTCTTCTTTCCCCTACTTCTGTGTGCGCGAATCAGCGCTTGCGCGCTGCCATGGCTGAAACCAGCCATCCCAGCCACCTCCGACTGCCCCTGCTGCTGCCGCTCGAGCCTCCGGTCACCTCCGCGCCGCCCACCATCGCGGCCTCCTCCGTCGCGGCTACTGCCATGCTCGCACTTGCTCGTTGCGCATCGGCCATGGCCAATCGAACCAGCCACTGCCGAGGCTTTCGGCCACCCACGCCGTCGCACCAGCCTCCTCAGCCTCGCCGACCGTTGCCCATGCCCCCGCCGGCCTTCGACTTAGCTGCTACATGCTGAACACGGTCGCGACCGTGGCCCCCTGCTCGCTGGTCGCGGTTCTTCCATCGCTGCCATGGCCGACTTCGACCCAGCTCTCATGAGCTTCTCTTTCTCTCTCTCTCCCGATCTCCCACTTGCTTGCTGCCCTCAATTGGCCAAAATGCATCCCAATTTATACCCTCCACTGCCTTGGCCGCTACTCCATTCGAACGTGTATATATATATATATACACATCCATCATATTAATTCCTCCATCCCTTAAATCTTGCTGCCATATCTTTCTTAAATCCAGCTACTCAAATCCTGCTGCCATAATCTCCCCATTTTGCAGCCGAAATCTCGGCCATTAAAGCTTCACAGAAGCTAACCATAGCCACTCACGCGCACACACATATGCTCTGTATATATATATATATTACATTATCATAATATAAAAATTACATATTAAACCTCAACTTTATCATAATATCACTTGGGCAACTCCATAATTTCAATTATACCCTCAAACACTAGATTAAATTGCATTTTAATACTGAAAACGCAAAATTAATAATTTCAAAACTTAGTTAAAAAAGACGATTTCGCCCCAATGTTCTCACCGGACTGTTGTTTCATCTCGAAACCACTAAAGGATTGCTCATTACGTAAAATCGGAGCCCCCCTAGGGTTCCGTTGATTTTTCGAGAGCCTCATACCACGATTCGGTTTTGCAGCCTAAATGGCAGTTGTATCTTTAGCTGTACCGAAAACTGTTCCCGATCCGATTTCTTTCGATACCATAAATCCTAACTCGAAATGCATATCGAGACCATATCATTTTTCTTAGACAATTTCACTCCGAGGCATTCCCTGCAGTTGATTCGGTACTTATAATTGCTATTAAGCTAATTTTTCGATATTCTAAACTCATTAAAATTACGTGGCAACCTTATACAAAGATGGGGTATTACAATAAGCATCATTCCTTGAGGATTATAGGGTGAAACAAACTTTATTTCAAAACTCAAAAGAGGCCAACAAGATCAAGTAAGAGAAAAAAGAGATTTACAAGATTTTGACATAAATGTCATCCAAGAACAACCTTTTTGAAAAACATGGGGGTTTCATATTTAAACTCTTGATATGCTAAAATCAAACGTTTAGAAGAGGAAGGGAGGAGTAGAACTTGCCTTGATCAAGCTTTCCTTAAAGTCTTGCTTGAAGAAAGACCATCATAACCTCCACACCACTAAAACTAAGAAACCAAGCTAAGAGAAGGAGGAAAAGAAAATGAAACCACTTCTAGCTTACACAAACTTCACTTGAAGCACCAAAAATGAAGAAAACTGGAGAAGTTGAGCCCTAGCTTACTCTCCTTGGTTTCTCGATCCCTCTCTCTTCTCCTCTTTTAATTGCCTTCTAATTCTTGCAAAACTAGCCTCTTTATATATACACACATACACACATGGTACAATTACTTAAATGCCCCCAATGACATATCAACTTAAATGAAAAATTGCTTACATTCCAAGGGCACTTTAGATATTAACTAAACTCCATAAATTTCAAATAACACTTCATGGAACACCTTAACTTATTGTTAGTCCCATTTCCAACAAAGTCAAACCTTTGACTTTTCCATCATGTTGCCTTCTTCGCCAAATCACCTAAAAATATCACATAATCTTTTAAAAATTATGGTTCAAATAAAATAAATATTTTATTCCATTACATATCCCCCGGACCCACTAACGGGTTGTTTCACCCAACCAATCCAACAAATGAGTTTAGTAAATACAGATTTTCTCCACACTTGGACACAAATAAATCAACAATTGAAGCACAATAATAGAAGGCAATCAAGTAAAATGTACAATGGACCTCAACAATTTGGATACTTGGTGTTAGAACAAGAATAACATAAATATCTATATTTAAAATTCAATAGGCCAAAGATAATGTTTAATCAAATAACACATAGTTAATCATGTAATAATCAACCACAGCTTACTCCTAAAATATTCAAACATTTCTTTGTCAAGGAGCTTTATAAAGATATCTGCTATTTGATGATTGTTATCTATGAATTCAAGGTTTATGTCCCCTTTTTAAACATAGTCTCTAATAAAATGATGTTTTATTTCTATGTACTTAGTTCTTGCATGAAATACATGATTTTTTGTTAGAGCTATAACACTTGTATTGTCACATTTTATGGGAATATTTTGAAGTTTTATGCAATCTTCTATTTGATATTTCATCCATAGGATTTGAGCAAAACAACTACCATCTGCAACATATTCAACCTCAGTAGATGATAGTGCCACAATATTTTGCTTCCTACTCGACCAAGATACTAATTAATGCCCTAAAAGTTGTTTGATTTAGGATAAAATAGTTCTAAGCTTGTAGTTCCTTTTAGGTATCTCAAATTCTCTTGATTGCTTTTAAATGAGATTCTTTCAGATTGGATTGGAACCTAGCACACAAACATACACTAAACATAATATCAAGTCTACTAGCTGTTAAATAAAGTAATGAACCAATTATGCTTCTATAAAGTTTGTTATCTATAGCCTTGCCTAACTCATCTTTATCTAGGCTTAGAGAACCACTTATAGGTGTAGCTATAGGTTTGCAATCTTGTACATCAAATTTCTTGAGAAGATCTCTTATGTATTTTTGTTGCGAAATATAAATACCTTCATCTTCTTGTTTTATTTGTAATCCTAGGAAATATTTTAGTTCTCCCATCATATTCATTTCAAATTTTCCTTGCATAAGATTTGCAAATTGATCACATAGAGATTTGTTTGTGCACTACAAAAAAATTGATTTTTTGTGGCGATTGTTTTGTGGCGGTTTTAAAAACCGCCGCAAAACATGGTATTTTGCGGTAGTTTTGAAACCGTTGCAAAATATGATTTTTGTGGCGGTTTTTTTAAAATTTTGCGGCGGTTTCCAAAAAATCGTCACTAAATTTAAAAAGTAATTAAATAATTAAAAAATTAAATTCAATTATGCGGCTGTTTTTGAGAAACCGTTGCTAAATTCAAAAAATTAAATAATTCAAAATTAAAAATAAAATAATATTTGCGGCGGTTTCAAAAAATCGCCGCAAAATTCATTAAAAAATTAAATTTAGCGGCGATTTTCGAAAACCGTCGCTAAATTCAAAAAAAATAAATAATTCAAAACTAAAATTAAATTAATATTTGCGGTGATTTTCAAAAATCGCACAAAATTAAAAAAAAATTAAATTTAGAGGCGATTTTGAAACCGCCGCTAAATTCAAAAAATTAAATAATTCAATATTAAATATAAAATAAGATTTGCGGCGGTTTTCAAAAACCACCGCAAAATTCAAAAAAAAAAAAAATTTCGCGGCGGTTTTTGAAAAGCTGCCGCCAAATTAAAAAAATTAAATAACTCTAAATTAAAATTAAATAAAAATCTTAAATATTAAAATTCATTATTTTCATTAAAAAAATTAAATTTTGCTAGAGAAAATAATTAAAAATTAAATTAATAAAAATAAATATAAAATCTTAAAAATAAATTTAAAATTGCATTTAAATTAATAGCAAAATTCATTAAAAATCTAATTTAAAAAAATAAAAATAAATTTAACAAAATTTTAATATATAAAATTTTAATAATTTTTAAGAAATATATAAAATCTTCTTTTTTATTTTTAATCAATTAATTTATTTAATTTAACTCAATTAATTTATTTTTAATTTATTCTATTATTCTTTTAAAAAATAATCAATTAATAAATATTTTTAATATATATTAGAAAATATAAAATATAATTCAGAAAATTAGTTGTTAGATTAATATATAATATATATATGTCTATATATGTCAAGGGGTGTTTCGCAGATCAAGTGGTTCGGGTGCGCGCTCGTGCACTATGGGTCTTGGGTTCGAAACTTGGGGAGGAGGAAGGTGCTGAGATTTAATTTCCAGCATCGCCACGTGGCGCGTGCACAAATGGCCACATGGCACGCAAGGGTTGGGCGGGGGCAGGGCAGGCGGGATGGGGTCCAGCGGCCGGGCGCAGACTGGGATGGCTCGCGCGGGTAATTAAAAAATTAAAATTTTAATTTTAGCGGTAGTTTTGAAACCACCGCTAAAATTAAAAATTTAATATTTTTATTAATTTTTGCGACGGTTTTGAAACCTCTGCTAAAATTAAAAAATTAATTTTTGCGGTGGTTTTGAAACCGCCGCTAAAATTAAATTTTTTTTTTTAAATTTTTTGCGGCGATTTTTAAAACTACCGCAAAAAATATAATTAGCGGCAGTTATTCCAGCAGTTGCTAAAAATCGCCGCTAAATGCTGATTTTTTTGTAGTGGTGGATCCAAATATGATTTCATCCTGATGGATTCTAACTAATAATATATCCTTGTCATGGTTTCTTATAAATAAGGTTGTATCTACTTGACCTTTTTTGAATCCTTTATCCATGAGAAATTTACTAAGCCTCTCATACCATACCCTAGGGGCTTGTTTTAGACCATATAAAGCTTTAGTAAGTTTAAACACATGGTCCTCATGCTTAAAATTTTAAAAACCGGGAGGTAGTTCTACATAAACTTCTTCATTAATATATCCATTTAAGAAATCACTCTTAACATCCATTTGATATAGCTTAAAGTTTTTATAGCAAACAAATGTTAATAGCATCCTTATGGCTTCTAGTCTAGCAACAGGGGCATAGGTTTCATCATAGTGAATACCCTCTTCTTGGCTATATCATTGAGCCACAAATCTAGCTTTATTTCTTATGACTATGCCATTTTCATCCATTTTATTTCCAAATACCCATTTTGTGCCTATAGTTGGATAGTCTTTTGGTCTTGGTACCAATTTCCAAACTCCACTTCTTTCAAATTGATTTAATTCTTCTTGCATAGCAATAATCCAATTTTCATTATCTAAAGCTTCTTTGACATTTTTAGGTTCAACTTGAGATAATAAAGTGGCATATTGGGATTCATTCCTAATGGATGATCTAGTTTTAATGCCTTTTGATGGATCTCCTATGATTTTATTTTCTTTAACATATTTCCTTTCTTTTGTAAATCTTGGTTCGTTTTCTTCTTGATACTCTTAATCTCTTTCAACTAGATCATTGTCTAGAGTGTTTGATTCATTTTGTTCTAATGAAAGTCTTTCAAGATTTTGAGTTACTTTATTTTCACAATCTTCTCTAGGTTTTGGGATTTCAACATTTATGTCATCAACTATTACTTGAATTGTTTCTTCAACTACTAAAGTTCTTTTGTTGAATACTCTGTAACCTTTGCTTTGAGATGAGTAACTTAGAAATATCCCTTCATCACTTTTGGCATCAAAATTACCTAGAGATTCTTTTCCATTGTTAAGAATATAACAAGTATTGCAAAAACTATGTAGATAAACCTATATTAGGTTTTCTTCCTTTGTATAATTCATAAGGGGTCTTCTTCAAAATGGGTCTTATAGAGATTGGACAAGCGGTATTAACGGCCTCCACCCAAAAATATTTAGGTACGTTTTTATCACAAAGCATTGATCTAGCCATTTTTTGAAGAGATCTATTCTTTCTTTCTACTACCCCATTTTGTTGAGGAGTCATAGCACAAGAAAAACTATGATCTATACCATTTTCTTCACAATATAGTGTTAGAAATCGCCGACCGTGAAGGCTTCGATTCTGCCCAGTTCCAATTCGTAGAGACCCAAGCGCAATCTCCTCTAAGTCGGTTCACACGATCGACCCTTCCACGAACGCTTTGAGTAGTGCTAGCAACCCTAGGTGCCTCTTAAGAGAATACAAATTTTCTTCTTCTTTTTTCTAGCTTCTTAAGCAGCATATAAATAGAGTTCAAAACCCTAATCGTGCCTTGGAAAAACCCTAAACAATTTAGGCTCGGCCCTTAATCACATTGGGTCGACTCTCTCTTTTAAATCATGGAATGGGCTCGACCTAAGTGTGTGACCCCTTAGGTCCACCATTAGACTAAATGTAGGGCCAATTCTATTGCGCTATATCAAGGCCCAACTTATTATGTTAATTAAACTATATAATTAAACTCATGGGCCTTTTATTTAACCCATCTCATGGGCTTCTTAATTAAACTCTTTAATTAATAGTTTTAGAATTAATCAAATTAATTCTAAAACCCTACATATCATTGTTAACGTCTAGCAACATGCCATGAATACCTAGCCAACGATGAAAAACATCGACCTTTTCAATTGCAATTACCATGCAGTAAAATCCTTTCATTAATCTATGTCCCGATTGAATTTAGGGTATGGTTTTATGACTAAACCCTAATCATTCAATAACTATGTATCCATTCTAGATTTATGACTTGATAGGTGAAATCAAAATACTTTTTGATTTCCACCTCACCTTGGCCAAGGATTTCCTCAGTCATGAAATCATTGGAATACATAGGACATCCTCTCATCTTAATGATAAGTGATGAACCATATTTCGACATTCACAAGCCTTCATATATGATATGGTCACACCCAGTGATAGTTTGTTAATGACTCCATTAGAATCCAAAAAAGCACCAAAATATAACCAGTCAAATATAAGACTATCATGATGTCTCAAGTCTAAGGATCAATCTGCATTATTGCAACACATGAATTCGAATTTGACATTAAATAATAACCATTAGGAATTCTATAGCGGGTTAGTTCAGTGTACTTATTCTTATAATAAGCACCCACATATATGCACTAGTGTCCTCACACCAATGTCCATGAAACAAGACATTCTCCTAATTGAGCATGCATCATATGTGCTAGTCTATCCGAGTTATTAGTGTCCAATCTTAATAACTCTATGACTAGGAACATTTAAGATCAAGGCTTGTAAGGAATATGTTTCATGATCGTCATCTCTATGCACGACCATATTCCATGAGCCTATTTGATCTATGAACTTTGTCAAGTATGGAATGCAATAAATAATAACAACAACCATCAATGACAAATAAAAAACATAATGTCTTGCAGTAATAATTGATTGAAAATAAAGAATCCCAATGTAAAGTATGATCAATTACATAAAACATGATTGGCTTGTGGGGCATAACTCTAACACATAGTTTGAAAGATTCATTCTCAAATTCTCCTCCATGATCACTTCTAATTTTTGAAATGCAAAAATCTTTTTCTTTTTGAACTCTTTTACTGAATATTTCAAAAGACTTAAAAGGTTTCATTTTTAGAGGCAAGAAATATTACCCATGTGAATCTAGAATAATCATCTATTATGACCAAAACATATTATTTTCCTCCTAAACTTAAAGTTCTCATTGGACCAAATAGCTGTAAGTGAAGTAATGTTAGAGGTCTAGATGTTGAAACTTCTTTTGTAGGTTTGAATGTTATACTAATTTGTTTACCCTTCATGCATGTACCACAAATATGGTCTCTTTCAAATTTAAGCTTTGGAAAACCATTAACAAAGTCATGTTTGACTAACTTATTTATCAAGTTCATGCTAGCATGCCCTAATTTATTATGCCATAACCAAGTATTTTGAGAAGAGTTAGTTACTAGGCATTTTACTATTCTAGATGATTCTAAAAATGTAAGATAAACATTTCCTACTCTATTTCCTTCTAGTTTTATTTCTTTTGAGTTAGAGTATATAACCTTGCAAGAATTTGTATCAAAGCAAACTTCATAATTCCTATCACATAATTGACTTATACTAATCAACTTGTGTTTAAGACCATCAAAAAGAAACATATTATCTAACACAAGATGTTCAAGGGTGATAGAACCTATGCCTATGATCTTACCTTGGGAGTTGTCACCATAGTAAACATTACCTCCATCTTTGAAGATGACATTGTTGAGAAGCCCTTGATCTCCCGTCATGTGCCTTGAGCACCCACTATCAAGGAACCATTTTCTCCTTGAGACAAGAGTACCCAATGCAACCTATAAAAAGAACACTTCAAGTTGCTCCCTTTGGTACCCAAACCTTTTTGGGTCCATTCATGTTAGTAGACACTACATTCTTTGGAACCCAAATTTGTTTGAATTTTAGAGGATTGTTTCTTATGAAGCACTTGTTGATTGAGTTTCCAACTCTACCACAATAATGGCATGACACCCAACTTTTTGAGAATTTTGGATTGAAAAGGGATTTCTTTTGAGCAAAGTTTAGAGTTGATGCTCTTATAAAACAGTTTTACCAGAGCTTGCTTGGAATGGATCAAATCCAATTTCTTGCTTATCTCCAAAGCTTCTTTGAGAACCTAAGGTAATTTCTAACTTTTTCTTGCCTTCAACTAAGTTTTCAAAAGCTTCTTTCATGTCTTCATTTTCTTTCAGTAGACTTTATTTTTCTCCAATCAAAACATTCTTTTCATTCACTAGGATTTCTTTTTCAGAATTTAAAATGTTAATCTCACTTTCTAATAAACTTATTTCTTTCTTAAGTTATTGTTTTTCAAGCTCATTTGCTCACACTTACTTAATAATTCATTGAATGCATCATGAAGTTCTTCAAATGTGAAAACGTAAACTGAACCAGAGAGTTGAGAAGTTACCTCATTTCCGAGATTAGTGATAGGTTTGAAATGCTATGGCACACACACAAGAAGGAGGGTGAATTGGGTAATTTATATATCAAGTCTTAAACACTTCTTGATATATGAATTTGCTCACACTCACTTAATGACATGTTTCTTTAAGACTTGATATATGAATTTCTTTTTAATGAAAAACACTTCTTGAAACTTTGAAACATAGCAAATACCATATGAAATCGTTGAAATTGATTTTTGAGACACTTAGAAGCAAGTACTTTGAGTTTGAAATCTTTTGGTATAAAACTTGTCATTATTAAAACACTTCTTACAAGACTAAAATATCACAAGTGAGTTTTGCTAGAAAGTCACAAGAGTCTCCTGCGTCGAGGATGGATTTTTCCCAAAGTGAGAATTGCCGGGATGATTGCCCTGGGTTCCATGATAGGGCTAGAATGCTGGTGAAAGCTATGTTAGGGTGTCAATTTATTCATGCATCATTCATTGATGGAATTTATTTTTAACCCTCACTTAGAATATTCATCTTCTAATTTGGACTTTTGTCCCTGGAGTATTTCACATTTCAGGTGAATCGAGCAGTAAGAAGGGAAAAGGAATGGCCAAAGCATAATTTAATTTCAATTCATGATATTCCCTATGTTTGAAGCACAATTTTATATGTTATCTCACCTATTGGATATTGTAATTTATTGGTTGTTAAGAACTGTAAGTCCCCCACCTAGGTCCCCAAAGAATTAGAGCGTGTGCCCTACTAAAATAGAGACAACCTGGTCTGGAAGAACCTGTCATGCATGCAACTGATAAATACTAGAAAAAATGGATAAAGAAAACTTTCCATCCCGGCATGAATATCAAAACCTCAACTTGGTATACAACAACTGATCTCTAGGCCTACATAGCCCAGGCATGCAAAACATACATCACCAACACACCAGCCACGAAAAACAACATAATCCATACATAGCCAAATAAACTAAAGGAAGATACAATCCGAAAGCGACAAAATGAATAAAAAACCCCCCAGGCTGACAATTGCTAGGTCTGCATGGCCTTGTACACTGCTTAACCAAGAGGGAGGGTGAATTACCCAATTTATATATAAAGTCTTAAAAAGAAATTCATATATGAATTACCTAAAGTATTTGAAAGATATATGAGCTTCTAAATGACTTAGCAAGCTCATAAAGAAAGGAAGGACGGATAAAGTAGGTGCTAAGAGTAAACCTGCATCTCAAGTACATAACAAATCAAAACTCATGCATAACAAGCCACACAATCTCATAAACTGATACAGGGACCAACTGTAGAAGTAATAATGTTCACATACAGGATCTTGGGGCCCGAATAAGAAATGCACTAGCACCCAAGTCCTTATAACAAACCTATTACTGCCCTGAAGACAGACTGGATGGGAGCTACCACACCTGCTGGCACGCATAAGAGTCCAAGATGAAAACTGAGGACGCTAAGATGTCCCTAATAACTCGATTCTAAAAACTCGACATCGTACAACTGTATCTCAACACTGGCGCCATGACTCGTGCAGATGCAACAAATAAGGGGTGGCGTAGTAGACTGGACAATATACAATGCCCAGATAAGCCCAACATCCCAGCAATCCTCACCCAACTAATAAAACACACGCTAAATGAAAATGCTCATGCTTAAAAACTAAGTAAATAAATATCATGATCGTGTGACAAGCACTTAAGTTTCATGAAACCCCTAATGCATATCCCAAACCCCTACATGCATACAAACTAACAATATACTAGAAATAAAATAATACACATGCAAATACTCTCGACCACAACAACCTCTAATGAGAACCTACCCGCAGCAACCTAGCTTCATTCCAACAACAAATAGAAGGGAGAACCGAGCCCTATAATTCTCACAAGAATAGACCACTCAAATGTTGGCTAAATGGGTTGAAATATATACCAAAATGAAGCCTATTGAGTGTAGTTTACAGATCTTCAAATGGTTCAAGAATATGATATTTCTGCAAAAAGTTATGTTCAAAATAGTAGAGCATGCACAGACAATCAAGGTTAAAAATAGTCGATTGATGGGAAGGAAACTATCGACCGACATAGGCTTTTTAACCCAAACTGTCAACCGATTAAGGCAATTGTCTACTGGTAGAACCCTCTACACCAAGACAATCGACAGATTATGGAAGACTGTTGATCGATGACACCCTTTAAGCCACAAACAACCCACATAACACCCAAAATAGATGCAAACAATGTCAAATTCTTGCATCGAACTACACCGTAACAATAAGAACACCATTCCTTTTAGAAATACGGGATGAATCGAACCCCCATTCAGATGAAGGGTGCGTTTTATCAAAAATACAAGAAAAATGACATGAGTTGCAACCAACCAAGTTTATGCAAAACCTCATTCCAATGAAAGGTTTTATGGAAACTTAACCCGAAAACGGTGGACTTAAGAATCACGAAGGAAGAAGATGGACACGACATACATAAAAAAGATTCCAAAAGAAGCACTTGACATGGAAAAGAGATGGAATATGAACTTGCCTTGACTAGCTTCACCTTGGATACTTGCTTAAAAGAAATTGCCACAAGGAGGAAGTCTCCCAACCACCACCACCAAAACACGAGAAAAGCCTAGCAAAGAAGAAGAAGAAGAAGAAGAAGAAGAAGAAGAATTTGCCCTCCTGGGTTGTGCAAATGAGCCCCAATTCCTCCCTTTAAACACACTTTGCTTCCTAATTTTCCCTCCCTACTTCTTGCATAATTCCCCACATGTCCCTCCATAAACTCTACATATATATACACATAATTTATTTCTTCCTATTTTCCTTTTTATAAATGGGCTCAAGCCTAAACCCATTCATCCTTCACATATAGTTTAAGCCCAACTCATTTAAGTAGGCCCAACATCTCACAAAACCCAAATGGCTTATTGTCAACTTGGCCCAACACTTAAGGCCCAAAAGATCTATTTTTCACTTGATCCAACCCATTTCATTTAAAATCAACTATGGAATAAATCTATACATAGATAGGCCCAATCTAACTTCATTAAATCCTCAATCTATTTTATTTGATTTCAAAATAATGCCATTATATATATACATACAACAAACTGAAATAAATATCACTAATGGCATATACCCAATAATGGGTTTTTACAAGAACGTTAGTGTATGCTTGTGTTTGTATGAAATTATAGTATCTTTTAGGTTTTGATTCTAGCTTCGACAAGTGTTTAAAGTCACCATTCCTTAGCTTATCATATTGAATGCTGAATGTATTTATATATGGGAATTTTATATTATGGAATTTGTGACGAGGAAAAAAAAAAGAAATCCCAAGAATAATGGCATGCCTGGGTTAGGGTAGGTTGTTACAGTCAGTATCAAATCTAAAAACATACTTGGAGACTTAAGGATTATTGATAAGGGATTTATGATTTTGAAGTTTAGAAAATTTTAGTTACGGATACTATCAAATGAAGATTAAGCCTGATGATGTATTAAAAATCGCATTTCAATCTCGATATGGACATTATGAATACTTAGTGATGCCATTTGGGCTTATCAATACGCCAACCACATTTATGGATCTCATGAAAGGGGTATTTCAGCCCTATCTAGACAAATTTGTGATTGTATTTATTGATGACAGATAATAAAGATGAGCATGAGGAACATTTGAGGATAGTGTTGGAGACTCTTAGGCAACACCAGTTGTACACCAAGTTTTCAAAATGTGAGTTTTGGCTATCTCAAGTAGAATTTTTGGGGCATGTAATATCAGCTGACAGAATTAAGGTGGATCCAGCCAAGATCGAGGTTATTCAAGGGTGGAAACAACCTACTAGTGTAACTAAAGTGCAAAGTGTTTTAGGGTTGGCAAGCTATTACCAAAGGTTTGTGAAGGGATATTCAACGATAGCCGTACCCCTGACAAGGATTATGCAAAAGGGTGTCAGATTCAAGTTGATTGCCAAATGTGAGAAAAAATTTCAAGAATGTAAGGTTAAGCTGACCTCAACACCTGTCCTAGCTATGCTAAGTGAGCCCGAAAGGTATGTTGTGTATACTGATGCCTCAAAAATAGGATTAGGTTACGTGTCAAAGTAACATGGTCGAGTGATTGTGTAACATCCCAGATTTTTCATATTCAAGAAAATAGAATCATAGGAGGTTAGGGGCAAAATCGTAATTTCAAAATATGGGTAAAAGTGTAAGTCTAAAAGTCTTGGAATAACCTAGGGTCCTAAATGTCATGGATTTCAAACTCTTATTAAATATAGCTCTGGATTTAAAAAACTATTTAAATGTGGCTTTGGATTTTAAATCCAATTTGAATCCAACTTTGGGACACATGGCATCATTTGAATGGAAATACATGGAAGTAATGATGATATAGGACACATGGAACCATTTGGATGGAAACACATGGATAATAATAATTATATGGGACACATGACACCATTTGGATGGAAACACATGGAAGTAATAGTTATATGGGACACATGGCACCATTTGGATTTAAACACATTGATAGAAATGATTATATGGGATACGTGGCACAAATTGATTAGTCGGAAGGTAATTATGAGTCATGATGAGGGAACAAGTGGCACAAAGTGATTAGCCACAAATTGGAATGTAATTATGAGTTATGATGAGGGTTCTTAGGTGGCAAGACATGTGGTGAAACACGATTGGCCGAAAACATTTATAAATAGGACCTTTGGGTTGAGTTTTGGGGCATTTCAAATCATTCAAAGCCAAATTTATGTCATATTGAGAGGTGTGAAGGTGAAGAGTGTGTTCTTGATAGGGTGGGGGAGATTCTGGAAGAAAAACAAGGGAAATCGGTGAAGGAACGAAGGAGACATGAGCCTCACCGGAGAAACTGCACGTTATAGGAATTTGGGCCCGAATCTCTGGAAAACAATAAAGTAAGTCCCTTATATATATATATATATATTCCTGTATAGGGATGAAATAGGAGCATGTCGGAAAAATGAGGGTTGAATCGGAGTTAAAACGAAGAAGATATGGCCAAAACACGAAAACTGTGCAAGGCTGGCTGAAAAATAAGGGTGGTACATGGCCAGTCTTCTTGGGGCTCATCCTAACTCCTTTTGCCCTAAAATTTCACACAAAAGCACAATAAATCATGTAGATTAATAATATGTAAAAATATTTGATATTTAGGTTGTAGGAACTGGTATTTTTTACAGAAAAACTATCAAATTCGTTGTTAAACAGGAAAGCTTCTACTTCCTATGCAAGATTCTAATCCTTTGTTTCCTTTATGCAAATTCCCACTCCTCTATTTCTTTCATGCAAACTCTTAATCTTTTCTAAAGTTATTTTCTCTCTCAACAATATGTAAGCTTCTACTTCCTATGCAAGCTTTGGTATGAACAGTTTAGCTCAGTTTATTTATTTGGCCTGTAACATAAGTTCCGGTTGAGTCATGTCCATACTCTAAAATGAGGGTTTTGAACAACCCTCAAATTCTTAATGAATGATGTGTTGTTGCTAGGTTCAGAATACGCAAGGAAGTGTGTCTCCTTGCAAAAAGGATGGTTATGTTAAAAGTCCTAATGGGTGAGGTGCATGAGGAGTCTTGGGAAAGCTCATGAAATGCTAGGTTTAAAGAACATAAGTTAATGATGGGTATGGGTATTAAAGGGTATGAGGTACAAAGCCACTAACTGTCGACCATGGGTCATGACAGACGATGGCTAGATATATGGGCTCCAGTTATCAGTTGTTACGATAAGCGAGAGATGGGTCAGAAGAGCTGGTACTACTAGATTCCCACCTTAACATGTGCATATCATGATATTGTGTGATGCATGGGGTTTGGACTACATTCATTGGGAGAAACATGCTTTTTGTGTGATGGGGTGTGTGAACATTGGCATGACCCAATTGGCCTAAGAGCCAGTTTGGGTACTTTAGGTGAGCATATGCATTTAGAGCATTTCTCATTTGTGTATTCTTATGTGGGCATAACATGGCCTGATGCTCGATTTATGGGGGTCTTGACATCACGTTTATGTTGCAGATGCTAGTGTATTTCTATTATGTGCATTGCATGGTGAGCAAGAGTGACTATGATGAGTGAGGGGGTTATGAAAGACTGGGGGTTCGAGTCCCATAGCAACTAATGAAAGACTGGGGGTCTGAGTCCCACAACAATTACGATATGAGAGACTGGGGGTTCGAGTCCCATAACAACTTATGATCTTGATACGGTTGGGTTCACGGTTCTAATATGACATGATGGCCAGTCCGTGGCAGCTGCAGGTTTGTATGTGGGACTTGGGAGCCAATGCGTGCATTTTATGTGGGCCCTAATGACTAGATATGTGCAGATTACTTTATGTTTATGTAATTAAAGCTAATGCACATATTGTACATGGCATGATATGTTACTGCATTGGCATCAAACACATGGGGTGTGGGAAAAGTTTTACTCTTAACCTGTTGTCTTCATACTATTATGCTTGCGAGCCTTGCGGCTCACGTTTGTGTGCGTCATTCCAGGTAAAAGCAGGGTACCAGGCAAGGGCGAGGTAGGCAGTGCTCAAGGCAGGGTTAAAAGTGTACAGAGTAGTCCCAACCAAAAGGTTCTGGTGGTTTGTTTTTGTCGTGGATGTTGTAATAAGATATCGTGTTAGATTCAGTATTGCCTAATGTAATTAATGTCAATGTATGCTAAGAGTTTATTAAGTGGATTGTTGAGGCAATAGAAGAGTTTTGTTATCAGAAGTAAATATGTTAGCTATTTTATTTTCCTTAAGACTCTGGCTGGTGCCAACTATTCTAACGCTTCCCCTTGAATTCCTCGGCCGGGGTTTCCAAGGAAGAGGTCGCCATGAGTTGTTGGTAGTCGTGCTGGCGTGACATCCCCGGTTAAGGATATATAAATATTAATTATAAAATTAGGGGCGTTACAGATTGCCTATAGGTTACGTCAACTGAAAAGGCACGAAATGAATTACCCAACACATGACTTAGAGCTGACAGTTGTGGTATATGCTTTAAAGCTGTGGAGGTACTACTTGTACGGTGAGATGTTTGAGGTGTTCACAGGCCATAAGAGCCTAAAGTATGTGTTCTCACAAAAGGAGCTGAACGTCAGGCAGGGACGATGGATGGAATTTCTTAAAGACTATGATTGCACCATTTAGTATCACCTTGGGCATGCCAATGTGGTGGTTGACGCTTTGAGTAGGAGTGTGCCTACAATTATGGATGGGTTAATGGCCCATGAGTGGCATCTGTTAAGAGGCTTTTAGCCAACTGGCAGTGAGTGTAGTGTTGAGGAGATCGTCCATCCTTATTGCTGGCATGACGGTTCAGCTGGATTTGATGAAAGAGATAAGGGGAGGCATATGTGGTTGACAAGCGTATACGTTTATGGGTAGATGAGCACGGCCAACCCAAGAATCTCGACTTTGAGATATGGGATGGAATTCTCAATTTTTGGGAAGGATATATGTGCTTAATCTTTGGAAATTAAGGTAAAGGATTCTAGACAAGGCCCACAGAGCTCGGTATACAGTACATCTGACAGGGGCGCGGCCAGGGTACAGGCTGGTGCCTACTGCTGCCTTTTGTCGATTTTCCTTTATTTTTAAAAATTTCTGGTAAAATTATGGGAAAATGATGGATTTTGGGCTCCAAAAATATTTATTAAATTAATATAAATTTTAAAGTATTTTTGGGAAAATTTTTGATCTTTTTGGAAAATAAAATAAATCTGTATTTTCCTTGAATTTGGGAAAATGGATGGAAAAATTAGTGTTTTGAGTTCCAAAAATTTACTTATTAAATGATGGAAATTTGGTGCATTTTGGAAAAATTAATAGAGGTTTGGCTAAGGAAAAATTGATTAAATTTTTCAAAGGGAGATTAACCCAAATATTTTCTAAGGGAATTTGGGAATGAGAAAATGGGTTAATAATTGGGCCAAATATAATTTTCTAATAATTAAGGCCTTGAGCTATAGTGAAGTAAAGCGAGTTGTGGTTTGGTTGTTTTTCTATCGAGTCTTAGGTAAGTTATCCTTTGCTCACCATTATGAGCTAGAAAAGGGTGACGCTCACCAAGGTTTTGGGTTTAATTCAGCAGGGTCTTTTTGATATTCCTTTTCCCGAATCCTTGAGTGAAGCAAAGGGAGGGGTGAAGTCTAGTTCCCACCTAGGGCGTTTCTCATTGAAACATAGTCCATCTCTTCATTATTGCGTTGGTGTGTGAGTAGTCCGGTTGATTATTGTCTAGTGACACCGGTAGTGAGAGCAAGGCATTACATGGGGGAAGGATTTGTAACGACCCATTGTGTGGACTTGGGTATGATTTTTGCATGCCTTGGTGCTAAATAGATCTTGTTATGATTATTAGTTAGTGTATGGTTGTTTCGGGTTAGTGATTAAGTGTGTAAGCTAAGGGATTAAGCTAAGCGTGGTTCGATATGTAACTGTATGTGAGATATTCAGATTTGAGGTGGAGGCATCCGGATGGAAGCATTTTTGGTGTGAAGTATTCGAATAAGGACCTAGGTATCCGGATATGTATGAGTTTTGGGCCTCATTCGGATGGCATATGAGTTATCCGGATATGCCTTGGCTTGAGACTTGCATTTAGATGAAAGGGTATGAACTTTCTTAAGTTTTTGTGAGTACCGTCTGGATGCTACAATGAGACATTTGGATAGGGTATGGGGTATTCGGATGGGAGCTAAGGCATTCGGATGCGCTATGTTTTTTGTGTGCGGTTTTCCCTTTGCATCCCAATTTCAACCTTGATGCATCAAGAAACTATCAATACTCAAAACATAAACATTTTAGATCTTTCTCTTTTCGTTCCATAGCATCTTGAATCACCTCAATCGGAGCTTAGACCAGAGAGTTATGAGTAGAATATGAAGATTTATCGAAATTGTCTAGAATCTCTTAATTAACTCTGTTTTTAATTTAATGGCTCTCATATTTAGATGAGGGGCCTAGTATTCAGATACCACTCTTACAAATTGGCTTAAATGTTGTGTCTTGCATCTGAATGCCCTTTGCCATATCCGGATGGCTCTCACCATCATCAAGCCATCATATTCGGATGTCCTCTCTCCCATTCGGATGACCTCCACTATTAGCGATTCCCAGGCACATTTTCTCGATCTAGATTAGCTTTTCAGGAGGCATGTCAGAGAATTTTCTTCCCATCTCACCACATATATTCCTTTACCTCTCATTGCTTCATATATATATATATATAAATAGGTAGAGTCAGGGGAGGGAAATTAATTACAGAGAGTGGCCGAGAGTAGTGAGGAAGAAGAAGAAGATAAAGAAGAAGGAAAGCTTGAGCTTAGCTTCTAGAGTTAATTTTATTCTCATTTCAGGCAAGTTTTCTTCTTTTATTCTTATTATTGCAAGTTCTTTCTCTTCTTCTCCTTCTAGTGTAAGTTTTTCCCTTCCTTCTTTCGCATATGAGCTTCTGCTCCCTCTGTTCTTATTAATCTTAGTCAATTCAATTACTTTTAGAAGGAGTTGAGTTTTAAGGGTTTTACATGTTGGTATTTTTAGTTGGATCTCAATTGGGTCTTGTTCTAGTGGCCACAGAGAGTTAATTCCCTCTCCAATTTCTTGTGGAATGAAGATAGGTTACCATGAGGGTAGGTTCCAGTTGTGGATGTTGGATTTGGTCTCTATAGTTTCCCGTGTAATGTTATTTCACATGTTACAAAGATGTTGATATTGTGGCCGAGAAAGAGAAGTGCATGTGCTTTATGCAATTTTCCATGTTTTGTCACTATAAATGCATGCAAGGGTTTAGGATTATGCATTTGGAGGTTACATGTGAATGTGTGCTTCGTCATGAGCATGATAGTTACTAGAGTATTTATGTTGCTCGACACGAGCATTCATTCGATATGTGGGTTCCTATGTGGGCGAGCGTGGCTTGATGGATGGTTTATGGGGACTATGTATTACGTTTATGCTCATTATGCCATTGCATTCTATATGTGCATTTTTATGTTTCTTGGCGTCGGTTCTAGTATTACAATTGTACGGTGTCGGGTAATCCGAACCGATTTTATGTTCACGGATGCTCTTGCATGCCAAGCGAGCTTCGGCTCAAGTACGGGTGTTGATCACTCCCACCTGAGTGAGAGTCAGCTAGAGTTACAGGTACAGTTTGCCTTCAGGGCAGCAACAAGTTTGTCATATGGACTTGGGTGCTAGTGCATTTTATTTGGGCCCCAAGATCCAGTATGTGCATGTCTATGTTATGCAATTGGTACCTGTTATTTCGTATATGATTGGTTGTCATGCTTTGCATGAGTTTTTGCACTTGGGTGCGGGTATTCTTTAGCTCTTTATTCTTATCAGCCTTTCCTTCTTATGTACTTGCTGAGTCTTGTGACTCACTCTTGACTCTCTTCATTCCAGGTTAGGGCAAGGCCAAAGTTAAACACTTCAGTATCTATTTACTTTTGATCAGTTCACATGGGTATTAGATATTGGATCTTATGCTCATATTTACACTTCTGTGTATGGCCTTAGAGGTATGAGATGATTAATTCCAACAGAGGTGGACCTATGTGTCGGCAATGGATCAAGAGTTGTTCAATTAGTTATAGGAAACTTTTCATTGGCATTTCCCTCTGGGCTTGTGTTGGATTTGAATAACTATTACTAGAATCCTAGTTTGACTAGGAATATTGTGTTCATTTCTTATTTAGACAAGGATGGATATTCATTTTTATTTAAGAACAATAGTTGTTCATTTTATAAAAATGAGTTGTTTTATGGTAAAGAAACAGTATGTAATGGTTTGTATGTCATTGATGTTGATACTTCTGTTAATAACATAAATATTAAGCGACTTAAATCAAGTGATTTAAATAGCACTTACTTATGGCATTGTTGACTTGGCCATATAAATGAGACTCGTATATCCAACTTGTATAAAAATGGATATCTTAGGACATTTGATTATGAATCATATGGTGCTTGTGAATCTTGTTTGCTTGGAAAGATGACTAACTCTCCTTTTAAAGGAAAGGGAGACAAGGCTACAGAAGTGTTAAGGCTTGTGCACACTAATGTGTGTGGGCCCATGTCCACCCAGGATAGAGGTGAGAATGTCTACTTCATAACCTTTATTGATGATATTATGTTTTGTTATGTGTATCTCATGAGACACAAATCTGCGGCTTTTGAAAAGTTCAAGGAATTCAGATTTGAAGTAGAGAAACAAATTGGTAAAAGCATCAAAGTACTTCGATCGGATTTAATAGTGAGTTTATAGATCACCTGAAATAGAATGGGATTCTCTCACAATGGACTCCACCAAGAACACTAGAGATGAATGGTGTGTCTGAAAGAAGGAATAGGACCCTGTTGGACATGGTCCTGTCCATAATGAGTTGCACTCACTCCCTAGTTCATTTTGGGGATTCACACTCCTCACCGTAATCTTTGTTTTGAACAAGGTTTTATGTAAGCCAGTTACTCAGACTCCATATGAGATATGGAAAGGCAAGAAGCCAAATCTGTATTTCCTTAAGATCTGGGGATGTAAAACTTACGTCAAGCGTGTTGACAGTAATAAGGTAGAACCCAAATCGATGAGATGTTTATTTGTGGTATATCCAAAAGAAACAAATGGATATTACTTTTACTACCCATAAGAAGAAAAAGTATTTGTTGCTAGGCACGCGATATTCCTTGAGAAGGAATTCGTAGATGCTATGGCTAATGGGAGGAATGTTAAGCTTGATGAGATTCTAGGTGAACCATAAACAAATACTCCCCTCAAGGAACCCGAGGAGATGAGACACAAGATGTTGTGTCAATTCCCTAATCTTTCACATAAGGACCTCGTAGGTCAATGAGAGTTTGTCATGAGTCTGAGGGATATGGATTTCTCATCTTAACACATAGAGATGTGCTTTTGGTTGAGAATGAAAAACCAAACACCTATGAAGAAGCAATGTTAGACATTTAACTCTAGGAAATGGCTTGATACCATGAAATCCGAAATGGATTCCATGTACACTAACCAAGTATGGACTTTTTTGATCCACTTGAGGGTATTAGACCCATTGGGTGTAAGTAGGTCTTCAAAAGGAAGACTGACATAGAAGGTAATGTACAAACGTATAAAGCCAAGCTCATGGCCAAAGGTTTTAGTAAAAAACAAGGAGTTGATTATGATGAAACCTTCTCGCCTGTGACAATGATATAATCCCTTCGGATTATACTTGCAATAATTGCCTATCATGACGATGAGATTTGGCAGATGGATGTCAAAATAGCTTTCGTTAATGAAAACTTGGTTAATGATGTGTATATAACACAACTCGAAGGTTTTGTCATCCAAGAACATGCAAATAAGATTTGTAAGTTACAAGGGGTCATTTATGGTCAAAAGCAAGCATCCCAGAGTTGAAATCAAATTTTTGATGAAACGATCAAAGAGTTTGATTTTTCACAAAACGAATATGATCCTTGTGTTTACAAGAAGATTAGTGGGAGCGTGGTGGTCTTTTTAGTCCTATATGTGGATGATATATTACTCATAGGGAATGAAATTCCCATGTTGCAATCATTTGGGAGAAATAACCTATATTCTGGGAATAAGGATCTATAGAGATAGATCCAGGAGCTTGCTAGGACTTTCCCAAAACGCGTACATTGACAAGGTGCTAAAGAGGTTTAGCATGGACGATTCTAAAAGAAAAAATCTTCCCATGTCAGATGCAATACATTTCTCTAAGGCTGTGTTTAAAGACACAAGATGAGAGAGATAGAATGAGTCGAGTACCGTATGCCTCGACTATTGGCTTGATCATATATGTCATGTTATGTACAAGGCCTGATGTCACATATGTTTTGAGCATATGTAGTAGATATCAAGTTGATCTAAGTGAGAAACACTGATTTGTAGTGAAGAATATCCTTAAGTACTTGAGAAGGACTAAAAAGATGTTGTTGGTATATGGAGAAGGAAAGCATACCATGAAGGGGTTCATGGATGCCAATTTCTAATCCGTTGAATATGACATCAAGTCAACGTTAGGTTTATATTCTTCTTAAATGGAGAGGCCATGATTTGGAAGAGTTTCAATAAGAGATAGTGGTAGATTCAACAACTGAAGCCGAATACATAACAGCCTCTGAAGCAGCTAAGGAGGTTGTATGGATCTTTAAATTCATTGATGAACTTAGAGTGGTGTCCAACATTGTTAATCCAATAGCAGTTATTGTGACAACAATGGAGCCATCACGCAAGTGAAGGAACCACAGTCTCATCAACAGACCAAACTTGTATTGCGGCATCACCATTTGATAATGGAGATTATCAGCAGAGGTGACATATATAGAGAAAGTGTCGACGAATGAAAATGCCGTCGATCCCCTCACTAAAGCTTTATCCCAGGAGAAACATGAAAGTCATGTTCGATCATTAGGTATGAGATACATGAGTGATGACTCTAGTGCAAGTGGGAGATTATTGTTAGTGTAGATGCTCTAAACCCAATCAGATTGGGCATGTTGTACACTGACAATTGCAATCATATTTATTATTGCATAAGGAGTTATTCAATTTCACAAGAAATCATTCTATTAGTTTCTAGTTATTATTGTAATGGCCAAATGAAACTAGATAAAAGTCCATATGATTTATACTGTGATTAATCTATAAAAATGTGAGATGATGCATCACAGTTTGTAGACATCATTAAATGTCCCCAAGTTGTAGCAATGTCAAGAATAAACATTGACAACTGTGGTAAGACTTGTATGTGCTATGTTTTTGCTATCTGATAACATTAGGGGTCTCGCACCGATAGGAAAGGGGATGCCTAGACAAGTACATAGGTGACCAATGTTGGAGAACGTGTTACTAGACATTACTCCCCATGATAATCTATTTTGGTTATTTGTTGATGGAATTCTTATACGAGATGAGTGCAATTAATCCTTGGACCTGAGATTGTCACGCTCATCTCATAAGAAGATCGATATATTTTGACATCATTACGATGAGCTTAGACAAAGGATGCACATGGACGATCGTTGGACATATCGTCAGGCTTATGGAGATGGATGCATAACCAATATGGGACTCGTCTATCCCTTGAAAGAGGATGATGTATCTAAAGCGCCTTCGGTGGATTTTCACTTTAAATCCATGGCCATGGTTAAAGAGATTAATAAGGAGTTATTGATTTTCTATTGAGTGAGGATATCCGGAGGACTGAAGAAAACTTATGTGATCGTAATCAAGAAACACATCGTCAGACTTAAGATTACAGAAGATACATTGGCAAGAGGATTAAATTACATGGTAACTGTGCTCGTGAAAGTTTGTTTATGGATTATGAATCCTTCTGAATAATTGGGTAGGCATGATGCCTTGATAGAGGCCAATCTTGTCTTATGTGTTAGTATCGACACATTGCTAACGATTGATGCTCACAAATTCCAAAATTTGTTATATTTTGATTGCCTCTTAATTCATTTAATAAGCTAAAACATCAAAGACACTTGTTTGCAGGCCCAAGGAGGAAGGAGAAACCAAAGGTTGAATGAATCCCCCAAAGGCATGATCAAAAGAGAAAAATATGAAGGAATCATTCGAATGAACTGAGGAAATCAGAAGCTATTCGGATGAAAATGGAGCAATTCGGATGGAAGACAGTAATAGAAGAAAATTGAAGACATTCGAATGAACCGTGAAGATATTCGAATGAGAGGATCACCAAGTCCACATTCGAATGAGAAGTAGCAACTCAAGAAATCAAGGTGATTCGTATCTACCCAAGAGTATTCGTATGAAGATGAGAGCATTCGAATAATGCCTAAGTTATTTGAATGTTTAGAAGAAGTCAAAGAGAAAAATTAGAAATTCATTCGAATGGATTCACTGTTGCATTCGAATGATATAGGAAATCACCGTGCAATAAACAGTAAAGTATGAAATTCATTCGAATGAGTTTTGAATTCATTCGAATGATCCAAGCGACCAAGGAAAATCAAACGCACATTCGAATGAAGACCCAAAAACTCTCTGACATACGCAAATGAACACGGTGGCTCTAAGGTAAATACAACCAACTCTTTCAGCAGCTTTACACCAAGTGGTCCCCCTTTTCCATGTGCGACAAGCGTAAAAAGGAACCAACATCCCTCGGAATCAAGTGTGGTGGATAGCCCAGAATACTCAAAACACACACACACAAAAAAAAAAGAAGAGAATCATTGGAAAGTTACAAGTCTTTTCATTTTGTCTTGTTTAAGTAGTTTCAGTTCTTATCTGTACTTTAAACATTCGCACTCAAGTTATTGTTCTAAAAATTCCTAGTTCTTGTTTCGCTTCAGATAGATTGTAAGTTCCTTATTAAGCTGTAGTTCCTTTTTAGTAATTAATATAATAGTAGTTCGTCTTATTCTCATTATTTGTCATCGCTTATTTTCATTATCGTCATTTTAGATTAGTTTTAGTCGTGCACTTCTCATGAAGATGTGTGGCTAATTCAATCCTTGGGCCAAGGCAAGGACGGTGTCAAAAGCCACTGATAACCCAAAAATAATAGAACTTCAAATGTTTGAGTAACATAAACAAAAATAGCTTGAGAAATGTTCTTAATGAAAACCTTAAGCTTGGATTGGTTCATATGCCTAACTTTGAGCTCCTATGCCATGTATGGGAGTTATTTGACCTGGAAACGTTCTCATACCCAAGCCCCGAGTGATGATCTTGCTAAAACATTATTTATACACTGATTTATGATAGCGGCTTGACATAGAATCTCCATGCCATGTATGGAGGTTGCTTAGAAAAGAGTTATCATTATCTCAGCAGTATATTTAATGATGAAACCCCAAGCTATTTGAACTTTCAGTTATAACAAAGAAAGCTATATGGGAAATCTGTTGGGTTTGGCACCAGATTTGTCTTGACCCAAGAACTCACGATATCCAGATTACAGTTGCATTGTATTAAGTTTAATCTCATCTTATTGTCTTATTGATCAAGTGAACTGGTGTGATTATCTCCTTCCATGAGTAATCTCCCTGAGAATCGACCCGAACTTGCCCGGTAAAAAAATAAATTTCTGCTACAATCACACTCGTGCACTGGCGAGTTTAAACGCCTCACCCTTTCTTTGAACATAAATAACTGCTAAATAATCCAAGTTAATCCTAAAAGAATACATAAAGTGACAAATGCAGGGTGAGTAATGCATCAGCTAACATATTCAAAAGCCTAATGAGTCATACACAAAAGGTACGGTCCCTGGTTTAAACTAGGAGAGCGAACATATGGTTAAGTGGGACACTATGGTAAGAAGTTGTGACGTGTTAGGTTCTCATGAAAAAAGAACAAATAGACATAATGACATCGATTTGACGAGGGGTCGTCATAAACGAAAGAGTTTCATAAAATGACAATTGATTAAATTATGAAGGAGTTTGTAATTTAATAATTTTCTATATTTGTTGGAGTGATAAATAGGAAATAAAATATATATGGGCTTAAATTAATGTTTGGGCTAAATAGAGTATTTGAGTTAAATATTAAATTAAATATTATATTTGGGCTAAATTGGATTTGGACCAAATATTTTATTTAAACTTATTATTGGATCCGGGCCATTTAATTAAGATCCTAGTTGGACTAGGATACAAACTATTTAATTAATTACTAGTTGGACTAGTAAAGAACTAGCCTATATCCATTAGGGTTTAGGAAACACTAGGAGGCCTTACTTTTCTATAAATACCCATTTAAGGTAGCTCAAAAGAGATTAGGGGTTTGTGTGTTATTGTTTCTCGAGTTGAGAAAAAGATTTTCATTCATTCTCTCCCTTTTTTCCTTTCTGCATTGATTTAAAATGGGGAGGTTCTTTCCGTCCATACACAAGCCATGAAAAGGAGAAGGAGCTAGCACTCCTATTCTGCTCTCCTCGTCAAAGGACGCGTGCCTCGTATCACAAGTTGGAGGCCGGACACTTGGATGGCTTGAATTCGCTAACGACTCAGAAATCTAGAGGTTAGATTTATTTTATTATGTATGTGATTGTTTTGATTTTGACATTGATCCAATCATCGAGATTGGGTAAAGTTTAAAATTTTTAAACTACGTTGTTTGCCCCGTAGTGATATTGATTTACTTTCAGTGGATCGTACATTTTGCATATGACTTATTTGGCTTCCGAATATGTTGGTAATGTGTCGTTACTTACACATAAGACAAAATTAGACTCTAGTGTAACATCCCGCATTGAACTATAGGAAAGATTGGAATAACTTACCCTGATGGACCTACGCGAACTTCCCAGGGGGTCATCCATCCTTGAGCTTCCCCAACTCAAGCACGCTTAACCCAGGAGTTCTTTGCCTACATTATCCTAAAAGTTATCCAACTGGTGTTGTTTCCTTCCTTACTTATCCTCGATATATACTACCTTTCTTTGAGCTCTTGGGGTATTGCATCTAGCAAGGCATCATGCCTACCTATTATTCAAAAGGATTCATAATCCATAAACAAACTTTCATGAGCATGGTTACCATGTAATTGAATCCTCTTGTCAATGTATCTTCTATGATCTCAAGTTTGGCGATGTGTTGCTTGATTATGATCACATGAGTTTTCTTTAGTCCTCTAGATATCCTTACTCAATAGATAGTGAATCAATAACTCCTTATTGATTTCTTTCACCATGGTCATAGATTTAAAGTGAATATCCATTGAAGGCACCTTAGATACATCATCCTTTTTCAAGGGATAGATGAATCCCGTCTTGGTTATGCACCCATCTCCATAAGCCTCATAATGTGCTCAACAATTGCCCATGTGCAACCTTTGTCTAGGCCCATCGTATCTATATCAAAGCTTACCAGTCTTCTTATTAGATGATTGTGACAACCTCAGGTCCAATGATTAGTTATACCCATCTTGTATGAGGATTCGATCAACATATAACCAAAATAGATTCTCATGGTGAGTCATATCTAGTGACATGTTCTCTAAGATTGGTCACCTATGTACTTGTCTAGGCATCCCCATGCCTATGGGTGTGAGACCTCCAATGCTATTAGATAGAAAAAATATAGCACATACAAGTCTTACCGTAATTGTAGATGTTCATTTTTGACATTGCTATGACTTGGGACATCTAATGATGTCTACGAACTGTGATTCATCATCTCACATCTTTATAGATTAATCACAGTATACATCATATGGACTTATTACAATCATAACAATAAACTAATAGAATTACTTCTTGTGAAATTAAATAACTCTTTAATCAATAATAAATATGATTACAATTGTCAGTATACAACATGGCCA